>NC_044983.1:79193257-79524090 GCF_008728515.1 Papio anubis
CTGCGCCCGGCTAGTTTTTTTTTTGTATTTTTTAGTAGAGACGGGGTTTCACCGTGTTAGCCAGGATGGTCTCGATCTCCTGACCTTGTGATCCGCCCGTCTCGGCCTCCCAAAGTGCTGGGATTACAGGCTTGAGCCACCGCGCCCGGCAAAATTTTTCAATTTCTTATTCCTGGTTATTCAGAATTCAAGGGGTCTTCAGTTAGTAGGTGATGAACGCTGCCGGGACTGAGTCCTTTCCTTCAAGGCAGCAGGTTCTCTTCTGGCCCAGTGTGTGTCTAGAAATGTCGTCTGGGAGCTAGGGCCTGGAACAAGGAATGGCCTCCTGACTCTGACTGGTGCTGTATGCTTCTGTGCTTGAGCTGGTATCCTAGATGCAAGATACAGTCCTCACCCACTCTTCCCTCTCCTCTCCTCAAGTAGAAGAAAGAGTTCTCCTACTGAGACACCATCTGGAGTAGCCAAGGGACTCTTGGCATCAACTGTCTCCTCAACCCAGGTGGCACAGCTTGGGGTTAGAGGAGGGGTGATGCCAACAGCCACTTTGCTGCCCCAGATGGTGTCTCAGTATGTTATGTGTCCCACCCTGACCCCAGTCCTCTGTCTCTGTGCCTATTTCAACACTAGGACTCACCTAAAACTTGTGGTACTTATAGACCAGACTGCCTTCCCAGACTGCCTTTCAAATTTACTTGGAGACACCGCATGCCATGCCACACTGTGCCCTCCGTGGCAAGGTTTGAGACACTCAGGTTTGAACCACTGGGACTGGAGATCCCCCTCTGGCTAGGGTTAGATTAAATGTTCCCTCCGTGGACACGTGCTAGCTGAGTTTGGTCTGGTTTTCTTCTTTGCTCTAACAGGACAACACTGAGTTCATTGCCTCACAGTTGCTGTGTTCTTCCTCCCTCCAGATTAGCAGTTTCTGGATGCAGCTCTGCATGAAGTTAATTGTTCTATCTGGGTATCCTGCCCCTACATACATGCACACAGTGTATTTATACACATATGCATACATGTATATGAAAAAGTTAGTGTAATGTTAGTTTGCCTTTTGTGGCTCATAAATGAAGGATTCGGATTTAAAATAGTATTGATAAACCCTTTCCAAATCCCTGAGTATTCATATAATCAAGTTTATACATTTAAAAAGAAAAGGAAAAAACCTGTTAATTGTATATATGTTGTTCTTGGTTGAATTGTCTTCCCCCAAGAGATGTCAAAGTCTGAATTCTCAGTCCCTGTTAATGAGACCTTGTTCAGAAATCGGGTATTTGCAGATGACCAGGTTAAGATGAGGTCATTATTGTGGGCCCTAATCAAATAACAGTGTGTCTTCATGAGAAGAAATTTGGACACAGAGACAGATAATCGCACAGGGAGAATGCCATGTAAAAATGAAGGCAGCAATTGTAGTGATAGAGCTACAGGCCAAGAAATGCCCAACTTGGCAGCAAACCATCAGAAGCTAGGAGGGAAGCATGGCACATGTTCTCCCTCAGAGACCTGAGAAGAAGCCACATCTGCTGACATCTTGATCTCAGACTTTTGACCTTCACAACTGTAAGACACACACTTCTATTGCTTAAGCTACTAATTTGTGGTACTTTGTCACTATAGGTCTAGCAACAAAATAGATTAATGATAAATATAAGCCAGGAGGGAAAATACAAAACAAATAAGCAAGACACTGGGGAAATATTTAAGATAAACAGTGTTTATCTTATCCAATTATACTAATGTAATTGGAATTGTCAGGAGTTGAAGAGGGATGTGACGATGAGATGACCATACATTCAGATTTGCTTGGGATATCCAATAATGATGTTACATCATCATAACTTTCAATGGCTTATTTTTTCATTCTCAAAAGTGTTCTGGTTTAAGTTATAAATTATATGGTTGCCCTACCTTGAGGTAGGAAGTATAGATCATTCTGTGTAAAATCAGAAGTCATAATGGCTTTTAAGGAAGGGGATGAAATGATACAATTTGTATGTTAGAAGAAATAGTCTACCTGCCATATGGAGAACAGATTAGAGGATAAAAGGGTGGGAATAGAAAGTTATATAATAAGTTTAAAACACTGTTGGCTCATACTTGTAATCCCAGCACTTTGAGAAGCTGAGGCGGGCGGATTGCTTGAGCTCAGGGGTTTGAGACCAGTCTGGGCAACAGGGCAAAACCCCATCTCTCCAAAAAATTACAACAAAAATTAGCTAAGTGTGGTGGTGCACATCTGTGGTATCAGCTACATAGGACGCTGAGACAGGAGGTTTGCTTGAGCTCAGGAAGTAAGGGCTGTAGTGAGCCAAGATCATGCCACTGCACTCCAGCATGGATAATAGAGTGAGACTCTGTCTCAAATTAAGAAAAAAAAATTGTGATGTATTCCATTTTCTTTTAAAATGGAATTTTTCTTGTTGCCCAGGCTGGTGTGCAATGGCATGATCTCGGCTCACTGCAACCTCCGCCTCCCGGGTTCAAGTGATTCTCCTGCCTTAGCCTCCCAAGTAGCTGGGATTACAGGCATGCACCACCATGCCTGGTTAATTTTGTATTTTTAGTAGAGATGGGGTTTTGCCATGTTGGTCAGGCTGTTCTTGAACTCCCAACCTCAGGTGATCCACCTGCCTCAGTCTTCCAAGGCGCTGGATTCCAGGCGTGAGCCACCACGCCTGGCTTGATGTGTTGTAAAAGAAGTAGAAGCCCCCCTTTCTGCCTTATAGGAGCTAACAATCTGTTCATTGAAACACAACAATTTTTATTAAAAAGGAAATTTAATTTTATGAAATGACACAAAAGATTCTGTGCATCTTCGATTTTCCAAATTTAATGAGCGTCTTTTCAGAACAGAGAACTGTAACAAGAACTGTGGAGAGGTATCAAGAAGGTCATTCCCCTTGCACTTGTGGAGTTTTAAGAATGTATAGTTAGGAGGAATCACTTATATCCATGCACAATTAAACAGGTTCATTGCAGAGCAACCTGTGAACAAATCGGGTCAAAATATCAGTATGTGTATCCATGTTGAAGTGAGGCTGATAAAAAAGAATCAGGTGGAAGGTTTTTGTTATTTTTTTAAAGTAAATTTAAATGTATCATAATAGAAATATTGAGATTTTTTAAAAATCACAATAAGTTACATAAAAACATAACTTTTTCTGAAAAAAAAATTTGTCTCTCTGGCTGCTCATGCATATATTCTCCATCTTGATTTATGAAGTTGGTCATTGCTCTACATTTGTGGGAACAAATCCATGTCAATCTAATGCCTGTTAGTGTCTGATTAATTGCCCTTGTTAGAGATGCTAACTAATCCAGAGTCACGATCTCTTCATTCTAGGAACTCTTTAGTGGCTCCGAGACCAAAATTGACCTATCATTTTCATTGTCATAGTAGAAGCTGTCTCAGTTTGCTTCTTTACCTCTTACACCACCTGTAGCTCTTTCTCAAAATTCCACCCAGATCCCTCCTCAATCATTGCTTAATGATGCTCCAGGGAGATTGAGCCACTTTCCCTCTGCCCTGCTGCAAAAAGTACTCAATGAAGTAACTGCAGTATCTTTCATTACCCTGGACCATTCTGACTTTCTACTTGCCCTTTGCTTTTTATTTCTGGTCATCAAACTTATAGAATGAGCCTCTGATTCCAGCAGTCTCTGTACTCAGGCTGCAAAACTCTAAGCCAGTATTTGATCAACTTGTTTTTCCTCCTACTCTAATAAGGGGAAACCTGTGCTTGGTTAACCTGTACTTTGCTACACATGAAACAAAGTGTCAGAGAACATATAGGCCTTGTATGTATGCAAACCTCCTAGTAATTGAGCAACAAATCAGCACAAGAATAGCAAAGCATCTTTCTTTAAAAATCTAGCATGATAATTTTCAGTTAGTAGTGAAAATTATAAGAAAAAAAAAAAAAAAGGAAACAGTACCCATATGATCAGAATATGTTTTCAGGAAAAAGAGGCTAACAGTGAAATCAACTTCAACAGGTCTTCTAGTTAATGATTAAAATCTTCCTTACTTCTATTCCCTAATAGGGTGTCATCCTCTTTAGGATAGAAGTCTGTATACAAAAATTATCTACCAGCGTTTGGCACACAATAGTACTTTGATAGATATGGTTTAAATCAAGGAGAGGAGAGAAATCAGAGAGGAAAGGGGATCATTCCTCACAGGATATTTCCCTGGGCTTTGATAACTTCCATCCTGAAATGTTCCACATTAACCATACAAAAATCCAGAGTCCCCACTAAGCTGCAATGCAGCACTGGGAACAGGTCTATTTGTTCACCATTGTACCTTTTTCTCCTAATGCAAGTCATATACCCAATAAATACTTAGTGAATGAATTAATCTAATATACATCAAAATAAAGGCAATACATAAATATTAATTCTCGTGAAAAAAATCAAAGGAAAAGAAATATCTAAATTAAATTTTCTTTATTTTCACTAACTGAGTTTTTAAAGGATAACTCAATTTATCTGTGAAACCTTTAAGCATACCGACCAGGATTATTGTGTTTTATTCACTTAAGGAAACACTTATTTACAATTTTTGACAAAAGACTTCAGTTCCATTCCATTCTATATAATGATAAACCAGTAATAAAGTATAATGTAACATAGCAATAAAAATGATGGGCACAATTTATAGTTCTAATAATTTAATATGTTTTAAAAATAAAATGTATTTACAGACTTGTGCCACTCAAACTAAATAGTCTGCATTGTTTTCCAAAGAGAACCAAAATAATCTTACAACTATAACTCATGTGATAGCTAAATCAAGAATGTATATTCTAAGTTTATTGTGGGAGAGGTTTGTGTCTCATACTTGAAAAGATGATCTCCCACAATTTTCAGCATATACTTTGTTTCGAATGCAATACAATATTGATGATGCTAAATCACTAAATCAAAGGCAAGAGGATAACAAGAGTGCACAGTAATGACTATGTGGCAGATCCCATAATAGGTAGTAGTTCAAAATTTTTTTTGGTACCATATTGAACTACTATCATCTGGTCTCCAGAGAAATTAGCCAATGGCAACATTTCATTAGTGATTCTTTATCTGCAATTCCTTTGGAAAATCATTCTCTTTTAGTGAAACTTACTTTAATCTGGAATAATTCCTCAGACTTCTTTTGTTTTTCAAGACATTTCACTTATTAGAGCTTACAGAGTAGTTATTTGGCAAAATGGCTCTCAATATGGGAATGTCTGTTGTTTCTTCATAATTAAATTCAGATTATGCTTTTTTGGCATAGATAACACCAAAATAGTATTCAGTCCTTTTCAGTAACATAATATTAAAAGCACCATGATGTCAGTTGGTTCTATTACTGGTGATGTTGCATTTGACTTGTTGGCTAATGTAGAGCCTGCCATGTTTCTTTTCTAAGAAGTTACTATTTTCCCTTTGAAGTCAATAATAAACTTGTAAGACAGATTGAATCCACACAATTATGCTGTATCTCATCACACTTTTGCCTACTTGTTTTAGTATCCATTAATGATTGTTGATATGTCACTGTGTAAGCATTTAATATATAGTAATGTGTATAGAAGACTAAAATTGTGTATCCAACACTAACAAGTGAGGATTTAAAATAATCGTGAGTACTATAAATAAAAGGTAATAATAATTCCTTTAAAAAATGATTTCATGAGAAAATAGGAGGCAAATTTAAGTGAGACTTATCTAAGCAGGTGATATAAGAGCTGAGAATTAAATCAACAATGAGTCAATAATACATTAACTGTTAGTGGAGATTTCTAAGCATAAAGAGCAGCAAGAGTAAAGAGTCTACGAAAGGAAGAGATTTGCATCTTTAGCAAATCTAAAGAAGACCAGTGGATGAATCATAGAAATTAAGGAGAAAAGTAGAAGAAGGTGTGATTTGAGATGTAGACAGGCTAGATCATGAGAGGCATTGTAGGTCTTGGTAATAATTATAAATTTTATACTAAGTGCCATAAAAGGGCATGGGAGCAGATAAGTAACATGGGCTGTATAATCCGTATTTGTAGATATATATCTATGTATATATACATATACTTACACATATGCAGTCATTACTGTAATCTAACATTAACATATTTTTTGGTAAGTTTTATTAAACTACTCCTAAGTATTGGTTATATTATTTGGTTAAGCTTAAACTCAGGAATTTTTTTTTTTTAATTTAGATATTTGTACCATACACAACTGTCATCAAGAATAGGCAAATATGTGGCCAGGCACGGTGGCTCACACCTGTAATCCCAGCACTTTGGGAGGCCAAGGCGGGTGGATCACGAGGTCAGGAGATCGAGACCATCCTGACTAACACGGTGAAACCCGTCTCTACTAAAAATACAAAAAATCAACCAGGTGTGGTGGTGGGCACCTGTAGTCCTAACTACTTGGGAGGCTGAGGCAGGAGAATGGCGTGAACCCTGGAGACAGAGCTTGAAGTGAGCCGAGATTGCACCACTGCACTCCAGCCTGGGTGACAGAGAGAGACTCCTTCTCAAAAAAAAAAAAAAAAAAAAACCAAAAAACAGTATAGGCCAATGTGTGTGTGATATCTTTAAACTATAAAGTAGCAGGACAAATTTACAGAATCAATATGTACATAAATTAATTATGTAGATATAAGTAATAAATACATGTGGAAAATAAGCGTAAAGAGAGATAGACAAAATCTTCAGAACAACAATTTTAAAAAGCTTTTCTATTTTAGATTTGACAGTGTCTTTATTCTCTTTACTGTTCTTATTTGAAGTCTTTCCAGAGACACATATATTACATAAGAGTTAATGTAAAATGAAGAATAATAGGCTCCTATATATCCTAATGCCTATCTCCCTTTCCTGGGTCAACCAAGGTAAGTCCTTTCTCATCCATCATATGCTTCACACATCTAGGACACAGTTACTTCACTGTACTATTGGTATTCACTCTTGTCTGGTGATCATATATTTCACAATTAATTGGAGGGATATTATCAGCTTAAGTGAATTTTTAGAATTTCTGGTCTGTTGCACCATCCCAGGAGAGTAAGAGGCATGTCATAGTGAATAGATAACTTTGTAATTATTTCAATTTACCATAGCACAATCTTTACAGCGTGTAGCAATTACTGAGCATGACCACAAAATAATGTCCTCTTTTCCCACAGTTCCTCCAGCATAAATCAGACAAGAAAGTCTAGAGTTATCATAACTTAGTGTATAAATTAAAAGAAGTCTGGTATTAAATTTCCATAAAATCATATGGCATAACCTAATATTTTGTATATTCAAAAAACTTTCCAAACCAAGGTCAATCTTTGAGAATTTTTACTCTTTTCTTTATAACATGTAACCTGTTTATTATAGAATTGCAAAAAAAAAAAAAAAAAAAAAGTCACACAGCTCAGCAGGATAACTCAGATTTTGCATCCCAAGAGAAAATATGCCAAAGATTTTTAACATCTATGAAAGATGTTTTTCTAATTAAATATTCTGAATGTTTTATGAAAATCTGACAGCTGAACAAAAGGGAAAATAAAGAAACATTGCTAATCATGAACAGGATAAGTGTGGAAACCCTTTCAGAAAAAATATAACCAAAATACTTTATTATTTGACTTATTTTTACTAAACTGGAAAAAAAAAATCATTGTAGGTAATTCTGTGAAGGTTAATCATGCATTATCAGTAATGCGAAGCTGAGGGAGGCAGGCAGACTCAACTTTAAAAGAAAATTTTAATTTATTGACCTTCAAGTTGGAAAGCTGTCTTGGTTATGTCTACAAATTATTCTTCCATGTTATCAAAAGTAAGAAATATCTATACTGTAGGGCAGGAGACCACTGTGTGTGTATCAGCTATATTGGCCTTCTATATTTCCCTTCTATATTTCCTTGAAACGTTAGTCACCTGAAAGAATAAAAGGCTATGGAACATTCACTGGCTACAGAATACAGACAAAAACATGCCAGGGAGGCAAAGAAACACTTGTTCAACCCTTCCACTAATTTGTGTAGACTACTTGGAAAACTACTGGATTTGTAATTAAACAGGCTAGGGGCCAGATCCTGATTGTTCAAATAACCAACTGTGCTAGCTTGAACAAATGACTCATCACATAATGTGAGATTCAAAATAAGCACCTCACTGTTTATGATGCAGACTAAATGCAATGATGTATAAAATGTGCTTTCAAATTACTAGACATCCAATTTAACATTGCCCTCTTGCCTATTTCATTATGCTACATATTTCTCTCACAATAACAAGAGAAACGAAACACATGAACTGTTGACTTTATTTGACAGCATTTGTTGGGTACTCACTGTGGCAAGATCCATACTAAATTCTGAAGATAGAAAAAAAATGGGAAGGATACTACTGAAATGAAATTCAAGAAAAAATATTCTGAAGTATCACACTCGAGGAAAATTTGATCTAACTTATTTATCATTACTGGCCTTTTTCAATTTGATGGGTAGAGCATTAGTGTCTCTCTCATTTTGTCTATGTGTTCTTGAGCTTTGACAAATTGCATTTCAATCCCTTGTGTTTAGTTCGTGTGCTAGTCTGTAGCCATAAGTTCAAGGTTTCTGGAGTCAAAACTGATCTTTAGTAAAATTCTGCCTTAGGAGAATAGCCTTGGGCATTTTAAACTTTCTGAGGCTTAGTATTTACGTTATTTTTTAAAATTGATAGAGATAATATAGCAAGTATTTAGAAAAGTGTGAACATATAGTAAGTGCTCAGTAATTATTGACTATAATTATTATTTAAGTTATTTCCTATTGACATGATAAATAACTGAAATGTACGTGGTTGTTGCAAGATAATATGTGGGAAAGATTTTCTTTTTTTTTTTTCTTTTTTTTTTTTTGAGACGGAGTCTCACTCTGTCGCCCAGGCTGGAGTGCAGTGGCCGGATCTCAGCTCACTGCAAGCTCCGCCTCCCGGGTTCACGCCATTCTCCTGCCTCAGCCTCCCGAGTAGCTGGGACTACAGGCGCCCGCCGCCTCGCCCGGCTAGTTTTTTGTATTTTTTAGCAGAGACGGGGTTTCACCGGGTTAGCCAGGATGGTCTCGATCTCCTGACCTCGTGATCCGCCCGTCTCGGCCTCCCAAAGTGCTGGGATTACAGGCTTGAGCCACCGCGCCCGGCCTGGGAAAGATTTTCAGTATAAGCTTCATTTACTTTTTGTAAGAAATAGAACAAAAAATATTGTTATTTGCCAAATATCCTACAGAATTATTTGCAGAGGGAGAAAAAAAGCATTGCAGAAACATTGACATAGGGGTAACTCTTTACCAATACATTTTCCCTATGAGTTACGTAAATGGTTTTAATAGAGTTTCATAAAAGCGATACCTAGTCACTAACTAATGAAAGGTTTACATTACAGAAAAAGAGAAGTAAAAATAAAATAAAAATCTTCTAAATGTGATACTAATAAAATTTCCCTAAGTATTTTTTTTTAATTAGAAGTAAGATTTACAGGTTAATATTTATTTTTATAGCCCTTAAAACACATTAGATTTATCTATGGTAAAAAGGCAAAAACAAAATGGCTTCAGAAGATATTGAATAATGGAAATTTAAGGTTCCTTTGCAACTTGGACAGATGTTTACTAATGGTAATAAAATTTATGTATTTTGTTGTTATTGAAAAGCACTTCCATGATATATGTTGGTTTTCACAACAATCCTATAATGTAAATTAAAGTATGGGAAATTGAGTTACTCAACATAAATAGCTAGTAAATGGTATAGTTGGAACTTAAACCCAAGCTTTCAAATTAATAATTCCTTGTTTTCCTACATATACTTCCTGCCTGCCACATGTTCTTTCCAAGGAACATAAGATATAGAATAAAAGTAGAGTCTTTGTTTCCTGTTTAATGCCTCTATCCTGAATACATCTTGATATTTCAAATATTGTATTTTTTCCTGGAATTAATATATAAGTAGTCTTCTAAAGAATTTGAGAGCGTTTAAAAGAAAAAAAAAAGACTGATGAGCAATTTAAATGTATTTAACATATACTCTGCACTGTGTTTAAAAGTAATTCTATACATTAGAATAAAAAATATATACTTTTTCACTGCAGGCTAACTCAGTGGCAGGAATGAATAAGAAGAACTGTCTTACTCTGAACGTATTAAAAAACTGGTTGCCTGGTCTTATCAATCTAGTTAAATACAATCTAGTAGTATTTGCTTTTAGAACACAAAGCAAAATGTGTTCTTTGCCCTTAAAACTTATCTGAGTTTCAAAACATACCAGAATTATCTCCGATTTTCTGTAATTAAAAGAGGTTGAACACTTGGCCAAAAAGACACTGATTTATATTTTATCATGTTCAATTTAAACTTAGTTCTTTATAGCATAGCAAAGCCCTCTCTAACTCTATCATGGATGAGATTCTCAGTTTTGTAGATATCCCTGAGGCCTAGCTGATGATTAGTGAAACTATTATTGGCCCACCTTTTCCAGCTATAATCTATGCTTCCTACATGTAGAGAGAATTTCTCGCACCACTAATTGCATCTTGTCTAAAAAAAAAATTCTTTTAGAATATTGAATACAGCTGGAAGCAAAATGTAATGTCACAATGTCAGAAAAGTGATGGTAGGGCTTCCTCTAAAGTGTATGCAATGTCAGGACTAAAGTTAAAGAAACAGAAAGTTTGAAAAGGTTCTTAACAGAGTGCTGTTCCTTCTTGGCTATGTTATTTGCCATTCCTTTGTTTCATGCAGAAAGAAAAATGAACTGCTCTTTCCTCACCTTTCAATAAAACTGGTCACCTTCAGAATCACATTGTATAGTTCTATGCCAATGGTGTAGTAAATGGCATTGCTTATCGAAGGGCTAACTCCACATGTGGTTATCTAGGTTTTTAGTTTTTGGTTTTGCTATTGTTTTTATTGTTGTTGGCTTTTGGGCCCATTTTACATGTCAAAAAATAGAATAAAAGACGAACATATTTGTAATAAATTTTCTCTTTCTGAGGGTCACATCAAAGGGACTGATAAAAAGATTGGAATTCTTAGCTGAGTAAGTTTCTTTGGTTACCTGTTCCACATTTTCAAAAGCACTACAGAGCTTCTTTATACTTAGAAGAACAGAACTTTTTTTCAGGCAAGTAGGGGTATTTTTCAATACTAGATATCAGAGAAGTAAAATCTCCCCACTCTATGCCTATTATGAAAGATAATTGAATTTAAATTAACTTTATCTTGGACCATATGCAATGGTGTTTAATTATAGAACTATAAAATATGACTGTTTCATTGCCTTTAATTTAGGATTATAATATTTAATATCTTCTTATCCATTTTTAACACAAAATATAGACAATAAATTTAAGAGAGTAAGATTAGGTAACAAAAATCTGATAAGATAGCAAGATCATCAATATATAGCCTTTTAGAATAATAATTGAACTGATTTTTTTCTCTCTTGCAGCCTCTGACTTCCACCTGTATGTCCCCAAGTTATTAAACAAGCCCAAAATGCTCTGTACCAACTCCTTTTTCTTCCCTGATGTTCTCCATTCAAATGACAACCATCCAAACTAGAAACATGAAAGCTCTTCTTTGTTGTTCAATCTACCTCATATTTCATATTTGATCATTAACTAATTCTCATGAACTTACCAAAGATTAACTAAAGTCATTCTCCCGTCTCCTTATTTGCTATAACTCCAGTTTTACCACTAATCAACTTAACTGATCTCTTTGCTTTGAATGCTAACCTTCTCAAATCATTCTTCATATAGTTCAGAGATATGGATCTAAAATGTGAACCAAACCAGTCACTTCTTCTTGAACAATGCTTACAAGATTACTCATTGCCCAAAGGCAAATTATATTCTAATGTCCAGATGTTAATTCATTGGTAGTGTGTCTTCTATTTAGACTTATGCCTTATCATCTACCTTCTGCTTAAGTCATGTTCTGCATAAAAGACCTTTTTTTATTGAAGGACTGGTCACCAATTCTTCTTGTCTGGAAACCACTATAGTAACAAAGTTCAAGTGCAGTGGTAAATTTAGAGGAAGGTAGATGAATAGAATTAAAACAGAATATTGAGGAAATACAGAAGAGAGTAAAAAGAGAATCACATTGATGTCTTGCCAAGATTGTGAACTAGGAAAGGCAGTCATCTCCCTCCACAAAATTACTCTTTGATAAATTGTTGAAACAAGAGTGTGTGTGTATATGAAGGAGATAATAAACACTTTGAAAAAAAATCTAAGAAGGGTACTTGAAATGGTGTTGGGGTGAATAACAGCCTGGAAGGGAGGGTGGTTGGAGGTGGAAAGAAAAGAGTAGATTGAGAGAAATGGATTTAGTTATGCTTTTCCTCTTCATTGAATAAGATAAACATTAATTTACTATTTATCAGATAAATTACCTTCTCTAAAGAATTGATTTTTCTTCAATGCTTTAGATATCCTTTCTTATTTATTTATTTATTTATTTATTTATTTATTTATTTATTTATTTTTGTCAAAGAATTTACATATAAATGACATCCTAGATCTAAAGTGCTGGTAAAGAGGACGGTCAATATCAGAGCAGTACAAAATTTTAATGGCATAAATAATTCATAAATACAGGTGCGAACTGATTGGTTGCCTCAAAACTCTGTTAGACTTCCATCAGTGATTAATTACTAGGTCAATTGTCCTCCCACTGTAAACAGCTAGAAAACAAAATATATTATGCAATGGGTTCAGGCACTGAGTAACAAGCAGCGGAGGTTTCTGATCTCTGGAAGAAAGGATCTCTGAGAGAAGAGCCCTACAACAGCCCCAGAGAAATGCCTGAAGGCACATTTTATACCACTGCACATAGGGCTAGGACAAAACAGAAACTAGTAATCTCACTCAAGTAAGGAGACAGATATGTGGATTTTGAGAGACTAGGGTCACTAAAACTTGTTGGGCAAAGTAATGGTGAGAGAAGGCTGCATTGAGAAAGAAAGATCCAAGCATCTACAAAGGAATACCCTCAAGTCTTTAGCTGAGTAGTGATCTTACATGCTTAAGAAGAAACTAGTTGAGACCAGGGAAAGATTACTAAAACACATTAGGTCCAATAATTCTCAAAGTTCACAAGGTCTGGAAATAGTGTTCTCAATAGCCAGAATAGACAGAACTCAGAATTTAGAAGACTTTGGATACATTTTTCAGAAGGATATTACCTTATTAGTGGAACTAAAGTAGTCCCAGAGTATATACCACTCTGGAACAGCCATACTAAAACTTACAAGCAAAGCTCAAAAAGATCAAACTAATCTGTGAGTTACTTAACTGCACGTGAGATGAAAACTCATTGCTATTTATAAAAATATCTATAAATCAAGTACCTCTAAACATAAAATGTACAATTTCTGGTACTCAATTTTAAAATGATTCGGCATGTAGAGAAGTAGATAATTATTGTCCTTAACCAGGAGTAAAACTGCTCAATATAAACAGACACAGAAATTTGAGAGATAATGAATTTAGTAGATAAGAGCCTTAAATAGTAGAAAAGGACCTTAAATAATAGATTGAAACATTATAGTATGGCTTATTTCTCTTAACATAAAGTTCTCCAGTTTCATCCATGATGTTGCAAATGACAGAATCTCACTCTTTTTTGTAGTACTCCATGGTGTGTAAATGAAATAAGCCAGTCACAGAAAGATGAACTTCACATGTTCTCACTTATTTGTGGGAGGTAAGAATTAAAATAATTCAACTCATGGAAGTAGAGAGTAGAAGACAGTTACAGAGGCTGGGAAGAGTAGTGGTGTGTGTGTGATGGTGGGGGGTTAGGCGGGGGTAATATGGGGATGGTTAATAAGTACAAAAATACAGTTAGATAGAATGAATAAGATCTAGTATTTGATAGCACAACAAGATGACTACAGTCAAAGTAATTTGTCGTACATTAAAAAATAATTTAAAAAGGATAATTGGATCATTTGTAACACAAAGAAATGATAAACACTTAAGGTGACAGATACCCCATTGACTCTGATGTGATTATTGTGCATTCTATTCCTTATCCAAATATCCACACCCCATAAAGATATATACCTAATATGTATCCACAAAAAATTTAAAACTAAAAAAAATATACGGCTGTACTCAAGGCTTGGCATAATATAAGCATCCATTAAGTTTTAATTCCTTTTCCATGATGTAAAATCTCTAAATTAAAAAAGAAAATGGCCAAATAGAAACAGCTCCAGTCTGCAGCTCCCAGTGTGATCGACACAGAGGATGAGTGATTTCTGCATTTCCAACTGAGGTACCTGGTTTATCTCATCGGGACTGATTGGACAGTGGGTGCAGTCCATGGAGGGTGAGCTGAAACAGGGCAGGGTATCACCTCACCTGGGAGGCACAAGGGGTGGGGGATTTCCCTTTCCTAGCCAAGGGAAGCTATGACAAACTACCTGGAAAAATGGGGCACTCCTGCCCAAATACTACACTTTTCCCAAGTTCTTAGCAACCAGCAGACAAGGTGATTCTCTCCCGTGCCTGGCTCAGTGGGTTTCATGCCCACGGAGGCTTGCTCACTGCTAGCACAGCAGTCTGAGATTGATCTGCAAGGTGGCAGCCTGGTTGGGGGAGGGATGTCTGCCATTGCTGAGGCTTGAGTGGGTAAACAAAGCAGCAGGGAAGCTCGAACTGGGTGGAGCCCACCACAGCTCAACAAGACCTACTACCTCTAGACTCTCCTTCTGTGGGCAGGGCCTAGCTGAACAAAAGTCAGCAGACAACTTCTGCAGACTTAAATGTCCCTGTCTGACAGCTCTGAAGAGAGCAGTGGTTCTCCCAGCACAGCATTTGAGCTCTGAGAATGGACAGACTGCCTCCTCAAGTGTGTCCCTGACTTCCGTGTAGCCTAAATGGGAGACATCTCCCAGTAGGAGCCAATGGACACCTCGTATAGGCAGCTGCCACTCTGGGATGAAGCTTCCAGAGGAAGGATCAGGCCACAATATCTGCTGTTCTGCAATATGTGCTGTTCAGCAGCCTCTTCTGGTGATACCCAGGCAAACAGGGCCTGGAGTGGAACTCCAGCGAACTCCAACAGACCTGAAGCTGAGGGACCTGACTGTTAGAAGGAAAACTAAAAAACAGAAATGAATAGCATCAACATCACCATAAAGGTTATCTACACCAAAACCCCATTTCTAGGTCACCAACATCAAAGACCGGAGGAAGATAAAACCACAATGATGGGGAAAAACCAGAGCACAAAAGCTGAAAATTCTAAGAATCAGAACACCTCTTCTTGAAAGGATTGCAGCTCCTCACCAGCAATGGAAAAGAAAAGCTGGATGGAGAATGACTTTGATAAGTTGACAGAAGTAGGCTTCAGAGGGTCAGTAATAACAAACTTCTCTGAGCTAAAGGAGGATGTTTGAACCCATTACAAGGAAGATAAAAATCTTGAATAAAGATTAGACAAATGGTAACTAGAATAAACAGTGTGGAGAAGACCCTAAGTGACCTGATGGAGCTGAAAACCATAGCATGAAAACTTCGTGGTGCATGCACAAGCTACAATAGCAAATTCGATCAAGTGGAAGAAAGGGTATCAGTGACTGAAGATCAAATTAATGAAATAAAGTGGGAAGACAATGTTAGAGAAAAAAGAGTAAAAAGAAATGAACAAAGCCTCCAAGAAATATGGGACTATGTGAAAAGACCAAATCTATGTTTGATTGGTGTACCTGAAAGTGATGGGGAGAATGGAATCAAGTTGGAAAACGCTCTGCAGGATATTATACAGGAGAACTTCCCCAACCTAGCAAGGCAGGCCAACATGCAAATTCAGGAAATACAGAGAACACCACAAAGATACTCCTCAAGAAGAGCAACCCAAGACACATAATTGTCAGATTCACCAAGGTTGAAATGACAGAAAAAGTGTAAAGGGCAGCCAGAGAGAAAGGTCGAGTTACCCACAAAGAGAAGCCCATCAGACTATCAGCAGATCTCCCAGCAGAAACCCTACAAGCCAGAAGAGAGTGGGGGCCAATATTCAATATTCTTAAAGAAAAGAATTTTCAACCCAGAATTTCATATCCAGCCAAATTAAGCTTCATAAGTGAAGGAGAAATAAAATCCTTTACAGAAAAGCAAATGCTGAGAGATTTTGTCACCACCAGTCCTGCCTTACAAGAGCTCCTGAAGGAAGCACTAAACATGGAAAGAAACAATCCATACCAGCCACTGCAAAAACATGCCAAATTGTAAAGGCCATCGACGCTATGAAGAAACTACTTCAATTAATGGGCAAAATAACCAGCTAACATCATAATGACAGGATCAAATTCACACATAACAATATTAACCTTAAATGTAAATGCGCTAAATGCCCCAATTAAAAGACACAGATTGGCAAATTGGATAACAGTCAAGACCCATCAGTGTGCTGTATTCAGGAGACCCATCTCATATGCAAAGACGCACATAGGCTCAAAATAAAGGGATGAAGGAAGATCTACAAAGCAAATGGAAAACAAACAAAAAAAAAAAAAGCAGGGATTGCAATCCCAGTCTCTGATAAAACAGACTTTAAACCAACAAAGATCAAAAGACACAAAGAAAGGCATTAAATAATGGTAAAGGAATCAATTCAATAAGAAGAGCTAACTATCCTAAATATATATGCACCCAATACAGGAGCACCTAGATTCATAAAGCAAGTCCTTAGAGACCCATAAAGAGACTTAGTCTCCCACACAATAATAATGGGAGATATTAACACCCCACTGTCAATATTAGACAGATCAAAGAGACAGAAGCTTAACAAGGATATCCAAGAACTGAACTCAGCTCTGAAACAACCAGACCGTTAGGTCTACATCAACAGATAGGGGACATCTACAGAACTCTCCACCCCAAATCAACAGAATATACATTCTTCTCAACACCACATCGCACCTATTCTAAAATAGACCACATAATTGGAAGTAAAGCACTGCTCAGCAAATGTAAAATTACAGAAATCACAACAAACTGTCTCTCAGACCACAATGCAATCAAATTAGAATTCAGGATTAAGAAATTCACTCAAAACCGTACAACTACATGTAAACTGAACAACTTGCTCCTGAATGAGTATTGGGTAGATAACGAAATGAAGGCAGAAATAAAGATGTTTTTTGAAACCAATGAGAACAAAGACATAACATACCAGAATCTCTGGGACACATTTAAAGCAGTGTGTAGAGGGACATTTATAGCACTAAATGCCCACAAGAGAAAGCAGAAAAGGTCTAAAATCAATACCTTACCTTCACAATTAAAAGAACTAGAGAAGCAAGAGCAAACAAATTCAAAAGCTAGCAGAAGGCAAGAAATAACTAGGAGACAGACACACAAAAATCCCTTCAAAAAATCAATGAATCCAGGAGCTGGTTTTTTGAAAAGATCAACAAAATTGACAGACCACTAGCAAGACTAATAAAGAAGAAAAGAGAGAAGAATCAAATAGATGCAATAAAACATGGTAAAGGGGATATCACCACGGATCTCACAGAAATACAAACTACCATCAGAAAATACTATAAACATCTCTATGAAAATAAATTAGAAAATCTAGAAGAAATGGATAAATTCCTGGACACATACACTCTCCCAAGACTAAACAAGGAAGAAGTTGCATCTCTGAATAGACCAATAACAGACTCTGAAGGTGAGGCAATAGTTAATTGCCTACCAACCAAACAAAAGTCCACAACCAGATAGATTCACAGCCGAATTCTACCAGAGGTACAAGAAGGAGCTGGTACCATTCCTTCTGAAACTATTCCAACCAATAGAAAAAGAGGGAATCCTCCCTAACTCATTTTATGAGCCCAGCATCATCCTGATACCAAAGCCTGGCAGAGACAGAACAAAAAAAAGAGAATTTTAGACCAATATCCCTGATGAACATTGATGCAAAAATCCTCAATAAAATACTGGCAAACTGAATCCAGCAGCACATCAAAAAGCTTATCCACCACGATCAAATCAGTTTCATCCTTGGGATGCAAGGTTGGTTCAACATATGCAAATCAATAAATGTAAACCGGCACGTAAACAGAACCAATTACAAAAACCACATGATTATCTCAATAGATGCAGAAAAAGCCTTTGACACAATTCAACAGTCCTTCATGCTAAAAACTTTCAATAAACTAGGTATTGATGGAATGTATCCCAAAATAATAAGAGCTATTTATGAAAAACCCACAGCCAATATCATACTGAATGGGCAAAAACTGGAAGCATTTTCTTTGAAAACTGGCACAAGACAGGGATACCCTCTCTCACCACTCCGATTCAACATAGTGTTGGAAGTTCTGGCCAAGGCAATCAAGCAGGAGAAAGAAATTAAGGGTTTTCAATTAGGAAAAGAGGAAGTCAAAGTATCCCTGTTTGCAGATGACATGATTGTATATTTAAAAAAATGCCATTTGCTTAGCCCAAAATCTCCTTAAGCTGGTAAGCAATTTCAGTAAAGTCTCAAGATACAAAATCAATGTGCAAAAATCACAAGCATTCCTATACACCATTAACAGATAAACAGGGAGCCAAATCATGAGTGAACTCCCATTCACAATTGCTTCAAAGAGAATAAAATACCTAGGAATCCAGCTTACAAGAGATGTGAAGGACCTCTTCAAGGAGAACTTTCACTGCTCAATGAAATAAAAGAGGACACAAACAAATGGAAGAATATTCCATGCTCATGTATAGGAAGAATCAATATCATGAAAATGGCCATACTGCCCAAAGTAATTTATAGATTCAATGCCATCCCCATCAAGCTACCAATGACTTTCTTTACAGAATTGGAAAAAACTACTTCAAAGATCATATGGAACCAAAAAAGAGCCCACATTGCCAAGACAATCCTAAGCCAAAAGAACAAAGCTAGAGGCATCACGCTACCTGATTTCAAACTTAACTACAAGGCTACAGTAAGCAAAACAGCATGGTAATGGTACCAAAACAGATATATAGACCAATGGAACAGAAGAGAGGCCTCAGAAATAACACCACACATCTGCATCCATCTGATCTTTGACAAACCTGACACAAACAAGCAATGGGGAAAGGATTCCCTCTTTAATAAATGATTCTGGGAAAACTGGCTAGGCATATGCAGAAAGCTGAAACTGGATCCCTTCCTTACATCTTATACAAAAATTAATTCAAGATGGATTAAAGATTTAAATGGTTGACCTAAAACCGTAAAAACTCTAGAGGAAAACTTACACAATAGGATTCAGGACATAGGCATGGGCAAGACTTCATGACTAAAACACCAAAAGCAACGGCAACAAAAGCCCAAATAGGCAAATCAGATATAATTATACTAAAGAGCTTCTACACGGCAAAAGAAACTACAATCAGAGTTAATAGGCAACCTACAGAATGGGGGAAATTTTTTGCAATCTACTCATCTGTCAAATGACTAATATCCAGGATCTACAAAGAACTCAAATTTACAAGAAAAAACAAACAACCCCATCAAAAAGTGGGCAAAGGATATGAACACTCACTTCTCAGAAGAAGACATCTGTGCAGCCAACAGACACATGAAAAAAATGCTCATCATCACGGCCATCAGAGAAATGTAAATCAAAAGCACAATGAGATGTCATCTCACACCAGTTAGAATGGCAATCATTAAAAAGTCAGGAAACAGCAGATGCTGGAAAGGATGTGACAAAATAGGAACGCTTTTACGCTGTTGGTGGGAGTGTAAATTAGTTCAATCATTGTGGAAAACAGTGTGGTGATTCCTCAAGGATCTAGAACTAGAAATACCATTTGGCACAGCCATCCCATTGCTGGGTATATACCCAAAGGATTATAAATCATGCTACTATAAAGACACATGCACACGTATGTTTATTGCGGCACTATTCACAATAGCAAAGACTTTTAACCAACCCAAATGTCTGGATTAAGAAAATGTTGCACATATACACCATGGAATATATGCAGCCATAAAAAAGTCTGAGTTCATGTCCTTTGCAGGGACATGGATGAAGCTGGAAACTATCATTCTGAGCAAACTATTGCAAGTACAGAAAACCAAACATTGCATGTTCTCACTCATAGGTGGGAATTGAACAATGAGATCACTTGGACTCAGGATGGGGAACATCATACAACAGGGCCTGTCAGGGAGTGGAGGGCTGGGGGAGGGATAGCATTAGGAGAAATACCTAATGTAAATGATGAGTTGATGGGTTCAGTAAACCAACATGACACATGTATACTGATGTATCAAACCTGTATGTTGTGCACACATACCCTAGAACTTAAAGTATAATAAAAAAATTATAAAAATTATCTAAATTACCCACCAAGTGATTTTGTATTTAGTCATTCATTAAACAAATATTAACTAAGCACACACAGACACACACAATTCTGCACCAAAAAGAAAAAGCTTATTTACACAAAAAATACTACCCTTCACCCAAGAAATTGTCTATATGTAAAAATCTAAGCTCTAAACTGCTGGTGGGTTTGTGAGATTGCAGGAACGCTATCTATCAGCATAAAGATTTACTGAAAGTGGAGGCATTGATGAGGACAGTAGCTGAAAAACTGAAAAAAAAATGTAAAATGTAATCTGTACAAAATATACTGGAGGAGGTTAGCAGAAGATTAGTCTGAAGAATAAAACATCACTGAGTATAAAGTATGGCAATAGAACTTATTCAAAATAAAGCCCAGGATAAAAAGGCTAAACAAATACAGACAGAGACTTAGATGTGGGACAATATGAAGTGTTACATGTGTACCTGAAGGCTCAAATGGAGGAGGGTGTAGAAAAAATATTTTAGGACTGATGATTAATATTTTATCCAGTTTGATAAAAATTATAACTTCACAAATGTCAGAAGTTCAACAAATCCAACAAGAAGAAATTTAAGGAATTTAAAAGCGAGGCACGACAAAATAAAATATTTAGTACTGATGACTAATACTTCCCCCAGTTTGATAAAAATTGTAACTTCACAAATGTCAGAAGTTCAACAAATCCAAGAAGAACACATTTAAATAATTTAAAACCAAGGTACAACAAAGTAAAATTGCTTAAAACTGGTTATGAGAAAAATCTTAAAAATAGCCAGAAGAAAATATGTAATATTGCATGCAACAGTACAAATGTAAGAATTACAGCATACTTTTTAGTAGAGTATATGCAAGCAGAAGACAATGAAATAGGATCATTAAAATACTACTACTAAAAAAAAAAAAAAAAAAAACAGGATAAAAGCAGTAATAAAAAAATTGTCAAGTTTTGACATTTGTCAAAATCCTCAGATTTAACTGCCTCTTCTAAATTCCGCTTCTTTCAAAGTTTTCTGGATGAAATATTTTAATTGAAGTATGTGTCCAAGTTGACAACCAAAGGGAATGATTAGTGGTAGTTTTGTAGTGCTCAATGCTCTCTATCTTAGGCTTCATACCATTTACTCTTCTCAAACCACTGGACTAATAGAGATCAAGACCTCATATATATATATATTATTTTCCCCCACAGGACACACTACTGAGCCAAGTAGATGATCACCAGAGAAAAATAAACTTAGAGGTCAAACAAATAGATATTTTAAGAATATAACTACTTCAAATAGTAGTTCAAAAGAAAAAAAATCAATACAATGGAGAAAATACATTAAGTAAACCAAAAATAATGGAAAGGACAGATCTAGAACTAGAAATAAATGTAATAAGAGTTTAAAGAAATAAGGGAAGCTGTTAGCAATATCCAACAATAATAAGAAATAACTAAAAAGTATCAAGATAACACAATACAGAAAGTTATTTAAAATAAAGTACCATATAGATGAGTCAAAGAGTAGTACAAATATGTAAGAAACAAATCAGCAAGGTAAGTGGTAAAATAGGAATGTTAAAAGGGTGACAGAAAGGGATAAAATAGTATAATATATATTTTAAAAGTAGAATATATATATAAAAAATTATCCATTTTTGGGTCATAAACATCCTAGAAGAGGAAGAGAAGGAGAGGAAGGTAAAGGATTAATTATATTTGAAAAATAATTTTGTCAACTACCAGAAATAATCAAAAACAAGATTTTAAGAAAGATAATACTGGTTAAAATAAGAGATTGCATGATTAATTCCTTAATCATAGGGCTAAAGGATCACAAGTAAACAAATAATGGAAAAGAATATGTCTTATGACATTTTTGAAATTTCATGTATTGCAATGCTTTAAAAAATGATATAATGATTTACCAGCAGAGTATATTTTTAAAAAGTGTTATCTGCTATGCATATATTTCTCAAGGTACATTGGTGCATATATATGAGTATTTAGGTATTTATCATGTTTTCCTTGATAGGAAAATTGACATACTCAAATACTGTGAAGCAGACAGAGATTAATTATTGAGCTCTCAGGAAACTGAAAAACTGCCTGTCATTTCTAGTGCCTTACACAATGTTTGTGACAGTCACATATGTTTTATACTTATATAAATACTTAGAAAAATATATGAGATAATCATAGCTTCAAAACATTGCTTATTGAATGTCTGCAGGACAGACCGAAAAACATTAGACACTTATGTTAGTGGGTTTGGGATTGTATTGGGATTATATTCTAACATTTAAAGGCTAAAAAGATTATATTCATAATTTAGATTCACTTACAAACAATTCCACTATACATTGTCCTGATTCAAGATTTCATAGTCTAAAAGCTATACCATGCCTGTATTTTAAAAGCATAACGTTATTGTTACATATTCTTTAATAAATATTTTTCACACTAAATATTTTAACCTTTTATAGAAAGCCCACAAAGTTGATTGGTCTTTTTCTAAACTAAAATTAGTCCACGTGGCTCCAGATATTAACTACCTCACAAATTTCTGGAAGATATATTATTTCTGTTCCTTTTCTTCTCTTTATTTTCTTCTGTATTAGACTAATTTTCCAATATTATTTTAAGCTTTCGTTTAAATTTTTCTGTCACAGTTCAGTGACAATATATGTTTGGTATATAGGGATGGGTAGGAAATAGTGACTTGAGAAGAATTAGTGATACGGAAGAAGGTGAAGGGATACCAACTTTACCTGCTAAAGAGTAGACAGAGTTAAAGTAGTAAATTCAGAAGAAACTGCAGAAGTAAAGAAGTAAATTTAGAAGAAACTCAAAATATAAGAAAAGGAAGAAATAGACTTGAGGTGAGAAAGGCCAAAGAAATAGGAATTCTTCAGAGTTTAGATGTGGATTATATTCTTTTCCCAGGATAGTAAAGATATTTCAAGATATCAGGAAATGTGGTTAGATAGAATTAAAGATCTTGGCCCAGCTGCACTGGGCATGCTCCACTCTGCTGGCCCTGGAAAAGGATATGGTCTTCAATAATGGATATATAATGAGGAAAATCATATGAAATTAAATAAACATTATGTTTTCTGAATAAATATTTCAAAATAAACTTCAGTTTACACATTTTAGAGAAGAAAACAGAAAACGTCTGCATCCTGTTGACTTGCTTCTTATGGCACTGACTCCCAGCATCGCTGTTACTTTATACATCTTGTAGTAATTAAAGCCAGTTATTATTAGTCTAATTCATGGCTGCTCTAAATGGAATTCCAGAAATCTGGGAGCACAAATGAAAAGAAATCTGGGAGCACAAATGAAAAAAACAGAAATCCTTGTTCCTTGGCTCTAGGTAGGAGAGTCAGAGTCATCCATGAGTTAGCTGTTTGATTTGCTCCTTGTGCCACTATTCCCCTTGCATTTAGGGCCACTTAGAGGTGAGGAAACAGAAAAGGACTCAACATATAATATATTGGTTGTTATTGTATATGTTATTCAGAATTTCTTTATAAAACTGTTTCCAAAACAATAAAAGCAACCAAAAATTAGTAAGTGAAATATGTCATGCTTGCCTGCTTCCTCCCAAACATATCACATCAATTAATTCCTTTTTACTGATGAAAATAATCTAACTTCCAATAAGGCAACTCTTCCAGTTCCTCAGGGTAAAAAGAAGTTCTTAATTTTTTAAATGCTATAATTTGGATCATGTTCGGAAGTACAGAGAATTGGAGAGAATGCTACTTAATTACATTATTTTCTTTCCATGTAAGTAAGATTTCATTAGGCAGAATTTCAAACCCATCAATCACAAGTAAAAAAATTCAGTTACAACTGAAGAGTTTATCATATTTTAAACTCATGTAAACTTGAGAGGTAATGTGAATGGTAGTCATTGAAGCAGTTTAAAGATTACACTTTGTCAAAGAACATAAGCGTTTAGTTTGTATTTTCATTGTGCATAACAAATGTTATAAAATAATCTTTGAAATAAATAAGTGACAGGGAGAATCCTTGTACTCAATCTTTAAAAAGATAGTTTTCAGTCGGCTAATGTTAAGAAATATGAATTTAATCTAGACTTACCATTTATTATGAGTCAATCACCAACCAGGATGTGAAAAATATTCTCCCATAAAATAAGATTCCATTCTCTTTGTGAAAAGGTAATTTGATTTAAAAAACTATATATACATATTTTGTTTGAAGGATCTTTGCTGTCAAGTGAAAATAAAACATTTGTCTTCAGTTCAGTATAAGAAACTAACAGAAAATCTTTAACACTTTCAATTATATGGTGCATGTCTGTTTCCTGAAAAAAACTTTTGATGAAAGATGAGACTTAGATGTATGAAATTTCATAATATCTCTTATGAAGTGACTGTAAATTATATTCTTAAAATTCTGAGTGGGAAAACAAACACACACATATTTTTAAAGTTATTTTCAGTACATATTCCCTCCTAGAAACAAGTATATATACTTTTTATTGATTTCACTTGTTGTCTATGGGAGTATGAGATGGAGAATTTAGGAACTTTAACACTTCTTAATGTAAATATTTAGTCTTTTAAGGCCAAGTATACAACTGGTTTTAAACATCACTACCTTATCTCACCTTTTAGCTCAAACCAAGTTCCAATTTCTCTCAGCTATAATTCCAAAATCATTCTATTCTGTCTGGCTTAAGATCACCTTACCCATTACTTCCAATTTACTTCCAAATTTATTGAAATATGTAATATATATTCACTCTTTCATTTTCTCATCTTTCAGTTGCTGAATCTATCAAGGTAGTCCCTGAATCTTCATTGAAACATCTTTTACAGTCTGACAAAATGTTCTACCTGCTGAATCCCATGGCCCTTTCTTGTTTATACCCTTCTGTGTCTTTAAATATCAAGCATCCATTCATTCTGGATCAATTTTTCTTTTGCCTCATGACAACATTATCTCTCTCTTACAGTTCCTCATACTGTCTATAACATTTAATATCCTTTACTGGTTTATTTTTGCTTTTTCATCTCAATTAATATAGTTCTTTTTCCAAACATTTTATTCAAAACCAGATCATACCCTAGCCTTATGCTCTATTGATACATCATTGTTATACGAGGTTTCCATGACAGTGCTAAAAGTCCCACAACACTTCTTCCTGCTTGTTTGAAACAGAACCTGAGGCTTCAAGAGAAGCAAACAGATTAAAATTGAGACAGGAGAAAAAAGGACTACATTCTACTGACAATGGTTCTGTTTCCAGAATCTCCTTGCTTTACCCAGGTGAGAGTTTTTTATAGTCCTTCCTTCCTTCCTTCCTTCCTTCCTTCCTTCCTTCCTTCCTTCCTTCCTTCCTTCCTTCCTTCCTTCCTTCCTTCCTTCCTTCCTTCCTTCCTTCCCCTTTCTTTTCTTCTCTTTTCTCTTTTCTTTTCTTTCCTTCCTTCTTGCTTTCTTTCTTCTTTCCTTTTCTCTCTTTCTCTCCCTGCCTCCCTTCCTCCCTCTCCCTCTCTCTTTCTTTCTTTCTTTCTCTTTCTTCCTTCCTTTCTTTCTTTCTTTCTTTCTTTCTTTCTTTCTTTCTTTCTTTC
Source organism: Papio anubis (assembly GCF_008728515.1). Lineage (NCBI taxonomy): Eukaryota > Metazoa > Chordata > Mammalia > Primates > Cercopithecidae > Papio > Papio anubis. The sequence goes on from NC_044983.1 coordinate 79,219,238, forward strand.
TTTCTTTCTTTCTTTCTTTCTTTCTCTTTCTTTCTTTCCTTCCTTCCTTCCTTCCTTCCTTCCTTCCTTCCTTCCTTCCTTCCTTCCTTCCTTCCTTCCTTCCTTCTTTCTTTCTTTCTTTCTTTCTTTCTTTCTTTCTTTCTCTCTCTCTCTCTCTCTCTCTCTCTCTCTCTCTCTCTTCTTTTCTTCTTCTTTTTTTACTTTTTTAAAAAAGAGTCTCCCTCTATCACCCAGGCTGGAGTGTGGTGGCATGATCTCAGCTCACTGCAGACTCCAACTCCTAGGTTCAGGAGATTATCCTGCCTCAGCCTCCCAAGTAGCTGAGATTACAAGCACATGCCACCATCCCAGCTAATTTTTGTGTTTTTAGTAGAGATGGTGTTCCACCAAGTTGGCCAGGCTAGTCTCAAACTCCTGACCTCAAGTGATTTGCCCGCCTTGGCCTCCTAAAGTGCTGGGATTACAGGCATGAGCTATGGAGCGTGGCCCCACTTTTCTTTTTGACAAGTCTCTTAACTATTCTATATCTCACACAGCTTCTAGGAATCCATTATTTTAACAATATATATAAAAATGAGGAAAAAGAAAATATGAATCCTGTCACCTTCTATTCCTCCTCTCAAAGCCCTGAATCAGCTGCTGCTAGTAAGATAATAGAGAGGAAAATGGCCATTAAGTTTCAAGACACAGAACTTAATCTCTTTATCTCTTATTCATCTTAGACATTTATTTTGCCATCTTTTGCAGCATGTCTCCTCATTCCTTATGCTCTCCAAGTTGTTCCGTGACCATTTTGTCTTTATAGAGCTAACTCTTTCTCATCTAGTCAATCTGGAAAGTCTCCCAGAAAAACTTGGCTCATCTTTTACTCCCCTTCTCCCTGCAGGAAAGCATTAGCCACACACATTCCTAAGTGCCCTGGCAGTATTCTGTACCATTTAAGTATTAAATACATGCTTAATGAAATAATGAATAAATGAAAGCAAACTTAAAGCAAATAGACATGGCACTTTGAGTAGGAGAGTAGTTTAATATAGAAATCATTTAATATAGAAGGTGACTCCCATTACATTTTCTGGGTGGGGCTACAAATAATGCTTCTCTAATTCCCTTTAAAAGTAGTCACCACACATGACTCACATATAATTCAAATAAAAGTGTCAAAGTAAAGCACTATGGATGTTTTATTCTTTGACATATGAGGTTTCATGAGGTGATGAATATTGACAAAATAGTTAAGCAGATACACTCAACTTTCAGGCATGTTGGATTAATGGTAATCAAAATCTAAAGTAAACATTTATCAGGTATGAACTATTATTTTCAATGACTCATTTATTTGAAAATAAAATAAAATCTTTAGTGAGTATATAATTTTGCTGTGCAGGGAACTGTTTCTTCAATATCCAATATTTGTAGATAGATTATACACCTTTTAAAAAATGGCAATTTTTAAGTTATTAACAAAAAAAGAAGTATATCTGAATAGATATTATAATAAAGAAAGCCATCTTTTACTTTCATATGTTGTTACTGTAGGAAAACATTTAGTTATTTTTTCTCTTGCCAAGAGATTAGAAGACATCATTAAATACTTTGATTGACCTCCAGAAGGTGTCATCAACTCAGCAATATTTTTGTTGAGTCATCCAAATACACACAGCTAAAAGCATTAATTTCCCCTTAAAAGTATCCTGAAAGCTGTGCTGTTTCAGAAACAGAAGCAAAGTCAGCTGAAAAAGTACAGTCAAATTCACCTGTAAGTGGAAATATATTTTAAAAAATCAATTTTGAGTAAAGTGTTGTTATTTATTATAAGACAGAATTTAATCCAAGTAGGTTTTTGTGGAGGAAATTTAATATATTTCTTGATCCTATATACCTTTCATATTGAAATGTTAGCGCTACTTCTACTATTTCAACTGTTGGACCTAATCCTTTGTCTCTGAGGGTTTAACTAACGAATCCAAAGTCCTGACTTGCAATATGTTGTGTGCAATAACTTTTAAAGGACAAGGCAGCCAAATCTGGCAAACAAAGTTGCCTCTTGCCACAAATTTAAAAGCCTCTATTCTTGCCTGATGTGTATATAGATAATCAAAACTTGGCTTGTACTAGTAGAACTGACTCCTTTCTAATGAATAAATTATAAGACAACCCTTCCAATTTCCTACAAATTCAAATGAATTAAGATACATATCTTGTCATTGTCTAATATTATTATTAATTTCAATGCCATTTACTACCTAAACCTCATTTATTTTCATGTCATTCTTCAAATATAATACATTAAACTATATAATGGCAACAAGAGGAAGCAAATTTAAATATTTCAGCATCCAGAGTCCACACCAAATGGTTTACATAGACCTATAACAACAAAGAAAGTAATCAAGATCATTCCCAGAGGCCTTGATGCTAAATGTCTTATTAATGTTAAATAATAAGATGCTTATTTCTGAAAATTCAATGTCCACTTTTTACAGACGATACCCTTTTATAACTGTATCATACTACCACTGTATAGCTAATTAGCATTAAACATTTAAGTTAAAGACAGAGAGTCGGGACCTTGTGAGATTATCCAGAGAAGGCTTTGGTCTGAAGGAGATTCCTCAAACATGGGAAATCTATTTATATATAAACTCATAGATAAAATATTTTGAGTAAATCTATGGTTTGACCATGATTGCAAAGGTGATTCCATGAGTTATAATACAGACATGTATTACTTAATACCTAATGTGATATTTTGGCTTATGTAAGTGAAAATACGTGTCTACTCAGTCTAGTAAATCATGCATAATTTAGAATAATTTATTTCTTCATGCAATTAAACTGTCTATTCTTTTGTAAATACATGAACAATCCTAAATATTCCAGGGCTTTGTTCCTTTTTGTTTAAAAAAGTAAAATCAAGGATGCTTCTTAAAATATGAGAGAATTTCTTTTATCGACTTTTAGGTTCAGGGATACATTTATAGGTTTGTTACAGAGGTAAACTCATGTCATGGAGGTTTGTTGCAGAGATTGTTTCATCACCCAGGTACTGAGCCTAGTACCCAATTGTTATTTTTTTTCCTCCTCTCTCTCCTACCACCCTCAAGTAGACCCTATTGTCTGTTCCCTTCTTTGTGTTCATGAGTTCTTATCATTTAGTTCCCACTTAAAAGTAATAACATGTGGTATTTGATTTTCTCTTCCTACATAAGTTTGCTAAGGATGATAGCCTCCAGCTCCATCCATGGTCCCACAAAATACATTATTTCTTATGACTGCACAGTATGTCCTGGTGTATGTGTACCATATTTTCTTTATCCAATATGTCATTGCTGGTTATTCCATGTGTTTGCCATTGTGAATAGTGCAGTAACGAACATTCAGATGCATGTGTCTTTATGATAGAATGATTTATACTCCTCTTGATATATACCCAGTAATAGGATTGCTGGGTCAAATGGTAGTTCTCTTTTTAGCTCTTTGAGGAATCACCATACTGCATTCCACAATGGTTGAGCTAATTTACACTTCCACCAACAGTAATTAAGTGTTCTCTTGTCTCCACAACCTCACTAGCAGTTGCTATTTTTTGACTTTTTAATGATAGCTATTCTGACTGGTGAGAGATGTTATCTCATTGGTGGTTTTGATTTGCATTTCTTTAATGATTAGTGACATTGAACTTTTTATCATATGATTGTTGGCTGCATGTATGTCTTCTTTTGAATGGTGTCTCTTCATGTCATTTGCCCACTTTTTAATGGGGTTGTTAGTTGTAAATTTATTTAAGTTACTTATACATTCTGGATATTAGACTTTTGTCAGATGCATAGTTTGCAAGTGTTTTCTCCCATTAGTTGATAGGTTTTTGTTTTGTTTTGTTTTTTGTTTTTTGTTTTTGTTTTTTTTCCTGTGCAGAAGTTCTTAAGTTTAATTAGATCTGATTTGTCAACTTTTGCTTTTGTTGCAATTGCTTTTGGTGCCTTTGTCATGAGCTCTTTGCTCATTCCAACGTCCAGGCTAGTATTGCCTGGGTTGTCTTCTAGAATTTTCATAGATTTGAGTTTTACATTTAAGTCTTTAATACATCTTAAGTTGAATTTTATGTATAGAGAAAGGAAGGGGTCCAATTTCAATCTTCTGCATATGGCTAGCCAGTTATTCCAGCATCACTTATTGAATAGAGAAGTTTTCTCCCCACTGCTAGTTTTTGTCACCTTTGTCTAAGATCAAGTGGTCATAGGCATCTGGCCTTATTTCTGCACTCCCTATTCTGTTCCATTGGTCTATGTGCCTGTTTTTGTAACAGTACCACACTGTTTTGGTTACAGTAGCCTTGTAGTATAGTTTGAAATTAGGTAATGTGATGCCTCCTGCTTTGTTCTTTTTGCTTAGAATCATCTCGACTCTTTTTTGGCTACCTATGAATTCTAAAATAGTTTTTTTTTTTTTTTTTTCTAGTTCTGTGAAGAATGCCATTGATAGTTTGATAGGAATAACACTGAATCTGTACATTGTTTTGGGCAGTATGGCCATTTTAATAATATTGTTTCTTCCTATCCATGAGCATGGGATGTTTCACATTTGTTCATGTCATTTCTGATTTAGCAATGTTTTGTAATTCTAATCATAGAGTTCTTTCACTACATGGTTAATTATATTCCTAGGTATTTGATTCATTTTGTGGCAGTTGTAAATGGGATTGTGTTCTTGATTTGGCTATAGGGCTGGCTTTTGTTGGTGTATAAAAATGCTAGTGGTTTTTGTACATTGATTTTGTATCCTGAAACTTTGCTGAAGTTGTTTATCAGGTAAAGGAGCATTTGGGCTGAAACTATGGGGTTTTCTACATATAGAATCATGTCATCTGCAAAGAGGGATACATTGACTTCCTCTCTTCCTATTTGAATGAACTTTATTTCTTTCCCCTATCTGATTGCTCTGGCCAGGACTTCCAATAATATGTTGAATATGAGTAGAGAAAGAAGACATCCTTGTCTTGTGACAGTTTTGAAGGGGAATGCTTCCAGCTTTTGCCCACTCAGTATGACGTTGGCTGTAGGTTTGTTATAGATGGATCTTATTGTTTTAAGGTATGTTTCTTCATACCTAGTTTGTTGAGAGTTTTTAACATGTTTTTAACATGACTTTTATTAAAGCTTTTTCTGCATCTATTGTGATGACCATGTCATTTTTGTCTTTAGTTCTCTTTATGTGATGAATCACATTTATTGATTTGTGTATGTTGAACAAATCTTGCATCCCTAGTATGAAGTCTACTTTATCATGATAGATTAACTTTTTGACATGCTGCTTGATTCAGTTTGCAAGTATTTTGTTGAAGATTTTTGCATCCAGATTTATTAAAGATATTGACCTGAAGTTTTCTCTTTTTTTGTTTTGTCACTGTGGGGTTTTGTTATCAGGATGATGCTGACCTCATAGAATTAGTTGGAGAGAAGTCCCTTTTCCTCAATTTTTGGAATAGTTTCAGTAGAAACTGTATCAACTCTTCTTTGTTCATCTGGTAGAATCAGGCTGTGAATCCATCTGGTCCAGGGCATTTTCTGGTTGGTAGGTTATCTATTACTGATTCAGTTTTAGAGCTCATTATTGGTCTGTTCAGGAAATCAATTTCTTCCTGGTTCATTCTTGGGAGGGTGTGAGTGCCCAGGAATTTGTTCATCCCTTCTAGGTTTTTTAGTTTGTGTGCAGAGAGGTGTATGTAGGCGTTTCTGGTGGTTATTTTTATTTCTGTGGGTTCAGTGGTAGCATCCCCTTTGTTATTTGTAACTGTATTTATTTAGATATTTTCTCTCTTTTCTTCTTTATTAGTCTAAGTAGCAGCCTATCTTATTCATTTTTTCAAAAAATGAATTCCTGGATTTGTTGATATTTAGAATGGTTTTTCGTTTCTTGATTTCTTCCAGTTCAGCTTTGATTTTTGTTGTTTATTGTCTCCTACTAGCTGTGGGTTTGATTCACTCTTGCTTCTCTAATTATTTTGGTGTGGTATTGTGCTGTTAATTTGAGATCTTTCTCACTTTTTGATGTATGCATTTAGTGCTACAAATTTCCCTCTTAACACTATCTGAGCTATATCCCCCAAATTATGGTATGTTGTATCTTTGTTCTCTTTACTTTTGAAGAACTTTTTGATTTCTGCCTTAATTTCACTATTTACCCAAAAGTCTTTCAGTAACATGTTGTCTTATTTCCATGTAATTGCATTGTTTTCAGAAATTTGTTTTGTCTTGACTCCTATTTTTACTGTGCTGTGGTCTGAGAGTACATTTGGTATGATCTCAATTCTTCTGCATTTACTGAGGATTGTTTTATGTCCAATTATGTGATCAATTTTAGAGTATGTGCCATGTATTGATGACAAGAATGTACATTCTGTTGTTTTGGATGGAGAGTTTTGTAGAGGTTTCTCAGATCCATTTGGTCCAACGTTAAGTTGAGGTCTTGAATATCTTTGTTAATTTTCTGCCTCAGTGATTTGTCTAATACTACCAGTGGAGCATTGTCTCTCACTATTACTGTGTGGGAGTCTAAATTTCTTTGCCTGTCTCTAATAACTTGCTTTATGAATCTGGATGCTCCTTTGTTGGGTGTATATATATTTAGGATAGTTAGGTCACCTTGTTGGATTGGACCCCTTACCATTATGTAATGCCCTTCTTTGTCATTTTTTATTTTTGTTGATTTAAAGTCTGTTTTATCTGAAATTAGCATTCCAATCCCTGTTGTTGTTGTTTTTTTCTGATTTCCATATGCTTGGTAGATTTTCCTCCATCTTTTTATTTTGAGCCTATTGGTGTTACTGCACATGAGATCAGTCCCTTGAAGACAGCATACTGTTTGTTGGGTCTCACTTTTTTCTCCAGCTTTCCACTTTGTGCCTTTTAAGTGGCACATTTAGCTCATTTACATTGAAGGTTAGTATTGATAGTTATAAATTTCATCCTGTTATTGTGTTGTTAGCTAGTTATTATGCTGGCTTATTTTTGTGGTTGCTTTATAGTGTCACTGGTCTGTGTGTTTTTAAGTGTGTTTTTGTGTTAGCTGGTGGTGGTCTTTCCCATCTATGTGTAGTGCTCCTTTTAAGATCTCTTGTGAGGCAGGTCTGCTGGTAACAAACTCCCTCAACGTTTGCTTATCTGAAAAAGTCTTATTTCTCCTTCACTTAGGTAGTTAACTTTGGCTGGATATGAAATTCTTGGTTTTTCTTTAAGAATTTTTTTTCTTTAAGACTGTTGAATATATGCCTCCACTGTTTTCTGGATGATTGTGTTTTTTAGCTGAGAAGTCTATTAGCCTGATAGAGTTCCCTTTTTAGGTGACCTGCCTTTTCTCTCTAGCTGCCTTTAACACTTTAACATTCTTTTTTTTTTCATTTTGACTTCAGTAAATCTGATGATTATATGTCTTAGGGATTATATTCTTATGTAGAATCTTTCAAGGGTTCTCTGTATTTCCTGAATTTGACTGTCAGCTTCTATAGCAAGTTTGGGAAAGTTTTCATGATATCCTGAAATATGTTTTCCAAGTTGTTTGTTTTCTCACCATTCCTTTTAGGGATGCCAGTGATTCATAGATTTGACTTTCTTGTATAATCCCTTATTTCTCAGAGGTTTTCTTCAATCTTTGTCTTTCTTTTTACTTTATTTTTGCATGACTATCTTATTTCAGAGAGCCAGCCTTCAAATTCTGAGATCCTTTCCTCAGCTTGGTCTATTCTACTGTTAATGTAGTGATTGTATTGTGAAATTCTTGTGTGTTTTTCAGCTCTGTTAGATCCATTAGGTTCCTTTTTATACCAGCTCTTTCATCATTCAGCTTCTGTATCATTTTATTGTGATTTTAGTTTCCTTGTATTGGGTTTCACTGCTCTCCTGAATCTCAATGATCTGCATTCCTATCCATATTCTGAATTCTATTTCTGTCATTTCAGCCAGCTCAGCCTGGTTAAGAACCTCTGTTGGAGGTCTAGTGTGGTCATTTAGAGGATGTACAACACTCTGGCCATTTGAGTTACTGGAGTCCTTACATTGGTTATTTCTCATATCTGTGTGTGAGTGTTTTTTTAATTGGTGTGCAGATTGAGTACCATCAATAGACATCTCTTTTGGATGTTTTCACAGAGTTGAGAATTTGTGCAGGGTCTTTATTTGTAGCTGACTTCCTGTTGCTGGTGTCACAAGGTGATACGTTAATGAGGTGTTTTTAGTGTTGAAGCTTTAGGGTGTCATCCACTAAGTGGCACTTATGTGTATTGATCAGTTTGTAGGTTCCTGCTTGGTCATGTGGGTCACCTATATTTCCTCACAGTTGCAGCCCTGCTACCTGCCAATGCTCTGCAAATCTGGGCTTCTTTCCAACTTAAGTGCTGGCTGTAGATCATGGCTTGGCACTCATGGGCTTCCCACTGTAACTCTAGGGCAATCTCAGAGTAGGGCTACTCTGTTAAGCTGGGGGTCCACACCAGTCCCTAGTCACCTCAAATTTTCAATACCCAAAGGTATCAACAGTGAAGCCTTCAAAACTACAAAAACTGTGATCCATCCTTCCCTCTGGGAGCTCTATCCCAGGGAGGTACAGTTTATTGCTAGCCTGAATGTATCTGTAGGAGACAGCTGGACACTCTGGTTGGGAGGACCCTCGTGGCGAGGATGTATGAAATCAGAGATCCACTCAAAAAAACAGTCTGGGCAAATTTTTGTAGAGAAGTGCTGTGCTGGGGTTCTCCTCCAGCCCCCAGTCACCTTTGTACACCAAAGCCTAAAGGCCAGAATGGCTAAGTCAGTCAAACAGCAAAGATGGCAGCCTGTCGCTCCTTCTGGGAACTCAGTCCCAGGCAAATTTGAAACCCCTGTCAGCCAAAAAATACTATTGGGGATGACTGGAGACCCCAGTCCGAATCCACGTGAATAAGCAGTCTGAACACCTCTAAAAAGCTGCTGGACTGTGTTGGGGGACCACTGCAATTCATAGTTGCCCCAGATTCCCTAGAGCCCTAATGCAGCAGTGGTTGAGGCTGTGAAACAGCAAAAGTGGTGGCCCACCCTTCCCCTTGGGAGCTCTGTCTGGGGGAGGTGTAACACTGCTACTGATGACTGGCTGGAGTTCCAGCCAGTGGATTTTATCCTATTAGGAGCTGTGGAAGCAAGGCCTGCAGATAGTCACTGCTCAGCACCTAGGATTCAGTGCCTTTCCTGGGAGTGTATATGGTGGTCTAACTTCCCACTTTGCTGGAGTTACAGCTGCTTTTGCTGGGAAGCCTAGGTATCTAAGGCTCCCAGATCTCCACACATGCTTGAACATCTGCTTTGCTGAGACTCCATGTGGCTTTGTGTCAGACTGAAGGCCCTGGTGGAGTGGGTTCATGGGGGGAATCTCCTGACCTGAGGGCTGCAAAGATCTGTGGGATAAGCAGGGGATCCCAGGGTTGCTCATTCTCCTCCCACTTCTCTAAGTGAGGGAGGTTCCCCTGGCTTTGTGTCACTTTTTGGGTGGACTGTCAATCTGCCTTGCTTTTCTCCATTATCTGTGGGTGAAATTGTTTCCTTACTTTGTCCCAATGCATGTACCTACCTGGATGTCTCAGCTGCAGGTGCTGTATTTACTCATCTCTTCCATGGTCTGTGGCCTATTGGGAACTGGGCTGCAGGAGGTGAGCAGCAGGCCAGCAAGCATTACCATCTGAGCTCTATCTCCTGTCAGATCACTGACAGCATTAGATTCTCAAAGAAGTGTGAACCCTATTGTGAACTGTGCATGTGAGGAATCTAGGTTGTGCTCCATTTGAGAATCTAATGCCTGATGATCTGAGATGGAATGGTTTAATCTCAAAACCACTTCCCCAATCCCCACCCCAGTCCATGGAAAAATTGTCTTCCATGAAACTGGTCCCTGGTGCCAAAAGGGTTGGGGACTGCTGTTCTAGTCGGCCACCTTGGCCAACCCCCTGGAAGAATTTCATGAAGACAGTTTAAAAACACCCACACACAAATATAAGAAATAACCAGCCGGGCGCGGTGGCTCAAGCCTGTAATCCCAGCACTTTGGGAGGCCGAGATGGGCGGATCACGAGGTCGGGAGATCGAGACCATCCTGGTTAACACGGTGAAACCCCGTCTCTACTAAAAAATACAAAAAAACTAGCCGGGCGAAGTGGCGGGTGCCTGTAGTCCCAGCTACTCGGGAGGCTGAGGCAGGAGAATGGCGTGAACCCGAGAGGAGGAGCTTGCAGTGAGCTGAGATCCGGCCACTGCACTCCAGCCTGGGTGACAGAGCAAGACTCCGTCTCAAAAAAAAAAAAAAAAAAAAAAAGAAATAACCAATGTAAGAACTCCAGTAACTCAAATGGCCAGAGTGTTGTACGTCCTCCAAATGACCATATTAGTTCTCCAATAGAGGTTCTTAACCAGGCTGAGCTGGCTGAAATGACAGAAATAGAATTCAGAATATGGATAGGAATGAATATCATTGAGATTCAGGAGAGCAGTAAAGCCCAATACAAGGAAACTAAAATTGTAATAAAATGATACAGACGCTGAATGATGAAAGAGCTGGTATAAAAAGGAACCTAATGGATCTGATAGAGCTGAAAAACACAACTGAGAGCAGTATGTTTTAGCTAATACATCTAATTGACTTTGTTTTCTCACTCAAGCCTTTTATTATTTGGTAAAATACTACATTGTGAATATTTGTTTTAAAATATGTAGTTTGTCTCATCAAAATATATCTTACAATTGAAAAACAGAAGTTTTGAAATACATCTCACTTCATTACTTAGAAAGACATCAGAGAAATTTCCCAAAAACTAAAAAGTTTAGTACTATTGGGGTCACAAACATACATTTTATTTCACAATTCCCTATTTTAGTTATAGTTATTTGAGTGTATTTTATGATCATTTTTTAATCTGTTATAAACACTATCAGTTGGAAATTAAGGGTCTAAAAATAAAATATTTAAAATTTGATTTATTTACTATGTTTATTTAAACCAGAAAATATTATTTGGTTAAGACAGTGTTTGATAACCTTTTAAACCTTGGGAATTTCCTCCAAGTGGGCAGTCAATATTATGGCTCTAGCCAGAACAAATTATTCTCCTATTCTTGGCTGCTTTGTTACAGCCATTTTGCTTGCTTTGTAGTTGTGATTTCAGGCATACCATTATAAAAACACATTTGTGAATAATATTAAATAATATGTATATATGATATATCTACATATAAAATATACTTTTTAACATTTATTTTTGTAAACAAGGGTACAATTACAGTATTGCTTTTCAATATAAATATACTGAAATGTATAATGAACAAACTACTCATCAAACAGGTACAGATGCTCCTCAATGTATACCAGGGGACTATGAAACAATAAACCCATTGTGATTTGAAAATATTGTAAGTTAAAGGTTCATTTAATACCGTAATAGAAACATCTTTATGTAAAAAATCACTGAGTCAGAGACTTAATGATTTGAATTTGTGAAGCACATTCTGTGTGCCCAGAGCTGTATACTAAGAGTGGCAGATTTTCATGGGATCAAAATGTGGTTTTTGGTCTTGGTTGTGCATATTTTCTGGGCGGTGAAATTGCTAAAGTTGCAATGCCAGTCTCCACTGTCTGTTTTCACTCTCCTCTCTCTTTCCTCCAGGGCCTGTGAAACTGTAACTGTATCATCTCTCCAGAAATAGCAGGCATGTATTCAAAATATATTTCTTTTATTATTTTATTACTTGACTGGCATATATACTTCCCAAGTTTCATTGGTTCCTGGTAAAAATTATGCACATTTAAATAGGACCCAATTTTACTTAATATCCTTTAACATTTTATGAACATATAAACTAAATTACATGTTACTTTTGTCTTCAGTAAAATTTTTCCTAGCTTGCTTTTCTTGAAATTATTTTAGACTTTAAAATACAAGTCATATGTAAACTGGGATTTATGACCTACTTGTATGCCATATTTTATTAAAACTCATAATCACAATATAACAGAATAAGTCATTCTCAGGAAAAAGTAAAAATTTGCCCTGAAGAAAATACAAGACACAGCTGCATTTCAAATTCTTATCTGTCCCTTGCTTAATATTTCATAATGATTCCTTTTATTCTTTTGATATGCTCTATCAGTGATTTTCTCTTTTATCTTACCTTTTGCAATTATAGTATTTCTTTCAATGCAGCCTATGTTTAAGAATATGTGGCTAATGAAGAACCAAAATGTATTAAAAGCTTAGTTGCCTATTCACTGCCACAATATGCAGTTCCAAAAAAAAAAAAAAGAAAGAAAGAAAAAGAGACAGAGAGAGAGAGAAAATAGAGATCAAATGTAATAATGGCAATGGTCAGGAATTAGAAACAATTACATCTCTTTATTTTCCAAGCAGTTATTGAACTCAAATTACAGTACCCTACTTTACAAGTGACTTTTCTTAATACTTCTAATAAAGCCTAGAGCACCCCCTCAAACAAATACGTTTAGATACATACGCACACACGATGAACCCGATTGAACAATGAAGGAAGGTTCAGTTATCTCAAAAACATTTAAAAATATTAATTACCTGCAGATATGACAGTGAAAATGTTTAACAACCAGTCTAGCATTGACCCAGACCAATCAGAACAGTGGCTGACTGTACCTGCTGATACTGCTTTACTGGAGTGTGTAACCCTGGTCATCTAGATAGGGTAACATTTGTTGCACTCTTGGACAGTAAAATGCAAAATCAAATGATAATTTGTGTCTATGTGTAAGTATTTTATTTTCCTTTTTGTAATAAAGTGAATCATATATTTTCTATGTTTTTCTTAAATCATTGTTCATTTTTTGCCTTTGAAACCAGCATAAGACCAGGACTATTCAAGGTCAAAGTACTTGGGGAGATGGGCCAGTAAGAATAGAAGGAAATGGTAGAACCCGGTAGATCACAGTCATTGATTGTTCATAGTATGTAACTGTATGTAATTGTATGTTACTATTTCTTTCAATTTCTGATTTAAAGAGAGACATTGTAGTTGAAGGACTATACATAGTTCATCCACAGGATTCTAATGATTCTACCTCCCTTATTTTCTAAAGATCAAATAACCAGATGGATATTATGCTAAGATAATTACAACAAAAGCATATTACATGTAAGAGTCTTATTCTACCTTATTTAAATAAAAATATTTTGTAAAGAAATTAAGTAATGAACATTAAATTCATATTTATAAGTCTTTGTATGTATATGCATATATATATTTATTAAATGTAATTTATTACATATTTACAATTATATATCAAACAAAATAAATTATGCAAAATTAGTAAAAATCAATTTCAATAGAGATTATTTCTTGAATTTCATTTTCACTTTGTGCAAAAATATTACACATGAAAAAGTATTGCTTTTAATCTCAGGTGTTTTGTTATATTTTATTTGAATTTATAACTATTAAAATGATGCTTCTTTAATTATGAAAATATATTAATTAATTTTGACAACCTTGTTTTGGATGCTTTATCTTGAGATAGTATATGAAATTTCTTTCATTTATTTACTCCTTGAACAAATATTTTTTTAAAGTCTATCATGTATGAAGCATTATTCTGTGTACTTGAAACACGTTCATGGATAAAAAATCTAGTTGATGTGGCGCTTACAGAATAAAAAAAGGGAGATCACGAGCTGGCCCATACATTCTCAGATCATGTGTGGTCAGTGTGTAATTGGGCTTAAGGCTGTTCATTCATTTCATTAAAGATAGTTACAGTTATATCCTTCCCCCTCTTTTTTTTTCTTTCTTTAATTACATTTTGTGAGTTTTGAAAAAGAAAGTCTCCATACCTCTTTGACCAAAATTAATAAACTACTTGGCTATCGAAAATAAAAGTGGGGTGGGCGGGAGAAAAAGCTCCAGTTCAACTATTAACCAACAGCAGCTGCTACATTTCTCATCATTGACATTCACAAAATAAAAATATTTATAAACAGCAAACATTTTTTGAATTTAATTTAAAAAACCCTCACCTTCAAGAGTAAACCAGATGGATTGTTTTATATTTAATTTTGCCCAATTTTCTTATTTTTACTAGAAAACTCATGTTTTGTGAGCATAATTTTCAAAGCACCATATTTTATATTCACATATTTATCACACTCTTTTCTGAAGTGGAACACATTATGTGGCAGATAGGTTTACATTTCTCTCCAAATTAAACTTCTGTTTCTCATATCAACGTTAAGTGAAACTTGTACCTAGCTGGGAGATGGTAGTAAACACTACCTTAGCTGAACAAAAGATGAATTGCAATTTGAAATAAAATGATCAGTTTCTACTTTGGCTAGTTACAAACACACGTATAATAAGCACAGAAATTACTACCTAGTGTAGCTGATGATGAAAAGATGACAGGATCTCACATTTTCTTCATGCTATCAATGTCCCTTTAAATAAGACAGAAAGTTTAGAAGAAAGGAATATAAAATAATAAAATACCAATTCTATAAAAATGACTTTGTTCAACAGCATTTTATCTTTCAATGTTTGCTATGTAGTTAAATTAATATTTTTGGCTAAATAAATAGATGCTTTTTAAATATAGGAAATTTTAGGCTATTTTTACCTCTCTTGTTGTCCATATATAATAATTTCTCCAAGGTAAACATCAAGAAACAGATTGTTAATGTTTGTTTATGAACATGTTCAAGATTATTCAGTATTTAAAGACTTTTCTGAAATGATTGTACAAGTATTAACCAGACGTAGATGTGAGATGGGAGCTCTTTATGCTTTACAACTTTTCAAAAGTTAATGTTAGCAGTTTAAATCATTCTGAACGTAGCAGTGTGAAATTGATTCTATTTTTTTTTAAATTTACAATTCTGAATACCAAAGGTTTGGAACACCTTTTCATATTTATGAGTCATGTGTTAATCAGCTTTTCTGTGATAGGTCATGATAACAAACCACACCCAAAAACCTCAGCAGCTTACAAGAACAAATATTACTTCTCGCTAATTTTAGTTCTGACTCTGCCCTGAATTTATTTTAGGGTGTGACTCTGTTCTGTGCTGTAAATTGCCTGGTGGTACCCTCCACATAATTCCTTCGTTCCAGTTTATAGGATGAGGGAGTAGCTTCTATTTGCAATATGCTTTTTTATGAAGTAGGGAAAATGTAAGATAACTGGCATAAACTTTCAGTAACTCTTAAACCATCTGTTCATATGTTATATAGATCATGTTCACTCACACATAATTGGTCAATGCAAGTAAAATGGACAAACCCAAAATCAGTTCATGGAAGTGTATACCCCACTCCTTCAGTAACAAGTAACATGGATGCACAATCCTATTCTAAGAGAAGGAAAAGTACAAATACGTGAAAACACTGATACAATCAATGACAACTCGTGTATTTTTTTTGGGGGGGGGGAACATAAAAATTAACTGGGTAACATAAAAATTAGCTACCCAGTTTTTTTCATTGAGTAGAACAAAATATCAGATCAAATAATAAAAATGCATATCTCAAATAAAAATATAATTCAAGTTATATTCAATTGGAGAATCTCTAGAGCAAATGTAAGGACTTGTGCAGAAATATATTTTCCTAAAATTATGACGCATATTTAACATGGGCTTCAAATAATTTTCTATTAAACTGAAATCATGTTTATAAAGGATAATGTATTCTCTTATAAAACTAATAGTAACACACTATGTGTGTGAATTCTTAGAATTTCATTCAAAAGTCTTTATATCCTAATACATATAATTTTATTTTTTGTGTGAATTAATCCTTAAAACTTGACGCATGTAAAAGACTCATATCAGGAAAAAATGTTGATTGAAGAGGTTCATTTTTCTGCATTGTCAGAATTTGCTGAACACAATGCTGACAACCTGATTTAAAAAATGACTACAAGGTAACTAAACCTTGGCGGTTAATGATAGAGATGTCTGGGAAGACGTACAGGTTTATGTCCCCTGGAACTATTTGCTTACATACCAAAGGATAATGGACTTAGAGACTTTCCCCTCTTCTCTCCAGATAAGATTTATTTATATTTTAAAAATTATGTCTCTTTCTTTCTGTTTTTCTCCTCTTCCCTCTCTCTCCCTCTTACTCTCCTCTCCCTTTCTCTTATTTGATTCTATCACTTTGACTCAGTAGAGTGCATTTAATATACATGATCTCTGTTTTGTGTATCTCAGCCTGGAAAATTTAAAGTGAAGTGAATATTGCCTTTCTGCATAACAAGGGGAGTACTGAGGATGAATATTTGTGCAATTGAGTTATGTATTTATGTGTTAAAGTAGAAAAACATTTTGTCCTTATTTCAAATGTCAGTGACTGTATAAGAATTGGTTGCCGTTATCTTGAAGGTTCAAACTAAGTCAGACAGTTTTGAGAGCTTTAATCATTGGAACTGCAAGAAAATGAAGGCAAACAAACTTAATTACAGTTCTGCGTGGTTGGCTTTTGAAAATATATTTTATACATATAAATTATCGACCTCTTGAATATGCAGATGCTGTCAAACAAATCTAGATGTTTAGAAGTTTCAATTATATTCCTAACAGTTTATGATGTGTCATGTCAATATTATGAAATTCTAATGGTCTATGTTTGGGTTCAATATCATTTTCCATGTTTTTATCCAACATTCATTCACATATTTCACCATTACTTTCAGCAGTGATGATTTTACATCTCAAGTAGAAAATAAAGTCAATATTTCATGTTCAAAAATTGTTAGTGAAGAATCTTTAAAATTAACTCTTTAAGTAGAAAAAGTTGATGCTTTCAAGTTTCAGGGTATAGCTTAGGTCCCAGTTAGATAATTCACCTTGAAGGTAAAATTTAAATTGTTGTTTTAAAAATTTCAGTTAGCTTAAGAAAATATATTTTTAAATGATTCATCATACTTCAGATTTTTTAAGTTATGTTTCACTTTATATTTTACTGATCAAACATTTAAACCTGTATTTCTTGATTCCCCAAAGAAAATTGAAAGTCTGTTATAAAATCAGTCTGCAAGAGAACTGAAATTAAATAAATAAGGTATAAAGAACTGGTGAAAAATCTTGATGAACAAACAGAACCATTGTTTAGAGTTCAGACAAATTTGGAGTGAAATCCTAGTTCTTTCACTTTTGGATTTGGGAATATTATTTAACTTCAGCCTTAAGAGTACTCATTTCTAAAATGAGGATACAGCATCTTTCTTTAATGTTGTTTTCAAGTCCACTTGGAAGAAAATAAATGTGGCATGCCTGGCACAATTTCTCTGGTGTCACAGGAGTTAGATACATGGTAAACATGAGAAGTGGTATACTTGTAATGCTAAAATCCTAGCAACAATAACATAGTGCCTTACTTTGCCTGTGTGTAAACAAGAAACAACAAAATGTGAGAAAGATAATCTCCAACTGTACCAGTCTGCTTGCTATTTCCAAAACTTTTTTTTACAATTTCTTAATGTTTGCATTATCATTAATTTTAATTATTAAAGCCTCTTGTTTAGGCCCTCCAATATTTTTGCATTTCATAAATTGTAACTGTTCTTTGGCACAAATGTTACCTTCACCATAGAACGTTTCTCAGTTCATGCTGGACATTTCTCTTTTCCTGACTTACAGTCCAGACTGTTAAAAGCTACTTGCATACATGTCTGCCTCATGCTTAAGATTATAAACATTCTTGTAGGCAGTGAAGACATTCTGACAATAGAGAATATCAGAGCCCATGGAAGGAGACCAAGCAGGAATAATAATTCTATGTGCCAGAAATTAGAAGGGGAAAGAAGGAAGGGGGTAAAGAAAGTATTTATTCAATAAACCTTTCCAAATAAAGACTAATACGTAACACTTTTTAGCATTTAATATGTGTAAGATACTATTCTAAATATCTGAATATGTTAACTAATTTTTAACAGTAATTATATGAAGAAACTATCTTTACTCACTTCATTTTCTAGATGAGAGTTTATGTAAGTGTTACCAAAATTTTCAATGATAAAATTGATGATACCCTGGATTCAAATAATGCAGTCTGGATTCATAGCCTCTGATATTCATAGCAATGCTATGCTACTCTTCACTACCTGCATCGTCACTGTTAGAAGTGAATGGATACACGGATGAGCGAGTAAATGAGTGAACAAATGAACACAGGATGCATCAGAACATTGCTATTGTCCTTTCAATTATTGTATATCTGTGTTTCAAGACTGTATGTCTTTGAAGCATCAGCATCCCTCTACTCTAAGAGGATGTGTGTGCATGTTTTTGTTTTTGTTGTTATCCTAGTTGTTGAAATAGTACAATTTTAATGCAATGCCCTTGGAATTATAAAAAATTTCTCCAGGCAATCTGAAGCCTGAATTCAATAAAATGTCAAAGTGTGTACAATAGGGAACTCAACAGAAAAGTGTAGAAACCACATTAATATATAATTTGCAATATTTCTCTTGATAAAAATTAAGTTTAGAAGCAGAAAAAATATTGAAACAAAATTCAAAAAGAAATCCATTCACCATCCATGATTATCTTGAGCATTTTGATCAATTTCAGATGTTCCAAAAGATAACTGTCAAAAAATGATTATTAATTGGCTGTTTCATAGTACCTAATACCACTAACTCTGGAGTCATATTGTCTGATTCCAAATGCAGCTATGTCAATCTCCATCTATATTATCTCTCTCTGCCTTCATTTTCCTATTATAAATAAAAGTAAAAATAATCACTTATTCATAGGATATTTGTATGCCTTAAATTACTTAATGTATGAAAATCAATGATAAAACTATGTCATATACTAAACACCTTATACGTATTTCATATCAGATTTTAATATTATAGTCAAGACTGAGAAAAGCCAAGTATCTTCTCTCTATATGTGAAATCATTTAACTTTCAAAGTTGTAATAATGAATATATGTACTTTAATTATATCTACACATGGTTACCTCTCTCAACACCTCTTTCAAATTATTGGGCTGAATCTTTCTATATTTCAAATAAATCTATACCTTAAAAGTCAATAAATCTTAGCCTTAAAAATAACTTCTGGGGTGTTTCCAGAATACTTTTTATTTTTTTCTGGTCAGAGTTTCTCCTCTAATCATTTTACAGGGCTCATGAGATTGGTGGGTCATAGGATATTTCATAGTATTGGTTGGCTATTTAGTATCTGGTTGGCTATTTAGTATCTCTAACTGGCTATTTTCTTTTCCTAAAGAAACCTAATTTGGTTCATACATCTAGATTCCTCTTATAACTCATATAAAGGAGACCCCATCTGCAGTTCTAGAAATAGTTGCTGATTAGTTTTAGCCAATTAGTGTGCAGCATTCCTAAGTGACTGTTAATGCTCCAAGTGGGAAAATTTAACTTAAATAGGCCCAGATTAAAGGGAAGATTTATGTTACAATTTCGGGCAAATTGTCCTTATTTTCTTTTTCTCCTGTCTCCCATTATTCGACAGGAAAAAATAATTTAGCCCCAACTGCCATTGGTTGTTATGTTATGATCACAGGGCAGAAGCCATGAAAGATATTCAATTTGACACCAGCACTGCAGAGCTGAGAGGATGAATAAATCTGACTCCTAATTGCATCAGTGAGAGCCATTGATCACATGGCGCCTCGATCCTATTTTACTTTTGGACTTCCACTTTGGTATAATAATACATTTCTTTATTGTATAAGAAAGTTGGAGTCATGATTTTATGTTATTGCAGTCCAAAAAAAAAAGCATTGTACCAAAGACAGCTCACAATTAATATTATCATTTTTCATTGAATCTTCATTGTATTAAAACAAAATTATAATTCTTTTCCTTATTACAGAAATCTATTTAGGCGGTTTAGGGCTGCTCTATGTCATTATTAGCGATTTGTTTCTATCTATTGGATGCTCCCATATTTCACTGAATTGGTGTTAAAAATAGTTAACATTTCAAATAATATTGGTTAAGCTAATGAATAATGATACCAACAAAGGGGAAAAGAGTATGTTTTAAATGGCAGGAGACCTTTTGAAATAAGACTACGTCATAACATAACTCTGTAAAAGGGCAGACATTGGTACAAGTCATGTAGTTCCAATGCTTTAAGTTATATTTATTGGAAATACACTTTCAAAATTAAAAAACACATTGGTACATGAAGGTTTTTTTAACATGCCCAAGTTGTAATCTTCCTAACACAAGCCCTAAACATTATCAACATTTTCATAAGGTGTTGGCATTTCTAGTACGATTTCAGTAATAGTTGGCTCCAGGACTGATACTGAAAATAAACCCTGATTATATTACAACTATAACATTTGTTCATGTTGCATTTGTTTACATATTTCAAGATTGAAAGTTATATACTTCCATGCATTTTTATTACCACTGGATTTTCAAAGGAAACTTATTTCACACTACTACAAAATTTCAGGTTGCTGTTTCATTAGCCAGAATTTAAATATTATTAAATAAAATGTAAGAACCATGTAAAAAAAATATATTTTTTTCAAGGAAAGACAAGTTAGTAGCCCTAACCATTACAATGTTTATCATGTATATTAAAAAATGTGTTTATTGGCATTCCTCAGCTAGTGTCTTGTTAATCCTGACCGCATAGCAAAGGTACTGAAGGGGAGCATTCTCATCCTCATTTTAGAGATAAAGTTCATGAACTTGGAATGCTGCCTTCAGTTGATTCAGCTCATTATTTTCCACTGTAATTTACATTCCCACATGAATCTGGAATCTAACAATCAAGATGCCAGTCACAATACATTTCTTTTAAGTGGAATTTTCAAGTAAAGCAGATGCAGCTATATATTTAAAGAAATTAAGCATTTTCACTGAAAATACAATTATTTTTGAATTTTGATTTATTCTCACATAGATCAAGAACAACAAAATCTAAGCGATATTGAAGATTTCAAGCCATCTTAGAATTGATTCCTATCCTCCAGTTTGAGATTGACAATCACACGCAAAGCTACAGTCCCTTAGACAAACACCTCAACTCCAGGTTTCACATGCAATACACTAGGAAAAAGAGTTGAGTTCCATAAAAAATGACCACTCCTGCCAATATTACCAACTCATAATACTAGACTGCTTTTACTGCCACCTCTATCTTCGGTTCACTTATAACCATATAAGTCAAAGGAATACATGGTAATGGCACACCTTTCCACAGAATCTCAGTCCCAGTTATTTATTTATTTACATACACAAATACACACACAAATGCTCTTATTCTATTTCTTAGCTAATTTGAAAATCTTAATTTCCCCTATTATTTTGCAGAACAATTAAGGTTTTCTTAGATGCTAGATTTTGGAAATCACTACCTAGAATAATCTTGACAAGGAAGCAAGATAAAACACAAACATAAAAACAAAAACCTACATAGACAACTAGCTTTGGGTAGTACTATTTTTTCCTAAGTAACATTAAATTTAAAATATACATTACACAATTATCTCATATTAGTTTGGTGGCTAAAAGTGTAATTGAATGTTCACATATGAATCCTCAAGGATATTGACTGAGACATTACATAGAGGATTTTAAAATTTTAGGGAATCTATATGTGTATTGAACAAGGTACCATTCTATGTATATAAATCAATGGTATGTTGACATTTATATTGATATTAAGCATGCATAAAAAGATTGAGGCAAAGTTTGAAAGATCTCAGAGCTATACTGTTAGAAAAAAAGAAGTTATAGAACAATATATATAAAACATTTATTTGTAAAGGTAATAAATATTATGCATATGAACATACATGTACATTTAAATATGTGTAGAGAAAACTAGAGAGAAACAGTCACCAGATGACAGCAATATTGAAAGGGAGAATAAATGATGATGTTTATACTTTGTTCTTTATTGTTCTTTATTACTTGAATTTTACCAATGGCAACGTATGTATTGTTTACATGGACAATTAGAAAAAAAAAAAAAGTCAATGTAGATCATCCCACATCTTATTTTCCAAACTACAGTTACAAATAAAAGCAGCTTTCAGATTATGCTTAATCATGAAATTTGGAAAGTAACATTGTAAAAGTTCTAGGTATGTTATTTTATTTCAGTAGTCCAACTTTTTTTATTTTGAAATTCTTCTTTAATAGAAGAAATATATAGCTTTAGCTTAGGAAGGGTACTGCAAAACAAAAACCAAAACCCAACATTCTCTAAGCCTTAGGTAATAGTAACAGAAACAGTGACTACACATTGGCTTGGGTCCTTTCCTAACATATTCATCTTATACATGTCAATTCTTAATAAAGGGTTACCTTATGGTATTCTTTACAGTCGTTTTATCATTACAGATCTTTCTTTACTGTGATAGAAAGATCTGGAACAATTCATTACAGACCTTTCCTTACTGTGATAGAAAGATCTGGAACAATTCATTACAGACCTTTCCTTACTGTGATAGAAAGATCTGGAACAATATCGCTGTAACTTTTATAAGAAATGATTCACAATTTTTTTTTAATATTTAAGGCAACTCATGAAGAATGAATTTTAAAGAATACATAGCATCATCTTTTTTTTTTTTTTTTTGTAAGGAAACTGGAAATCCCATTTTTAGGTTAATATTTTATGTATTTTGTCTGTTTCTAACGTTCAGTCAACATTAGACCTCATGCTTACTTGCCAAAGCAAATGAATCCCTAACAAACTTTTTAGAAAAAAAAAGACTCTAAAACTAAACTTGAAGATGTCAGCAAAGAATGAATTTGAAGCATTTAGCATCTGAAATTAAAATTTTAAAGTTCGATAAAATGCATAATCAGTCACATTTCTGATATACCTTTTTTCTGTCTGAAAATGGTAAAAAATTGGAAGAAAAATGCCAGTACATAGACTTCTTTCTCTTTTCTGGGGATAAATGAATACAAGAAAGGTATACCCAGATCTCTGCTTCTCACCATCATATTTTATGCTGAGGCTTGTTCATATGATCACACTAAATTTGTCTTCATGTAATCACCACAAAAAATGACTAAGTATCGCACATAACCTAAAGCAAATATGATTCATCACACTCATTTAAAACTGCCAAAAAATCTTGATTTAAACTGCATTTGTAAATTTACCAGTCATTTCTTTACTTAACAAATAGTAAATTGTAGAAAAGAAACCAGAGAGAATGTGAAGTCTATGAGGGCAGACAAATTTATTGTTAATCCTTATATCACACATATGCACATGGTGCCTAAAACATAGTAGTATTTGACACTTATTGTAAATAAAATATTAAAATATGGAACCAATTTGCTCGTCTATTTCATAAAACATAACTTGAGCAAATTTACAAGAAAATAACAAAATAACCCACTTAAAAAGTGGGCGAAGCACCTGAACGGAGACTTCTCAAAAGGAGAAATTCATGTGGCCAATAAACATATGAAAAAAAGCTCAACATCACTGATCATTAGATAAGGGCAAATCAAAACCACAATGAGATACCATTTCATGCCAGTCAGAATGGCGATTACTAAAAAGTCAAGAAACAACAGATGCTGACAACGTTGTGGAGAAATACAAACACTTTTATACTATTGGTGGGAATGTAAATTAGTCTGACCATTGTGGAAGATAACTTCATTTGCTCTGAAGGATAGTGCTGATGTAGTGGTGAAAATAGCAGGCACACATAATAAGAGTTTATTCAATGGTGATATCAAAGGCAGTTAGCTACTCAATAATTCTAACTCATTAAGATCTTAAAAAATGTTTTAAGTAATAAATGGAGTAATGAATAGATAAAGAGATATCATCCAGTCTCTTTTTCTGATTGTCTGTTATTAGTGATATTATCTTCATTTTTTAGTATTAGAATAAGGATATTGTGAATTGAAAACACATCGTTAGTAATTAAGATGTTAAAGAAAAAAATATTCATGCTACTTATTGAAGACAGTAAGGCAAACTTCATTCAAGGAAGGGGGCATGGCAGGTAGGTACAGGGATCACTGTAATGGGGCATTGCAGTGAAGAAGGGAAATTTGACTTAACTCTGAATACAGAATGGGCCAGTGGAAATGTATAGCTAAAGAGCAGAGCAGAGTTCAGTGTATAGAAAACTACCGAGAGGAAACATCAGTGATGCTTGCTCTCAGCATCATTCCTTCTCAATGAAACATCAGTGATGCTATAGACTGAATGTTTTTGCCCCCTCAAAATTCACATGTTGAAATTTTAACCCCATGATATTAGGAGGTGGTGCTGCCTTTGGGAGGTGATTGGGTTGGGCAGAGCATTCATGCATGGGAGAAGTACCCATATAAAAGAGGTACTGAAAATCTCCCACCTCCTACCTGCCCTTTGAAGACATGAGGAGAAGATGGGCCCTCTATGAATCAGAAAGTGGGCCTTCACCATACACCCAATCTTCCAGTGCCTTGATATTGAACTTTTCAACCTCTGGAGCTGTGAGAAATAAATGTGTGTTGTTCAAGCCACTCAGTTTATGGTACTCTGTTACAGCAGCTTGAACAAGACATAGGGTAAGGGGGATCATGACTAAACCAATCTAACAGTATTAATGCTATAGAATGGCCAGGATGATCAGATGTCACATAGAGGATGGTGGAGAATGAGGAACTTGATCAGTTCTTGAAGGTAATCAGTTATTGAAGGTGAGTGGTTTCTGCTAAATGACTTAACAAGGTTCTTGATCAAGAACCTTAGCAAGGTTCTTGCTAAAACTAGAGTTTATAAGGACAAGCAGAGATGTGTCTAGGAAGAACATTAGGAGCCTAACTAAAGTTTGGTCAAAATTTAGTTAAGAGTTGTTGCCAAAATCAAGGCACTCCATACATCTCTAATATGAGACTGACAATGTAAACCAGAATGTTGAATGATGAATGTCTCATAAATTGTAACAAATTATGCATGTATAATTTGACTTTAATCATAGGAACCTTTTCAATATTGACCAACGTAAGCATTTCATGGAAATATATGGCTAGCCGACACTGAGACCAAATGGCCCATTTTACTCACAAGAAAGCTAAAGTAAAATTATGCTTATATGGGCGATTTTTTACCTTTTCAAGTTAGTATTCTCTATGTGCAGACTCGGCTTGTTGATCTTGTAAATATTCCAGAATGTATGTGATTTAGGGGTGATGATTAATATGTACTTAGAAGATAACCTGTCCCATAGTAAGTGTCTCATTAGAATTTGTTGAAAGAATAACAGGGAGCAGCAAATCTCAATAGTAACAGAGGAGTAAAACAAGTTCTCAAAATATGTATTTAAAATTAAGATTACTTGCAAAGAAATTATTTAGTCTGTTTCTGGGCCTGCAAGTTTCCTCTTTTGCATCAGAAAAGTTTATGATACTTGTTGACGCAGAATCAGATTATATAGAAAGGTAAATAAAACAAATAATTGATAGCACCAAGATGTAAATACCAAGATCTCCATCCCCCGCTTCCCTCATCTGTCTGTCTGTCTATCTATTGATATGAACTTTTCTGTTTATATACCACAGATTCCAATTGCTCTACTATAGAATATAAGGATATCACTTGGTACTGCCAATTTAAACTCCAAACAGTAGTTGTAATCACTTCATGTCCTTATCAATTGTCTCTCCTTTTCAATTTTAGTCATTTTTGTGGATGTGTGCTGGCATTTCAATGTGGGTGTAGCATGTATTGCCCTGGATGATTAATAGTGTTGATAAAATTTTCATAGCTTATTGGGAATCCAGATAACCTATTCTTGTTAAGTTCAAGGATTTTTCCCCTAATTGCTTACTCTTTTTAAAAATTGAGTTAGCACATCTTTATACAGTCAGAATGTGACTCATTCCTCAGACATTTGCTTTAATTTTTCCATTATATGAGTTGATTTTTCATCTGTTGATAGTAATCTTTTTTAAAAATTTTATTTTAATTTTAAGTTCCTGGGTACATGTGCAGGATGTACAGGTTTGTTACATAGGTAAATATGTGCCATGGTGGTTTACTGCACCTATCAACCCATCACCTAGGTATTAAGCCCAGCATGCACTAGTTATTTTTCCTAATGCTCTCCCTCCTCCCAGCCCACCCCACAACAGACCCAAAGCAATTGCAAAAAAACCAGTAATTTTAAAATGGATCTAATTAAACTATTGAACTTTTGCACAGCAAAATAAACTATCATCAGAGTGAACAGACAGTCTACAGAGTGGGAGAACATTTTTGCAACCTATTTGTGTGACAAAGGTCTAATGTTCAGAATCTACAAAGAACTTGAGCAAAGTTACGAGAAAATAACAACAACAACAACAACAACAAAAACCCATTAAAGAAGTGGGCAAAGGACATGAATGGACACTTCCTAAAAGAAGAAATTCATGTGGCCAACAAATATCACTGATCGTTAGAAAAAGGCAAATCAAAACCACAATGAGATACTATCTCATGCCAGTCAGAATGGCAATTACTAAAATGTCAAGAAACAACAGATGCTAACAAGGTTTTGGAGAAATAGAAACACTTTTACACTGCTGGTGGGAATGTAAATTAATTCGACTATTGTGCAAAACCGTGTGGTGATTCCTCAAAGATCTAGAACCAGAAATATCATTCGACTCAGCAATCCCATTACTGGATATATACCCAAAGGAATATAAATCATTATATTATAAAGATATATGCACATGTATGTTCACTGCAGCACTATGCGCAATAGCAAAGGAATGAAATCAATCCAAATGCCCATCAGTGATAGACTGGATAAAGAAAATGTGGTACATATACACCATGGGATACTATGCAGCCATAAAAAAGAAGAAGATCATGTCCTTTTCAAGAATATGGATGGAGCTGAAAGCCATTATTCTCAGCAAACTAACACAGGAACAGAAAACCAAACGCTTCATGTTCTCACTTATAAGTGGGAGCTGAACAATGAGAACGCATGGAGACAGGGAGGGGGACAGCACCCACACCATTGATAGTATTCTTGATGGACTGAAATTCTTAAACCTAATGTTGTCTAGTCTTTCATATTTTTTCCCTTTAAGCTTTGTACTTTTTGCATTCTTATTAAGACATCTTTGTTACTTCAAGTGTTGTGATCTACTTTTTAAAGAGAACTTATTGTTTCACCTTTCACTTTTCAATCTATGATACATCTGGAATTAACTAATTTTTGATGAATTTTTAAAATTTAGATAAAATTTAAATACAGTGAAATTCTTAGATAACTGTATAGTCCAATTTTTTTGAAAATATTGTATAACAAGTACTTTATTAACTATGGAACATTTCCATCACTATAGATATTTCAGATTCCTCCCTCCAGTCCCTGCTTTCCAGAGATAAATACTGTTCTCATTTACAGCAGCATGAATTGATAGTTTTTCTTCTTAAACTTCATATACATGTATTCTAGAATATGCACTCTTTGGTATCTGACTTTTCTCACTCAACTTAGGTTTTTAAAATCTACACGTTACGTGTTTTAGCAGTTCGTTCTTTTTACTGCTAAGTATTTTAGGATATGGATATAACAAAACTTGTTTTTTTTTCTTCATTCTCCTGTTCATAGACAATGGTTTCGTTTTTAGTTTTCAACTGTTATAGAAAAACCTATCATAGAATCCATATTCAAGATTTTTTTATGGAAATATGTTTCCATTTCACTTAAATCAATATCTAGTTTCAGAATTCATAGATCATAGAATAAGTGTATGATCACTTTAGCAGAAATTTTCAGTTTCCAAAGTGGTTGTACAATTGTACTCTCTCATCAGCAATATATAAGAATTCCAGTTACCCAGATTTGGTGTTATAATTTATTTAAGCTATTACAGTAGGCGTGAAGTGTTTCTCATTGTGAGATACACTTTCCTGATGAATGAGCATTTTTAGGCTCTTCTAGGTGCTTTTTGGTAACAGACACACCGCCTTTTCGAAACTGTCTTCAATTCTTCTATGCATTTCTAATTGTGCTATTTTGTGTTTCATGTTTTATTCGAGTTCTTTCACTGTCAGTATGTCATGTATTTTACATATGTATTTCAATTAATTTTTCTCAGTGCGTGGCTGAACTTTTAATTTGATTTGATAGTGTATTTTCATGAGCAGAAAGTTTTGGTTCTGATAAAATCTAATTTTCATTTTTTTCTTTTATATAGTTAGGACTCTTTGTGTCATTTCTAAGGAACTTTGCTTACACAAGGCTGTAAAGATATTATTCTACTTTTTTGATGGAAATTTTAAGGTTTATTGTTTACTTTCAGGCTAATGATCCTATTCCAATTAATTTTTGTCCACGATATAAAGTTTGGGTTGATCTAAATCGGGTTAATTTTGTGTCTGGTGTGATATAGAGATAAAGGTTCATTATATTCTATATGGATTATCAATTACTTCAGCATTATTTGATGAAATGTTTATTTCCTAATTTTGTATTATGTTACAACATTTAAATACATTACCATGTAAACATAGTATATTTCTTGACTCATTTCTGTTCAAATATTCTATAAGTCTATCTTATGAACACTATAACATTGTCTTTTTTTTTTTTTTTTTTTTTTTTAGATGCAGTCTCACTCAGTCACCCAGGCTGGAGTGCAGTGGTGCTATCTCAGCTCACTGAAACCTCCGCCTCCCGGGTTCAAGCGATTCTCCTGCCTCAGCCTCCCAAGTAGCTGGGATTACAGGTGCCTGCCACAATGCCCAGCTAATTTTTTGTATTTTTAGTAGAGATGGGGTTTCACCATGTTGGCCAGGCTGGTCTCGAACTCCTGACCTCAGGTGATCCGCCCACCTCAGCCTCCCAAAGTGCTGGGCTTATAGGCGTGAGCCACCACACATGGCCATCACTGTCTTTCTTAATGTAGCTTTTTTGTAAACGACAAAATTAAGTAGCTTAGACCCCCCATTTTTTTTGTCATTAAATATTTTTGGCTATTCTAAATACCCACATAAAATTTTAAATGCTTATTAATTTCTGCGAAATATTCATTGCAATATTGATTAGGATGCATTGAACACATGAATCGATTTGAAATGATTGACATTCTTATAATATTGATTCCTCCAAACTGAGAACCCTAATGTATTTATTAATTTATTCTTTAATTTATAACAGCAATATGTTATCATTTTAGAGGTTTTTTCTATCTTATTCTAGATTTATTTATAACCATTTTGGTTTAGTGTTTATTTTCAATAATGTAGATTTTAGCTTAATCTGTCCAGTTGTTTAGAGATATAATCATTTTTTTGAATAGTGACTTTGCATCTCTTGACGTTTTAAAATTCAGATATTTATTCAAGGAAAATTTTGTAGATTCCTTTGTGTTTCAGAATTAATATTTGTATCTGTTGTTAGGAGAGGTCAAAATGTACTTTTTGGTCCCCATACCTATTCAGTTGACCCAGCAACATTTTTTGACGTTTTTAGCTCATCCTCACTGCATGTAAGTTTTCATTTCTCACAAATTAAGTGACATATTTATATTGCTCTGGTTTTTGTTGTTGTTGTTGTTGTTGTTGTTGTTTTCCGGAGTCTCGTGATGTTCCCCTGGCTGGAGTGCAGTGGCACTATCTTGGCTCACTGCAACCTCCGCCTCCCGAGTTCAAGCAATTCTCCTGTCTCAGCCTCCTGAGTAGCTGAGACTACAGGCACCTGCCACCATGCCCAGTTACTTTTCTTTGTATTTTTAGTAGAGACAGGGTTTCACCATATTGATCAGGCTGATCTTGAACTCCTAACCTCAGGTGATCTACCCTCCTCGGCCTCCCAAAGTGCTGGGATTACAGGTGTGAGCCACCACACCTGGCTGAATTGCTCTGTTTTTAAGCTCTCCATTTTGTTTCATTTGTGCACTTACATAGCTTTGCACTTACACAACTCTGTCCTACTTACTGTAGATTCACAATAGTGATACATGTATAAGCCCTCCTTCTTTCTTTCATTCAAAATTGTTTTGGTGAATCCTGGAGTGAAGCAGGCTAACTGTACACGGGTTACTGCCACAGTCCACAGCATCTTGGGCTTCGATTTCTACTACTTGCATGAGTCCAGCGAGACAGAATACGCACACAAGTTAAGTGAAGCAACTTCACCCCTTGCACATAGGCCACCAAGGACAGTAGAAGCCTAAGATTCAGGGTAAATTAGTCTTCAAGGCTCAGAAAAATTTCCTAGGGAGGAGGGAGTATTTTCTCTGTGTGACCCACTTACACCACAGCTGAGGGACTCCAGCAAGCAGCCCACTCTGTTTTATACCCTCGGGACCACATAACATACTGGGCTGAA
The DNA here is from genome assembly GCF_008728515.1 of Papio anubis. Taxonomy (NCBI): domain Eukaryota; kingdom Metazoa; phylum Chordata; class Mammalia; order Primates; family Cercopithecidae; genus Papio; species Papio anubis. The sequence goes on from NC_044983.1 coordinate 79,249,566, forward strand.
TTATTGAAGACTATCTGGTTTCTAGGAGGGACAGGAGTAGATCCCGAGCTGTTCTGGCCAGTTCCCACTCATCTCAGGACGCTGCATTCCCAGCACATTCTGTCTACAGTTACTCTTGAGAATTACAAATGAGAAAGCAGGGAGGACTGCATTGGTTCAATATCACCTGGATAATTATCCTGCACTTCATTCTCCCAACTCAGTTTTCCCTCTTAGCAAAGTTAGTCTGTTTCCTATGCCCATTCATTTCCCTGAATCTGGAAGTAGAGGCTTGTGTTCTTAGATCGATATAAAACCTTGACTGATACAATCTTAGCACAACGTTGTTGAGACATAGCCAGAATTCATTTCATCAGGCCCAGGAGGACCACTACTATATGCAGGATGATCAGGCCTGCCCGGAGCAGCACCCTAGCCCAGAATTCATGGGAGAAGCTGCTAAAGAGTTCAAAGGAGCGTCCTCCAGGTGGCTTCACTCTGTGGCCAGTGAACCTGCTTCTGGATCTCTGTATTTGTGTTTCCACAATACCCGAGGTGTTTATCTGGGCAGAGCAGGAGGCACTGGAAATCCTACACACTTCTCAAAGTTGGGTTGAAAGAAAGTCTAAAGGAATTCGGTTGCTTAAAACAACCCTCCCGAGAGGGTTGAGGGATGTCTACTGGGCTGCTGAAGCAGTGGGTGTACAGGAGGCAATGTCTGCCATGGTCAGGGACAGATTTATTATCATTTGTTCCTGAGCTCTGACTCCCGTGTGTGGTACCAATGATCTCATGAAAAACATAAATCCAGAGGCGGTCACACTTCCTGGCAGGTCTCTAGTAAGAGACCAGATTTAGGCTGCAGGTTTGACGAGGCATCTCATTCCCAGGGTGCACACAGCACTCCTTCTTCTGTTTTATTGTTCGATGAGCAATTGTTCACGGTATGGAGATGAGACATCGGCATTTACCAGGCAAGTTTTGAATGAGTTACATGAAGTCAGTTTCCCCATACAATATTGTTCACGAAGCCCTTACACAGAGGGCTGGCCACAGTCTGGCCCTTGTTTTTTCCTCACTGCTGGGGCACTTCCCTTTCATGCAATCAAAGAAACTTGATGCATTAAAGCACCAACCCACCACTGTTGTTTTAGTTATGACTCTGACATTTTGTCACCGTTGGTTAAGTTATTAAAAAGTGCCTCTGGCTCTCTCCCATGTGGCAGGTGCCAGATGCTCACTCGGCAAGCCAGGGTTCAAGTTCTGCCAGTGTACACTGTGGCATTAGCAATACCGGTTTAGTTTACTACTGATGGGAAAAGAGGATCCCTATGGTCTGTGACAAAACATGGTCTGGCATGGCAGATTACCCCCTGGTAGCCACAGGTTGGGAGAGCCTAACAAAGCAATTATGCATCCAGGCCTCTACTGCTGCATCCTTTTAGGAAAAGCAGAAAAACAAGTTCGTGTCCCACCCCTCATTCCTGCCAGGGTCTCTGTTGTTCCCTATTATTTAGGTAGGGATTGGATTCAGTTAGTATAGTGACCCACTCTGCCTGTCCCAATGCTGAGGCTACTAACTCTGCGGATGCCCTTTGCCCTTGTTGCTTAACCAAGATCTTTCAGCCTCAGTCATCCAGTGCAGGAAGAGAAGTAACGTCTCTTTCAAACTTGACATGTCTGATAAAATTCCCCACCCAACCAGATAGATCAGATGTCCCCAGTGACACTATAGGGAACCTAGCACCCTAGTATTATTTCGTCCTATTGCCTACTTTTCTGGGATTCTATAAAAGGGAAGTGAGGATGTAGAATAAAACTAACTTTTGTTCACTGTTGGGGAGGGAATGTAAATGGAGGAAAACAGTATGAAATGTTCTCAAAAATTAAAACTAAAACCATCATATAATCCAGGTATCTCACTTCAAGGTGTATGTCCAGAGGAAATAAAATTAGTGTGTTGAAAATATATCTGCCCTCCCATGCCCATTGCACTATTGTTTACAACAGCCAAGATATGGAAACAACTACATATCTGCCAAGATATGAATAAATAAAGAAAAGGTTATATATAATATATATTTATATATACTAATTTGTATATATTAAATATGTAATAATATTTATAACAAATACTATTCAGGATTTGAAAAGAAGGAAAGCCTACCATTTGTGATAACTGAGACTGGAGGACATTAAGCAGAGTGAAATAAGCCAGACACAAAACACAAAATACTGCATGATCTAACTTATATAAGTTATCCAAATACTCCAACTCATGAAGCAGAGTAAAATGTTGGTTGCCACAGGCTGGAGGAAGGGGAAAATGTAAGAGGTTGGTTGGTCAAAGGGTAAAAGTTTCAGTTAAGCAAGATGAATAAGTTCTGGACATCTAATATATAGCATCATGGCTGCAGTTAATAATAGTACAATAATACAATAATACATTGCATGCTTAAAATATGCTAAGAGAATAGACCTTACATTTTTTCACCACTGCTGTGATCTTAGTTATTTCTTGTCTCCTGCTAGCTTTTGAATTTGTTTGCTCTTGCTTCTTTAGTTCTTTTCATTGTGATGTTAGGGTGTTGATTTTAGATCTTTCCTGCTTTCTCTTGTGGGCATTTAGTGCTATAAATTTCCCTCTACACACTGCTTTAAATGGGTCAAAGAGATTCTGGTATGTTGTATTGTTGTTCTCATTAAAGGAGTTATCTACCCTCTCTGTCTCTGTTTCTTCCCCTCCAATTCTCCCTTAATTCATTCAAATCACACTTCCTTCTCAACATTCCACAGAAGCCTCCTTTTTCAATGTAACTCATGACTTATACATTGTCAAATCAAATTCTAGATTCTTAGCTTACGTGGCCAATCAGCAGCATTGATAGTTGCTTTCTCTTTTTTTGAAACTTTTTTCACTGGGCTTCCAGGACACAATTCATTCTTGATTATTCTTCTGCTTAACTCAACTACATTTTCTTGGTCTCCTTTACTATTTCCTTCTCATGTTTCCAACTTGAAATTGTGTCTCAGTATTAGAACCTTACTTTCTCTATATTCAGTCTCTATGTAACCTCATCAAAACCCATAGCTTAAAAAAAGAAAAAAAGCTTAGCATAAACAAGTTTTTACAGGTCTGTTTCTTCTTCACATTTAGCTAAGATTCTATCTATCTACCTATGAAATGCATATTTGTCAAAAGTTAATACAATAAACAAAGATCAATGTGTATAACGGGACGGAGAAACCCAATTAACAAAGCTCATCTATCTGATATATCAAGAAATATGCACCTCACAATTATCCAAACAAACAAAAAATTATGTTGTTTTCAATTACACAGGAAACCATTCCAAAAGTAATCATAAGCTGATCTATGGATCAATTCAAATCATTCGAAGTACAGGTCTGACCACAGTAGGAATAATTTAAATATCAATAAAAATAAATAATGAGACCAGGCACGGTGACTCATGCCTGTAATCCCAATACTTTGGGAGTCCAAGATAGGAGAACTGCTTGACCCCAGGAGTGCCAGGGCAGCCTGGGCAACATGACAAGACCATGTCTCTACTAAAAATAGAAAAAAATTAATCGGGCACGGTGATGGCACCTGTGGTCCCAGCTACTCAACAAGCTGAGGTGGGAGGATGGCTTGAGCCTGGTGTTGGGGGCCAGAAGTTGCAGTAAGCTGAGATCGCACCACTGCACTCCAGCCTGGATGACACAGTGAGACCCTGTCTCAAAAATAAAAACATAAATAAACAATCAGAAAATTCCGAACTATTTGGAAATTAAGGAACATGCATTTTTTCAGTTTATTAAGGTATACTTTTCAAATAAAAATTGCATATATGATAAACATACAATGTTTTGATACATGCACTCATTTGTGAAATGACCACCACAAATAAACTAAGTAACTAATTTGTCTAGTACTTTTTCAAGGTCATATACGTTTCTCTCTGTATGTATTTGTTATCCTTAATTATTTATTGAATTACCTGTAACAACAGCAACAAGAGAGATAATTTTAAAGAACAACAATTTTATAGGAAACTATTTTGAAATGAGAATCCACTAATGATGGATTGATTCACTGATCATTCACTCATTAAAAAAATGTAATTGAGCATGGCCAGAACTGGGGCTGACTTTGGAGTTATAGGAAACAAAGCGAAACTATTCTCTTGAGTTATATTTTTAGGCATACTCTGAATTCATGATTTGATAAAAAATATTAGAGTTTTACTACACTTCTTTAGAAAATAATTTCACTAACTAAAAATTCATTGCCTATATGTTTTTCAATCTTTACATATGACTTTATCCTTTCCTTTACATAAAGAAAAGTAGAAAGCAAAGCACAGAAACAATATAATTAGAAAACTTACAAGAAACACAAGTAATAACTTAATTTAGCTTCAGGTAGGACCTATCTATTCTGTCTATTCTGTTACAGGCTTTTACAATGTTCTTTGCACTAGTCAAAATGTAATCCATGGAGCTAACATTTAAATTGTCCTATAGATCTACAGGTGTTATTGGAAGCTGATTTTCAATAAGCCCTTAAAGGAAGTTATGCATGTATGTCTGGAAAATATATATTTAGGTTATATTTACAAGCACCTCCCCACTCACGAGTAAAACCTGAAGTCTGTCCTTTAAAATAAGTTCTGTTAAATTCCATATGTGTGGGATTGATGGTACTGATTTTAACTATAGAATAATATAAATGCTAGTTAGTGTTCCTGAAACAAAATACAATAGGGCTATTTAGTGTAATTTATCTTTAACAGTATGGAACACAATTGTTTGTAGTTATTTTCATTATGTTCATAAACATGCTGATTTCTATAAGTAAAATGTATATTGAAATAATTTTAATAATATATTTACCTTTTCAATACGTTCTAGCATATGTGCTTAGTCTTCTTTAGCTTGATAAATCCCACAAAGTAAATTTAGATGATTTTAAAAATATTTAAAATATTTTATATATTGAGACTTTTAGCACTCAACAAAACACTTTTACACACATTTTTCCAAGTAATGTTCATAACGAGTCTTTGAGGCAGAAAGGGCATCTTCTTCTAAGAGATTAAAAAAACTATGCCTCAGAGAAGTTATGCAAAGTTCATACCCCTAGGAAGTCAAAGACTTGGTAATTAAACTGAAATTTTCAGACACTAAATCTTGGAGCAAAATGTAATTCCCAACTATCCGAGGCTTTCATGTGCTTGCGTGATCTTTTGAATCCCAAGCCACATACCCTAGGGCTTAATGGAATACGGCAGAAATAATCTTTTTACAGTAATTTTGCTGCAAAAATGCTGTCAGGTATCTCCACAGAGTAGAAAAACTGCAGGATATTAGCATAGCCATTAATTATAGCTACTATGCTGAGAGAAAGTGGAGAGAAAGACATTGAGGTGCTGTTGAATCATGCAAAATTCAGAGCCCAACAGAGCTGACGCCAAATGTTGTCCTCACCTCTCGCTGTGCATTGATATCCTGATAAAGTTAGTCAGTCTATCTGAGCCTATTTTTGGTTTTTGTCAAAAACAAGAAGACGATGGCATTCACAATGCAAGATTATTGTAAGAATTCTATTTAAAAGACCTGCATTCAAAAATCAAATGTGAGTCAAACATGTATTACCTTGATTTCAAACTTCCATTTTCACTAATTGGATAAGCGCTTGTTTTTTTGTTTGTTTTTTTGTTTGTTTCTTATATGTATCTGTTTTTTAGAACAGTCTTCTTTGGGGATTTTCTCTTTTCAAGAGGCCTAATCTCCTGCTCTTTCTTCACCTGGAGTGCAGATGAGAAGCTTTTATTTCCACATCTATTGGCAGAGTGGTAGTGGGTATTGGTCCTCCTTGAACTCTGGTTAAGTTGTTTAGTTCTACCTGGCCTGCAATTTTTGGCTTTTTTTTTTTTTTTTTTTTTCTGTCCGCATTCTGGTAGAGCTTAGCTCACCGGGTCACTCGGCCTCTGCACTTTTTATGCTGTTTTGGACCAGGCCCTTCCAGGTCGTTTTCATGCTGGGTCAGATACTGTTGTAATTATTATGGACCTACCAATGACTTCAGCTGGGAGAGCCCTATATTCTTTAACCACTTCCTTCTAAGTCTACAGCGCTCCCTCTCTCTCTCTCTCTCTCTCTATTTCAGAGAGAATCTCGCTCTATCACCAGACTGGAGTACAGTGGAGCGATCTCGGCTCACTGCAACCTCTGCCTCCTGGGTTCAAGCGATTCTCCTGCCTCAGCCTCCCAAGTAGCTGGGACTACAGGCGCCCGCCACCATGCCCGGCTAATTTTTTGTATTTTATTAGAGACGGGATTTCACTATGTTGGCCAGAATGATCTCCATTTCCTCATCTCGTGATTCGCCTGCCTCGGCCTCCCAAAGTGCTGGGATTACAGTCGTGAGTCACCGCGCCAGGCCAACGGCTCTCCTGATATGGCTCTTCTGATACACTTTAACTCACTCTCTCTTGAGATCACTGGAACAATACTCTACTTCTGTCTCTACACTGAGATTATGTGAAGTAGTAAGGCTTTATTCAGGACATCTACCCAGTCAGTGCCTTCCATAGCCCTCCCTACTCTCAGAAACGTGCCATGTGAGATTCTAAGGCGAAGCTGACTGTGAGTCTTTTCTGGAAACCTTGAAAGTGTTCAATACACTACCTAACCCCACAAATCTGTCTGTATATTTCTACCATCTACTCTTAACTTTTGACCTGAAGAGTGGCAAGTCCCATGAGTTTTGTCACTCTATTTCTTGATCCCTTAGGTCTTTTTCCCAGAGGTACTGTGAGGCAGAAACGTCCTTTACATCATATTTTGTAACTCTCTTATTTTATGGTATAAACATTGATCTTTTCTTCCTGTTCTAGTTCTTGATGTTTAAAATCGAAATTTGAGGAATTCCAAGAAAATTCTATTTTTGAAATTTCAAGACTATTATTTTACTAAGGTAAAAAATCATATATGAAAATCAAAACTGAAGAAAACCATTTTTTCTAAGTATTTCTTCTTTTATTTCCCAGTGGGAAGAAGCCTCAGTCTAACAGGCTTATCTCAACAACAAGTGGTACTACAATGGATGAAAACAAATATCCTAAATGGAAAATAATTTAGATGCTATTTAAAAATCTTCTCCTACTATACCTTCAAAACGCACAGCATCTGGCATATTATAGATGCTTAATGAGTTTAAATTAAAAGTATTATTAGCTATAATTATGAGATGACTTAGTTTAGATATAATAGTTTATATTGTGCTCACAAAAATTGTCATTGCCATATTTGTTAAGAGTATAGATGTTATTCCTCTGATAAAACCGAATTAATTTTTAAGGTTTCCCTTGATCAGAACTGTGGACATATAATCCATGTTGGATTAACATTCATATGTATTAGGTAGTAGAAAAATAATTACCTTCATTCTGCAATGGAAACAACATAGGAGCACATGCTGACCCTTGGACTTAATAAGGGTTCATTCTGGGCCTAAGGACAGAAAAATTTAGATATATCAAGCAACTGATTTGGTGCATAAACAGTTAACCTTTATTTTTAAGATCATTTTAGAAGCAATTTAACAAACTACCATGTCTTATTGTTTCAGAGGTGCTAGGATATTTCAAAAGGGGATAAACCAGTTTAGTATATTTTTCCCTCAATCTTTCATGTATATGTGAGATGACTTAGTTTAGATATGATTATGTATAATATATCATATAATATATTATAGTATATATTATAACATATTATATAATACATAAGATAAAATATGATATTTGATATATAAAATATAGCATATATTATATATAATGTATTATAGCATATATTATATATAAGGTATATAATATATGGCATAGCATATATTATATATAAAGTACTATATATAATATATGGCACATATAATACAATATATGTATAATTCAATGTATATATAATTCATACATAATGTAATGTGTATAATGTGTATCATATAATATATAATATGTGATATAATTATAATATATGATTATTATAAATATATAATATATATAATATATGTAATATATTATAATTAAGTATAATATAATTATAATATGTATCAGAATGATCGAGGGAAAATTTAATCTCACCCTTAACTAGACTGTTAAAATTGTATTAATGAATTCATTAATATTTTGAAATGGGTTTTCACAATTCTTTACTATCGGTACTTGATGACATACCTAACTAGTATGATGCATTCTATAATGTCTGTTTTATGTTTTCTCTAATACTTTTCTGAAATTTCAAGTAGACATTTCCATAGGTAGAATATAATATGTCATTAGGTATTTTCTTCTGTGAATTCTTCATTCTCTGAAATCTTATGTGACTATTTGTCACCAGGAACTGACCTAGAAAAGTAGCTCAAATAATTTTCTTTGTCTAAAATGACAACCTAGTAGTGGCCAATAAACTTTTTTAAGAAACCACTAGAACAGAAGATAAATACAATAATAGAGCCATGTGCATGGCACAACAGGAATGCAGGAAATGGGGGACAGGTTTCTAAAGAAGATTATATGAAGGAGATTTTTTAAAATAAAATCATCCTTATTGAAGTAAATTCCATACAGTTAAATTCATCAGTTCTAACCAGACAAGTTTGTGATGTTGGGCAAATACATACAGTCATGTAAGCAGTACCAAAATCATGATACAGATTATTTATATTACCCCAAAAACTTCCTCATGACTCTTTGCAGTCAGTCCCTTCCCGTCAGTCCTGGACAACACTGATCTGCTTATCACAACAATTTTGCCCTTTCTAGAATCTCATATAAATGGAAGTATATAGCATGCTGTATTTTGGGATTGGCTTCTTTTACTTAGTATAACACTTTTGAAATGTATCTGTGTTGTTACAACATATATTTAATTTAGTTCCTTTTGTCCTGTAGATATATAGGACATTCCTATGTTAGATAAGTTTATCCTTTCAAAGGCTGATGGACATTTGGGTTATTCCTAATTTGAGGCTATTATCAATAAAGCTGTTCATCATTTATTTCTTCTTTCACTATCTATAAGTTAAACGATAAATATCTCCTTGAGTAATTAATCACTGGATAAACTCTTACAAAAATTTATTAAGTTGAGAACGTGAGTTAGAAAACTTCTGAATATTTATATATGTATAAAAATTTTTAGTTATAAATACTGAAATATTAAAATGTGTCTGGGGGTGTCAGTTTAGGTACATATAATGACAAGAATCAATCCAAAGTTAACTGTTTTATTCTTAAGTGATGTGAATTGGTATTTTTTTCATATAACACTTTTCTATATTTTTGTAATAATATATGAACTTGATGCATAAACATAAAAAAGCACTAGGGAGTGTTTAAAATTAGAATTAGTGGCCTCATATTAATTACACTGCACTCAAAATTCTAATTTTTATTTAAAGTCCAATCACACAACAGTATTCAGTAAAATGCCTTTTGTCAAGTAAATTTTGGAATACATTAAATACCTTTTCAATTTTGGGGGATTTACAATGTAAATAAGCATATACTAAATATTCTGCAAACTTCTATAAGGCTTGAAAGCAGCATTCTCAGATTTACTACTAAATTGATCCCTCTTCCAATTACATAATTGACAAATAATGTTTTATATTGTAGGATACATTGGTCATGTACATAAAACAGTAGAGATAGCTCTTGTGCTTATTATTGGAGGACATGAAAATTGCCTGAAGAATGAACTTGAAAAATGAAACAATAGTAATACCATTTACTACCATAATAATAAATTTCTCTTAAGAATTTAGCATCCAGTTTGTCAGTTATTTCTTAACACTTACCAACAGAAAAAGGTCCATTTCAATAATATTTATTTTATTTTTAACTTCCGTGATGTAATATTAAACTCTCTTGGGTTTGAAATATTTTCAGCAACATAATATGACATATGTATTCCCAAACTTCAACAAAAAAAGAAAATATACATAGATTAATCTGGACTTTATAGTTTACTTCTGCACACCCATTCCTTCAAAGCAATTAGTGTATAGAAATTAAGTTCCAATAGACTAATAAAGAAAATTTAAGTTTGAAACTTAATAAGAAGACAAAGTGTATCTATAATGTGTTGTTTACCTTCTAATCAATTCTAATTTCCCTCAGAATTTATTAGATAGAATTAAGCACTTCCCATAATTATTTTGATATAAACTCCATCAATCTGTGAAACGATTCCTTCAGAGAGAGAAAGATTTACTTTGGTTTATCAAAACTCTCAAAATGTTGCTCATTGATCCAATTAGTTATTTATGCCTCAATTTTTAAGATGGATTTCACCATATTTTAGGAGTGTTATGTTCAGTGAATAAAATGCTCTTATTGCACTCTGTGGTTTCACTGAAAGTCATCCTTTAAATTGTAAGTGCTGTTTCAGCAAGTTAGTGTTTACTCCGTAGCTTTTAGAGACTGAATATAAAATTTTCAAATTGTCATTGGTACCATTATACATCACTGACAAAGGTAACTTACCTATTGATTTACAATCTGAGCAGAGATGTGAAGCATCAACTGTCCCTTGTAGCAAATGATTGTCACTTGATTCAAAGATTGAGAAAACAATCTATTCACAGAGATCTCATAGATACATGTATCACAATTGTAGTCTTTCTGCTATCCAAATTATTAGTGCAGTTCATTAATCAAGAGCAGATAATTTAAATCTATACAAGCATATATGTGAGGCAATAAAATGGTTTTGTTAATATTAGGAATAATAAACATATGAGAACATGCCTTAGTGCTGCCTTTTTAATGAGTGGGAGGAAGAGTGATGGGGAAAAGTCAGCTACATATTTCATACATTTTAGATTCAACTACATAGAAAATAGCCTCTTTCAAGATCTTGAGATTCACGTCCAGTGTCAGCTATCTATTTATTGAATTTCCTTTTGGCCTGAATGGAAGTGTGAGGGAGAGTAGGACCAAGGCCTGACTTGCCACCCTCAGCAGACATTCATGTGATGTTGCCCATGCCTTTATTGCATTCAGTTAGTGAAGATTTGAAATATGACCACTAGGAAAATATCAGCAATTGCTTCTTCTGCTAATATGTACATATTCTATATTTGACCCATAAAAAGAACCATAGAAAAGGACATCAATACAAATTTCAGCGATGGATATGAATAGATAACTGACTTGAGTGAAAAATGATTTAATCCAGAATATTGGCAATGATAAATAATTAGTCTAATGCATGAATTCATTTAACTATGCCTCAGGGCTAGCCTAAATCTGTTACTCAAAATCCTAGTGTATAAACTAAGGGTTAAATTGTGTTTCTCTTATAAAAAGCCCTTAATATAACATAGAGAAAGAGGGGCTTATACTTAACAGGAAGGAATTTGTATCTCTCTCCATATGAGTATTTTATTTGTATCTCTATTTCACTCAGAATTGGCTATACTGTCTGATTCCTTTCTTAGCAATCTCATTTAGCTCAAGCTATTTCCTTTTTTTTCTGCTGACTAAGACCAACAGAAATTTTTGAAATCTGTACTGCCATTTTGTAAAAAGATTCTGAAGAACTCTAGTTCTGCATTCACATGGCTCAACAGCTAATCAAACTTACTTCTCAGACCTACGGTTTCCACATTCTTTCCCTACACACCTCCTACATTGTGTTCCGTGACTTATATTTGTATCCTTTCTCTGAGGAGAACCTACCGTATCTGGGCTATTCCCTTCAAAGCCTGATATTGTGTTTCTAAGCTGGAGTTCCAGTAATGCATCACTATACTTTGTTAAAAGCCTCCTTGATGCCACTGTTTATTAAACTAAAGAAATACATGCTAAGGATCTGTGTACCAGACCCTATGCTAGGATTTGTGTGCCAGATCCTATATGCTAAGAAATATATGCTAAGGATCTGCTTATATATAGCAAGGAATATATGCTATAGATCTGTGTGCCAGGTCCTATGTTAGGTGATAGAAATGGCATTGCCCTAATAATCAGCTGCAATATAGTTGAAAGATAGAATGTCAAATAATATTATCTATGGTAAAATATTGATAAATTATTATATAAAATAAAAAATAAGGAAATTATTAAATCAGTTTGAAGAAGGAAAAGACAATTTCACATATGAAAGATAATTTAGGAAGAATACAATTTCAGGAAAGTGGCATAAGAATGAGATCAAAAAGAAAGTTGGGCTGCAAAAAGTTCTTCTACACACCTCTACTCTTCTTTCTGAAACATTTCCGTTATTTGAGTTATTTTACCCCACTGTCTTCTGAATTTCATCAAATGGCATATTTCCGTGTTTCATATCCTAAGACCATAAAATACCACCACAATTATTAAGCTTTGGATTGGTGACGAGTGCAAACAGTTTCATGAAAAGCTGGCTTAGGATTTCTCATGAGGTTGTAGTCAAGATGTCAGCCAGGACTGCAGAATCATCTGAAAGCTAGATTTTGGATGAAGGATCCACTTACAAGCTTATTCACAAGGCTGTTTACAGGAAGCTTCAGTTAGTTCCTTACCACATGGCTTTCTTTATTGGATCACTTCAAACACAGCAGCTGGCTACCCCTGTATTAGTAGAGAAAGAGAATGAGACAGGAGGGGAGATAGACAGAGATGGGCCATGAGGAACGAGGAGAAGAAAGGGTGGTGAAGGGAAGGAAATATTATTGATCTTTTTCAAGTTTTTAAAATTCATTCTGTGTCAATTTGGATATTCTATATTTTGCTGAAAATTACCCATGTTATTCAGGTTTGCAAATTAATTTCCATTTAATATAACAATCTGTTTATAATCTTTCAGTATTTTCATATCTGTTTCTTTGTTTCCTTTCATAATCCTAATCCTATATATGTTACTTTATTCCTTGATCCTGGATAGGTACTCTAAGGAAAGTGTACACTATGGGTCAAAGAATCAGATCTTAGATATGTTTATTCTACTGTTTGTATATGTTCTATTATTATTCATTCGATTTTATTAATTTATTTTTATTTATTTTTATGTTTACATTTCTTGTTTTAGTCTGTGATTTTTCTCCCTAAACTTATTTTCATGAACAGCCTTTCATCCAATATGTTAAAAATGTATCTCTCTTCCTTAAAAATAAAGGCATTTGAAACTGCAGCTTTTAAAGATTTTTTATTATAAATTTTAATATTAAGATAATATCAACTATTATGTTTTAACATAATTTTTTCTTTTTCTATTTATTTTATATTATAATTCATAAATTTTTGTATGATAAAATGTTATCAAAGATTATATTCTTAATTTCTAAATAATTAAAAGTTTTATTATCCTCTCATATTTTTTGTTGTATAGTTAAAATACGTATAAACAATTATTGAATTATTTCTTAATCAAGTGGTTCAACAGTTTTTGCTTTGTCATCTATTGGCTGACATTAAGCTTGTTTGTGTTCTTTGTTTTTCCAGTAACCTTCTCTGTAGCTCATTTCTTTAGGAAACATTACAAATTTAATTCTTTCTTTAGTTTAGGAAGATGTCCCTTAATTGTGTTTTTAGTTAATTCTTTCACATTGTTGTTTTCCACCATTTTTTAATCTATAAGACTTATTTTTCACCCTAGCCCTCTTGAAATTCTATTTCAACTCTCTTACAATTATCTTATGGTTGTCATTAATGTAAGTTCAGATTGGTCTCTGCTGTATGAAAGTCGCTTGAATAAAATGGAAATGTATTGCTCTGTCCCATAATAGAAGACCAAAGGTAAGATAGACCTGTTTAGATATGGTGGTTCTGAGGTTTTCGGGGACTTACGTTATTTTCTACCATGCTAATACTAACTATACTAACTTCCATCCTTATTGGTCAGGGTGTCTTCTGAGGCTCTGGTCATCACATCTCACTTTCAGAAATTATTCTTCACAACCATTCTTCTTACATTTTGTTGGCCAAGTTTGAGTTGCATGGCCATACCTAATGGCAAAAAGACTGGGATAAAGTCTTTAAACTGAATATTTGATAACTCTAAATAAAAGGAGGTTTCTATTACTGAGTTGAAAGATAATATTGGATAGTAAATAGCAACTAGCACCTTGTGCCAAACTCTATTATTGTATTTATTTCTCTTTAATTGCTTTGAAATATGAGTTACGTTTGATGTTCTAGGTGCTTAAAAATCACGCATTGAGTGTAATCATCTCCTTCAATTAATACTGGTTTTTTTTAAGTGAGTTTGCATTTCATTGGAAGACAATCTTCTAATCTTCTTGTGCTGCTCTTGGACCTTTGTAGATGTCTAATTATATTTTTTCCCCTTAACTATTGTCTCCTCTAGTCTTTAGCAACATTTTCTAAGTACTTTACCTATTTTTTCCTGACCACTTACATATGTTATTTTTCTTTGTGGTTTGGGCAGTTAGTTGCTCTGGTACCTAAAGGTGCAAAAGTCTTGCAAATAATTTGAACTACAGTGATCTTTCCAACAATGGTTTAATTCTTAAATGAATAGTTAATCTTCACTTAAGCCTTTAGATATCAGGAGGAAACTTCTTTTTCTTCAGGCCCCATTCCTCAATGGCAGGGCATCTGTTTTGCTTCTCAGCTCCTTGTGAACAAAAAAGACTAAATTTACCTAGGAGGGAGAATATCTCTCTTCTCCAGTGAAGACCAGGGGCTGCTAAGCCAAGCTCATTCCAGATGTCCTGCATTCAGATACTCATCATCAATTTTTTTTTTCCTAATTCACAGGTTCTCACATAGTCAGGATGAGAAGAACCCACAGAAATTCTTATGATCAGAACTTCTGTAAGCCAATGACTACATTTTCACACTGCAAGACTAGATTACCTGAGAGAACTAGCAGCTGCTTTCCTTAGGAAAAGAATATAATTGAAGTTGGGAGTAGAGTCAAATCAGGAGACATTCTAACAGCCACCTTTCAAGATTTTCAAATATAATTTCAAGCTATTTAATATTTTTAATTACTGGTTCCTTTCTTCAATTGTACCTTAAATGGAAGTTTATATTGAAGTCAAATTTCTTAACTAAAGGAGCAAGACCTGAAACCCAAGCCACTACTGTGCCCTTTGTACCTACCCCTTGATTCCACTATGGTCGGTTACTACTGTCTTCAACCCTACCTATATAGGGAATATTGTTTTAAAAACAGTGATCTATTGGCATACATTTTAAAAGATTCAGAACTCCTGTTTAAAGTAAATATTGGAATCCAGCAGATACTTCTGCCTATTTCTGTGCAGAGATGCAATGTCATCTATTCTGGAATCAGGTTTGTACGTGTGTGTGTGTGTGTGTTTTTAACAAAAGGAAGAAAAAATCATTTTTTAAAATGATGTCAAGGAACATATCTCTTTAGTGGAATGAACGGAAAGTACTCCACTTCCTAATAATGTTAATTAGTCTTTCTGAGACCATCACTCATGTTGAAAATAATTCATAAATTTAGACAAAACTATTTTAATCTTCACCAAACTAAAACTATTGAGGAGCTGATGAAATATTAAACAACCGATCCAAATTCAGATTTTAAGATAATGGTTATTAATGGTTTTTTTGTCGTCACTAGTTCCAAAATTCTGGTTGTAAGAAAAAATAATTTGTTTATAATTATGGCCTATTTAGCAATCTTTGGAGACAGATGCCTGATAAGATATTCCATCTAACAAAGTATTATCTTGGTGAAAATGGGCACATGCATACATTTTCTAGGGCTCAGTTTCTTGATCTGTAAAGAATCACCATAAACATTCACAGCATTTTACATTAATTCACTGGATTAATTCATATACAAAACTCAGATGCTCATTTTTTAGTATTAATTTTGAGATGGCTCATATATTACAGATTTTATAAAGCTAACTCAAATAACTTTGAGTTGGAATAGAGATCAAATGCATATCAATATCCATACCTATATATATACCCAGGTAGATTAAATATTTCCTTTGAAAATTTGCACCATGTCTGAGCCTCCTCAGGGTCCTCACTCCTCCCCAATTCCTTATTGCCTAGAATTCATTAGACTAAGCGTATCCATCTACGACTGAGTCTCCCCAAGTCTAACACACACTGTGTAGGTCACTCTTTCCCAAACTTCAGTCTCTGCCAGTTGAAGTTCACACTACCAATAGCCTAGTCAATACCACTTTTTCTATTCTACTACTGCCAAACACTTTCATAATTCATTAAAATAACTAGGGCTTAACAAAAATAGTAAATAACCATTAGAAGCAAAAAGAACAAGAAATTAAACTAGTAATAAACTGATGAAAGTATTTAAAACGTATTTCAAGCCTAGAGAACCATTTCACTACTTCTATTCAGCTGTTTTCAGTGGATTTTCAAGCTTTAAAGCATGACATTTGGAGTATATGAGAAACTTGAAAAATGGTACAGTAAATTTTTGATTTGACACAAATGTTGTAGTAGCATTAGACAACATCTCTGGAATAAGACACACATGAAAACAAGATAGCTCTGCTTTTAAACTGGCTGGCTTTGATTTAGTGTTATATTACTACCTGTTTTATGAGTTCTGTAATATAAGCCTATTTGGTTTGTAATGAATAAATGATGAATAATTCATAACATGTAAAAATTAATCAGAGAAGTCTGATTTTAGAGATCTTGTTCTCAAAAAGAGACAAAGCCACCCTATAGATCATGAGGTACATTTTTAAAATACCAGAATTTTTTGTTAATATTAGTCTAAAGAACATTATATTCTGTAAGCTCAAAATCAACCTATTTAAATAAATAGAACCTCTTTCAATAAAACTCCTTAGATAAATTATTTTATCTAAATAAGTATTGTACATTACAAACATGTGTAGATTTATGCACAAAATGTGATATAATCATGGACAGGCAAGCACTGTTGCTCTGCTTCTTTTTCCATCTAATTTTAAATCACACTGAATAATAAATCAGTTGAACTGATGACTTGTATAAAATACTGAGTTCTTTGGAGAAATAACACTATCTATTATAAATTCTGTAACCTTGGAATGTGCAATTGTGATTTGTAGGTATTTCTGAGCCTGCTGTAATAGTATTCTAATTCCCCAAATCTGAAAGATAGAGAAAAACACCTACCTCAAGGCTTATCTAAATAGAATATCCTTACTAACATTACATTTGCACAAGAAACCTAACTGGACATATGAAAGCCTGGCATGCGGGCGCGGTGGCTCAAGCCTGTAATCCCAGCACTTTGGGAGGCCGAGGCAGGTGGATCACGAGGTCAGGAAATCGAGACCATCCTGGCTAACATGGTGAAACCCCGTCTCTACTAAAAATACAAAAAACTAGCCGGGCGTGGTGGTGGGCGCCTGTAGTCCCAGCTACTCGGAGGCTGAGGCAGGAGAATGGCGTGAACCTGGGAGGCGGAGCTTGCAGTGAGCCGAGATCGCGCCACTGCACTCCAGCCTGGGTGACACAGAGCGAGACTCCGTCTCAAAAAAAAAAAGAAAAAAGAAAAAAGAAAGCCTGGCATGTTTGTGTCTGTTTTCTCTCTCTCTTTGTTTTTGTTTTTTTTTTCTTTTTTATTTTATTTTTTTCTTTTTTAATACTATTTTAATCTAACTTCAGTTGAAGGTGACTTTAAAAAACCCAAGTCTACTAGTTTTGGTAGGAAAAAGGCTGAATTAGTGTAATGATTTTTAGTAATGGGATGTGTCCCTGTATTGTCATGTATGTTGATCTCTCAGATTAGTAGGTGTTATAAACAGAATTTAATGACTGTGTCAATCCTCTATCCTGGGTGAGAAAAAATGGAAGAGGGAATGGTGAAGAGGAAATGTCTAAACAGACCCTGAGCCTGACAGGAAGCATGGCAGGTGGTGGACCTGGAAAGAGATAAGAAGACCGAGCAAACTGTCCAAAAATACAACTTAGGTGACTTGGTTCTGTCAATGCAAATTTTGTATGGACTGTCTCCTGTGTCTTGTTCTTTGCCTAATAATTCTTTCCTCACTTTCTTCTCCTGAATTTTTGAATCAAAATTGTTCTTGTTTTTTTCCTAAATCATATTTTAAAAGATGAAAATCTAGTAAATTAGGAGGCTGAGGCAGGAGAATGGCGTAAAAACCCGGGAGGCGGAGCTTGCAGTGAGCTGAGATCCGGCCACTGCACTCTAGCCTGGGCGACACAGCGAGACTCCGTCTCAAAAAAAAAAAAAAAAAAAAAAATTACAAATAAATATAGGAGGCATTACTCGTCTCACAGATTTAGATGTGCAATAAGTATTGTATTTCTTAATTGTGTTTAAGTAACTCATGTCCAACTGAGAGAACTCATTATGCTGCAAAGACAGCCAAATCAAACTCAGACATTATTAGAGCCTGTGTGAACTGTAGGGAATTGCAGAGATCTAGCTTACGTGTCTACTTGGAAAATGGAGGAAGGGTCTTTAATGTTTGATCCAGCATAGTCACTGGGAGTCTTCTTGTCTAAGACTCCCAGTCTCTGGTTCTACGACTACTGTAGGCTTCTCACATCACCAGTGAAGAGCATAAACTATTGCCAAGAATGGAACTCTGATGCTTGAAGTCTAGACTGCCTCATGCTACAATTCACTCAAACCATCTAAGATCTACTTTTCCCAGTCACTCCCAGGGCACTGTCCGTCAGCACTCAGAAATCTGAGACCACAGTCATTTATCTAATTTACATTTGGGGAGATAAATCTCCTTTTTCACTGTTGTGCCCTGATATAGTTTGGTTCTGTGTCCCCGCCCAAATCTCATATTGAATTGTAATCCTGAGTCTTGGTGGTGGGGCCTGGTGGGAGGTGATTGGATCATGGAGGCAGTTTCTAATGACTTAGCACCATCCTCCTAGTGCTGTCTTGTGATAGAGTTCTCATGAGATCTGGTTGTTGGAAAGTGTGTGGCACCGCAAACCTTCGCTCTCTCTTCCTTCTGCTCCCTCCACATGAAGATGTGCTTGCTTCCCCTTCGCCTTCTGCCATGGTTGTAAGTTTCCTGTAGCCTACCATCACCAGAAGCCTGTACAGCCCACATAACCATGCACAAATTAAAACTATTTTCTTTATAAATTACCCAGTCTCAGGTATACCTTTATAGCAGTGTAATAATGGACTAATACATGCCCTTAAATAGCAAAGCCAGGTGCTGTCATTATTTTAACAATCACTAATATTAGTTGCCAAACAATGAATGATCAGAGACTCCACTGACCGCAATAAGTACACAGAGTCATTAGTGATCCAACTTGCTGATAAACCTTCAAACATTCAGTGAAAATCATATCTATTTATACTAAGTAACATAGCCTCAAACTCAGCACAAATTTTAAGGTTAATCATTGGCCTATTACCACACTTTAATTAAATGTCTTATAATTAGGGCCATCACTCCAGCATAATTAAGTCATTTATTTCCCTCATACTACCCTATACATTATATTCACTAATCCAAGGATAAAATATGACATACGTCCTTTCCATTAAGGACCCTGGAACCTGCTTTGACAATTTTAGATCACACAAGTGCCATTTAATGCAATAAAATGGTTTCTTGCCCTTCAGTAACTTTTCTCCCTGTAGGTTAACATTCATGTTTAGCATATCAAAAAAGCATCTAGATTCTGATGACGTTAAGCAGTCTTATATAGTGATTTTGCTTTCAGTCAAACAGAGACTAGGCCACTAACCTAATGTTGACTTTGCTTTTTATTTGTGTGTGTGTGTGTGTGTGTGTGTGTCTGTGTGTGTTTTAATTATCCACAAGCAGTTATGAGGCAGCCTTACTTTGAATACCAAAAGCTCTGTTAACAACTGACAAAAGGAGGTACCCCACTGAGAAAAAGTGTGAAGGTCAAAACTGATTCTCATTATTTTCTGAGTTCATTAAATGCCATATTGAAAATTAGGAAAGTCATATTAAAGATTTTAATTTTACTGTTTATTTGTAGTGTTAATATAAAATAAAATGAAGACCAGGCCTGAGAATCCCTAGAGCAGATGAAACCACTTAGGTTATGTAAAGGAAACAGGTTATTTCTTGTAAATGCCTCAGATGATCATAAACAAAACTTAACTTGCCTTCTAAAAGTGGTATAAGATGATCACTTTTAACCAATCCTTTGCCCCCTGAAAACCTTATTGTAATAACAATCATCATAGAGGTTAAAAAAACTTCTGCATTTTTACTTTATAAGTAGTTTGTAAAGCCATGCCTCTTAACCACTTTTGGTTTGAGACCTCTAGGTACACAAACTGTTCTTTCTTTCCTGTGCAAGATAAACTTTCTATTAAAAAAGAAAAAAAAAAAAAGGCAGATAAAATTCTTCACATTTATTGAATATAAAGTAACTTTTTTTTTTCTCTCATGGACTGTCACTCTGATGCCCAGACTGGAGGGCAATGGTGTGATCATAACTCGCTGCAGCCTCCAACTTCTGGAGTCAAGGTATCCTCCCACCTCAGTCTTTTTAGTAACTGGAATTATAGGTGAGTGCCACTGGGCGTGGCTAACATAAAGTTTTGAAATATATGTACATTGCTAAATGGCAAAATCAAGCTAATTAAGATAAGTATTACTGCACATAGTTGTCCTTTTTGTGATAACACTTAAAATCTTGTCAGCATATTTTCAAGAATGTAATATATTGTTATTAATGATCATTCACCATGTAGTGCTTTAACATTTTAAAATTTGATCTGTTTTATTTTTGACAGTAGTTAATAATTATAACAGCCTTAGTGAAAAATGAGGTCTTAATATTATAAAAGAATTCTTAAAGTCTTAAAATGGACTAGATAAAATAAGTGGACAAAGAGGTTCCATAGATCTAATTTCAGAACAACATTTATTTTAACTATACTAAATGAAGTAGATGAGCTGTCATCATCCTCTAAAAGAAGTCTATTCAGATAAACTTTAATAAACATATTGCATTGAAGAAAAGACAAGATGATTTCTCTAAAACAAACCAGATCTATTAAACTATTAAGCCATTAAAGTTGTTTGAGAAGAAAAGGGGGGGTGGACCCAAGATGGCCAAATAGGAAGAGCTCCAGCCTTCAGCTCCCAGCATGAGCAAAACAGAAGACGGGTGATTTCTGCATTTTCAACTGAGGTACCAGGTTCATCTCACTGGGGTGTGTCAGACAGTCGGTGCTGGTCCGCGGGTGCAGTCTGACCAGCAAGAGCTGAAGTAGGGCGAGGCATCGCCTCACCTGGGAAGTGTAAAGGGGAAGGGAAATGCTTTTCCTAGCAAAAGGAAATTGAGACACACAATACCTGGAAAATCAGGAAACTCCCACCCTAATACTGCGCTTTACCAAGGGTCTTAGCAAATGGCACACCAGGAGATTATATCCCACACCTGGCCCGGAGGGTCCCACACACACGGAGCCTCCCTCAGTGCTAGCACAGCAGTCTGAGATCTAACTGCAAGGCAGCAGTGAGGCTGGGGGAGGGGCACCCACAATTGTTGAGGCTTAAGTAGGTAAACAAAGCCATCAGGAAGCTCAAATTGGGTGGAGCCCACCGAAGCTCAAGGAGGCCTGCCTGCCTCTGTAGACTCCACCTATGGGGACAGGGCATAGCTAAACAAAAAGCAACAGAAACCTCTGCAGATGTAAATGTCCCTGTCTGACAGCATTGAAGAGAGCAGTGGTTCTCCCAGCATAGAGGTTGAGATCTGAGAATGGACAGACTGCCTGCTCAAGTGGGTCCATGACCCCTGAGTAGCCTAAATGGGAGACATCCCCCACTAGGTGCAGACCGACACCTCACACATCACACGGCTGGGTACACCCCTGACACGGAGCTTCCAGAGCAAGAAGCAGACAGCAATATTCACTGTTCAGCAATATTCTATCTTCTGCAGCCTCCGCTGCAGATACCCAGGCAAACAGGGTCTGGAGCGAACCTCAAGCAAACGCCAACAGACCTGCAGCTGAGGGTCCTGACTGTTAGAAGGAAAATTAACAAACAGAAAGGACACCCACACCAAAACCCCATCAGTACGTCACCATCATCAAACCAAAGGTAGATAAAACCACAAAGATGGGGAAAAAGCAGGGCAGAAAAGCTGGTAATTCAAAAAATAAGAGTGCATCTCCCCCTCCAAAGGAATGCAGCTGATTGCCAGCAAGGGATCAGAGCTGGACAGAGAATGACTTTGACGAATTGAGAGAAGAAGGCTTCAGTCCATCAAACTTCTCAGAGCTAAAGGAGGAATTATGTATCCAGTGCAAAGAAACTAAAAATCTTGAAAAAGAATGGAAGAATGAATAACTAGAATAATCAATGCAGAGAAGGCCATAAACGAACTGACAGAGATAAAACCCATGACATGACAAATACATGACAAACGCACAAGCTTCACTAACCGACTCGATCAACTGGAAGAAAGAGTATCAGCGATTCAGGATCAAATGAACAAAATGAAGCGAGAAGAGAAGTCTAAAGAAAAAAGAGGAAAAAGAAATGAACAAAGCCTGCAAGAAGTATGGGATTATGTGAAAAGACCAAATCTATGTCTGATTGGGGTGCCTGAAAGTGAGGGGGAAAATGGAACCAAGTTGGAAAACACTCTTCAGGATATCATCCAGGAGAACTTCCCCAACCTAGTAAGGCAGGCCAACATTCAAATTCAGGAAATACAGAGAATGCCACAAAGATACTCCTTGAGAAGAGCAACTCCAAGACACATAATTGTCAGATTCACCAAAGTTGAAATGAAGGAAATAACGTTAAGGACAGCCAGGGAGAAAGGTCAGGTTACCCACAAAGTGAAGCCCATCAGACTAACAGCACATCTCTTGGCAGAAACTCTACAAGCCAGAAGAGAGTGGGGGCCAATATTCAACATTCTTAAAGAAAAGAATTTTCAACCCAGAATTTCATATCCAGCCAAACTAAGTTTCATAAGTGAAGAAGAAATAAAATTCTTAACAGACAAGCACATGCTTAGAGATTTTGTCACCACCAGGCCTGCCTTACAAGAGACCCTGAAGGAAGCACTAAACATAGAAAGGAACAACCGGTACCAGCCATTGCAAAAATATGCCAAAATGTAAAGACTATCGATGCTAGGAAGAAACTGCATCAACTAAAGAGCAAAATAACCAGCTAATAATACAATGACAGCATCAAGTTCATACATAACAATATTAACCTTAAACGTAAATGGACTAAATGATCCAATTAAAAGACACAGACTGGCAAATTGGAGAAAGAGTCAAGACTCCTCAGTTTGCTGTATTCAGGAGACCATCTCACATGCAGAGACACACATAGGCTCAAAATAAAGGGATGGAGGAAGATCTACCAAGCAAATGGAGAACACAAAAAAAAGCAGGTGCTGCAATCCTAGTCTCTGATAAAACAGACTTTAAACCATCAACGATCAAAACAGACAAAGAAGACCATTACATAATGGTAAAGGGATCAATTCAGCAGGAAGAGCTAACTATCCTAAATATATATGCACCCAATACAGGAGCACCCAGATTCATAAAGCAAGTCCTTAGAGACTTACAAAGAGACTTAGACTCCCATACAATAATAATGAGAGACTTCAACACCCCACTGTCAACATTAGACAGATCAACGAGACAGAAAGTTAACAAGGATATCTGGGAATTGAACTCAACTCTGCACCATTGGACCTAATAGACATCTACAGAACTCTCAACCCCATATCAACAGAATATACATTCTTCTCAGAATCACATCACACTTATTCCAAAATTGACCACATAATTGGAGGTAAAGCACTCCTTAGCAAATGTACAAGAACAGAAATTATAACAAACTGTCTCTCAGACCACAGTGCAATCAAACTAGAACTCAGGACTAAGAAATTCAAAATTAAGGGCAGTCAGAGAGAAAGGTCGGGTTACCCACAAAGGGAAGCCCATCAGACTAACAGCAGATCTCTTGGAAGAAACTCTACAAGCCAGAAGAGAGAGGGGGCCAATATTCAGCATTCTTAAAGAAAAGAATTTTCAACCCAGAATTTCATATACAGCTAAACTAAGTTTCATATGTGAAGGAGAAATAAAAACCTTTACAGAGAAGCAAATGCTTAGAGGTTTTGTCACCATCAGGCCTGCCCTACAAGAGATCCTGAAGGAAGCACTAAACATGGAAAGGAACAACCGGTACCAGCCATTGCAAAAACGTGCCAAAATGTAAAGTCCATCGATACTAGGAAGAAACTGCATCAACTAATGAGCAAAATAACCAGCTAATATCATAATGACAGGATCAAGTTCACACATAACAATATTAACCTTACATGTAAATGGACTAAATAGTCCAATTAAAAGACACAGACTGGCATATTGGATAAAGAGTCAAAACCCATCAGTTTGCTGTATCCAGGAGACCCATCTCACATGCAGAGACACACATTGGCTCAAAATACAGGGATGGAGGAAGATCTACCAAGAAAATGGAAAACAAAAAAAAGCAGGTGTTGCAATCCTAGTCTCTGATAAAACAGACTTTAAACCATCAAAGATCAAAAGAGACAAAGACGGCCATTACATAATGGTAAAGGGATCAATTCAACAGGAAGAGCTAACTATCCTAAATATATATGCACCCAATACAAGAGCACCCAGATTCATAAAGCAAGTCCTTAGAGACTTATAAAGAGACTTAGACCCCCATACAATAATAATGGGAGACTGTAACACCCCACTGTCAAATTAGACAGATCAATGAGACAGAAAGTTAACAAGCATATCCAGGAATTGAACTCAACTCTGCACCAAGCAGACCTAATAGACATTCACAGAACTCTCCACCCCAAATCAACAGAATATATATTCTTCTCAGCACCACATCACACTTATTCCAAAATGGACTACATAGTTGGAAGTAAAGCATTTCTCAGCAAATGTAAAAAAGCAGAAATTACAACAAATTGTCTCTCAACCACAGTGCAATAAAACTAGAACTCAGTGCTAAGAAACTCAATCAAAACTGCTCAACTACATGGAAACTGAACAACCTGCTCCTGAATGACTACTGGGTACATAACGAAATGAAGGCAGAAATAAAGATGTTCTTTGAAACCAATGAGAACAAAGATACAACATACTAGAATCTCTGGGACACATTTAAAGCAGCGTGTAGAGGGAAATTTATAGCACTAAATGCCCACAAGGGAAAGCTGGAAATATCTAAAATTGACACTCTAACATCACAATTAAAAGAACTAGAGAAGCAAGAGCACGCACATTCAAAAGCTAGAAGAAAGCAAGAAATAACTAAGATCAGAGCAGAAGTGAAGGAGATAGAGACATATAAAACCCTCCAAAAAAAAAAAAAAAATCAATGAATCCAGGAGCCGGTTTTTTGAAGAGATCAACAAAATGGATAGACCGCTAGCAACACTAATAAAGAAGAATAGAGAGAAGAATCAAATAGATGTAATAAAAAATGATAAAGGGGATATCACCACCTACCACACAGAAATACAAAGCACCAACAGAGAATACTATAAACAAATCCACACAAATAAACTAGAAAACCTAGAAGAAATGGATAATTTCCTGGACACTTACACTCTCCCAAGGCTAAACCAGGAAGAAGTTGAATCCCTGAATAGACCAATAGTAGGCTCTGAAATTGAGACAATAATTAATAGCCTACCAACCAAAACAAGTCCAGGACTAGATGGATTCACAGCCGAATTCCACCAGAGGTACAAGGAAGAGCTGGAACCATTCCTTCTGAAACTATTCCAGTCAATAGAGAAAGAGGGATTCCTCTCTAACTCATTTTATGAGGCCAACATAATCCTGATACTAAAGCCTGGCAGAGACACAACAAAAAAAGAGAATTTTAGAGCAATATCCCTAATGAACATTGATGCAAATATCCTCAGTAAAATACTGGCAAACCGAATCCAGCAGCACATCAAAAAGCTTATCCACCAGGATCAAATGAGTTTCATCCCTGGGATGTAAGGCTGGTTCAACATATGCAAATCAATAAATGTGATCCAGCATATAAACAGAACCAAAGACAAAACCCACAGGATTATCTCAATAGATGCAGAAAAGGCCTTTGACACAATTCAACATCCCTTCATGCTAAAAACTCTCAATAAATTTGTTATCAATGGAACATATCTCAAAATAGTAAGAGCAATTTATGACAAACCCACAGCCAATATCATACTGAATGGGCAAAAACTGGAAAAATTCCCTTTGAAAACTGGCACAAGACAGGGATGCCCTCTCTCACCACTCCTATTCAACATAGTGTTGGAAGTTCTGGCTAGGACAATCAGGCAAGAGAAAGAAATCAAGGGTATTCACTTAGGAAAAGAAGAAGTCAAATTGTCCCTGTTTGCAGATGACATGATTGTATATTTAGAAAACCCCATGGTCTCAGCCCAAAATTTCCTTAATCTGATAAGCAACTTCAGCAAAATCTCAGGATACAAAATCAATGTGCAAAAATCACAAGCATTCTTATACACCAGTAACAGACAGAGAGCCAAATCATGAATGAACTGCCATTCACAATAGCTTCAAAGAGAATAAAATACCTAGGAATCCAATTTACAAGGGATGTAAAGGACCTCTTCAAGGAGAACTACCAACCACTGCTCAGTGAAATTAGAGAGGACACAAACAAATGGAATAACATACCATGCTCATGAATAGCAAGAATCAATATTGTGAAAATAGCCATACTGCCCAAGGTAATTTATAGATTCAATGCTATCCCCATTAAGCTACCAATGACTTTCTTCAAAGAATTGTGAAAAACTGCTTTAAAGTACATATGGAACCAAAAAAGACCCCACATTGCCAAGACAATCCTAAGCCAAAAGAACAAAGCTGGAGGCATCATGCTACCTGACTTCAAACTGTACTACAAGGCTACAGTAACCAAAACAGCATGGTACTGGTACCAAAACAGAGATATAGACCAATGGAACAGAACAGAGTCCTCAGAAATAATACCACACATCTACAGCCATCTGATCTTTGACAAACCTGAGAAAAACAAGAAATGGGGAAAGGATTCCCTATTTAATAAATGGTGCAGGGAAAATCGGCTAGCCATAAGTAGAAAGCTGAAACTGGATCCTTTCCTTATTCCTTATACAAAAAATTTACTCACGATGGATTAGAGACTTAAATATTAGACCTAAAACCATAAAAAACCCTAGAAGAAAACCTAGGTAGTACCATTCAGGACATAGGCATGGGCAATGACTTCATGTCTAAAACACCAAAAGCAACAGCAACAAAAGCCAAATTTGACAAATGGGATCTAATTAAACTAAAGAGCTTCTGCACAGCAAAAGAAACTACCATCAGAGTGAACAGGCAACCTACAGAATGGGAGAAAATTTTTTGAATCTACTCATCTGACAAAGGGCTAATATCCAGAACCTATAAAGAACTCAATCTAATTTACAAGAAAAAAACCAAACAACCCCATCAAAAAGTGGGCAAAGGATATGAACAGACATTTCTCAAAAGAAGACATTCATACAGCCAACAGACACATGAAAAAATGCTCATCACTTGCCATCAGAGAAATGCAAATCAAAACCACAATGAGATACCATCTCACACCAATTAGAATGGCAATCATTTAAAATCAGGGAATGACAGGTGCTGGAGAGGATGTGGAGAAATAGGAATACTTTTGCACTGTTGGTGGGACTGTAAACTAGTTCAACCATTGTGGAAAATAGTGTGGCAATTCTTCAAGGATCTAGAACTAGAAATACCATTTGACCCAGCCATCCCATTACTGGGTATATACCCAAAGGATTATAAATCGTGTTGCTGTAAAGACACATGCACACATATGTTTATTGTGGCACTATTCACAATAGCAAAGACTTGGAATCAACCCAAATATCCATCAGTGACAGATTGGATTAAGAAAATGTGGCACATACACACCATGGAATATTATGCAGCCATGAAAAAGGATGAGTTCATGTCTTTTGTAGGGACATGGATGCAGCTGGAAACTATCATTCTCAGCAAACTATTGCAATAACAGAAAACCAAACACCACATGTTCTCACTCATAGGTGGGAATTGAAAACTATTCCCACCTATGGACTTGGACACAGGAAGGGGAACATCACACCATGGGGCCTATTGTGGGGAGGGGGGAGAGGGGTAGGATAGCATTAGGAGATATACCTAATGTAAATGACGAGTTAATGGGTGCAGCACAACAACATGGCACATGTATACGTATGTAACAAACCTGCAAGTTGTGCACATGTACCCTAGAACTTAAAGCAAAAAGAAAAAGAAGAAAAGAAAAGAAATGGTATTAGAGACAATGAAGGGAAATATGTGGGACATAAAATTGGACCTAAATGTATGTGAAAATAAATATAATTTAAAAGCTCTTGAAACACCAACAAAATTTTAAGTTTTGAGAGAGATGTGACTGTGATCTGAGTCACACATAGTTACAACTTCTGTTTCTCAGATTATGGATTAAAAATTCCTTATTTTTCTCATTCTATACAATTATTAGAGATAATTAAATGACAACATCATGGACAAAACCTTCCTGGCTTCTTAAATAATGATGCTTGTTATAGATTAACTTCACCTTTGCTGTCCTACTTTGCTTAGACCAGATGAAAGATAACCGATGACTATTACAGCCTCTGTAAAAAAAAATGTTAAACGTACCCGCCCCAAGAGGAAAGACTGCCTATAATCTATCAAATTATGATGCACCAACCTTGTATGGAAAATGTTGCAATCCTCTTAAAATCTCCTCTTCTCTGCTGATATAAATGAAACCATAATTTCTCTACTTCTGGACGCTAATTCCACTTCTTTGGAGTTAGTGTTTCTGGGTGGTTTAGCCTCTCACACTTGGCACTTGAATAAACTCTCTTTAAATAGATTCTGACCCTCTTGATTATTTTAGATCAACATATACTTATAATTAAAAGCAAATATTGCCATATCCAACACCAAAGACTGTAAAAAAAATGAAACTGTAGAGTACTACTTTTTCGTGAATAGAAATAAGGTTTAAACACAAGGATCAAGATAAGAAAAATGGAACATTTAGTTTATTTCGTAAAATAGCATAATTATTAAGTCTGGATGTGGACAAGTAAAAGTTATTAAGGCTACAGAATAAAAGCTACAATTTATTAGATCACTACACACACACACACACAGATACACACACAAAAAAACTATTGTAAAGATACAAAGACATTGAGGGAATATTTTCAAATATTGGTGTTTGAGGTTTAAAATGGTATATTAGCACCTTGTTGTATCATCTACTGATATTTCACTCATCTCCATGTAACGATACAGATATGAAAAAAAAAACTACATCATAGCCAATAGCTAAGGCTAATAGAAAACTAAAATAAGTACTGGTACAAAGCTCTTCATTTAATTCTAGTATATATGTATATGAAGCTAGACTAATTAAACCTTACACTGGCCTCATTCTAAGGAAGAGAGAACATTTGAAAATATGCAATGAAGAAAAAAAATTACTTTGAACACTGAATAACATGCATCTAAATATATAAAGGAAAAACAAAATTCTAAGGAAATGTAAATATAACAAAAACGTAAAAGAGGATATTGAGATATATCTAAATCCTTGATAGAAAAGACAATGTTAAAATATCAATATTATTATTATTATTATTAGACATAGTTCAATCTATTTTTAATTATAAATGTATATTATTGAATGATTCATACACAATTGTCATATGAAGCCCATTTTTTCATTTTTTAGTGGCAAGATGGTCTATGTCATGATATTTCACCAAAGTGAAATAATTTACAGTATATTTCTAACTAAACAAATAATCAAAGACACATCCCTCAAAATGGAAATAAATATGCTTTCATTTCAAAACACAAATATAGCCTTTCCAGAATAGATGAGAAATAGTTGTGTGGCATATCTATTTAAGGAACTTAGTATATTGTACAATTTCCCTGTGTTCACAAGGGTTTGTAAACAGTTGAATAGAAAATCTCTGGGCTAGACAGGAATACGAATACTTATTAGTCCAATGGGAATAAATGGTGATGATTCAGTTCAGATATATCATCAAACTACCAGCAATGGTTTGTTATAATGCAAGCTTGCACTAATAACAAGCAAGCCAAGGAAAGGAGGATAAGAGAGATACTAAACTGGAAAAGATTTGCCTAATTGGCTTAATTACATTTCAGCCACATTTGTTACCAGAGTGTATCAAAAGAAAGCCTCAGAAGGGGATCAAATTCAATTATATATGAAAGTAAGGAATAAATCTTTCCCCAAAGAAACAAATCTATACTGAAATTATAGACAGTAGAAAATCACCCAGTAGAAGTTACTAAACATATGGGATGTAGTTTTTAGAAGATACATTTAAAGATAAATAATAACATTTCAGTGTTTTTACTATTAATAATAAAAACTGACAACATTCCAAAATGAGAATAATTTTAAAATATATAGTAAGTTAATAAAATTGAATTTCAAAATGTATTTAGCTGACAGGAAAAATATATTATTATGAATAATATAATATGTAATAATTTTAAACAAGTATCAATTCAATTCCTACAAAGCTAAGAAAATGAGATAAAATGAAAATAAGTGGTATATGAGATGAGAACCAAGATCACAACAAATCAGCGAAATAAAGGTTATTTAAATAAGAGAAAATGTGCAAGTCTGAAAAAAAGGTGGCAGCTTGAGTTATTGTTGACCACTCTTCGTTGCCTGCATAACATAATTTTTGCCTTTGCCATATTGTTTAGTAGTACTTACTTGTACAGAAGTGTCAGTATATTACTCTGACTCAATTATGCAGAGTTTGTTACTTGCTTTGGTCAAAGACATGATAGTTGAAGCATTATGAACAGAGGCTTAAATGTGTTTGCATGACTTGGCTGGGTCTTTAACCACTACCTTTTACTATAAAAAGAATAGGTACCAGGTAGTCACCGGTTGAAGGAAAACAAGGGGACATGTGGAGAAGAATCTAACCCACAGTCTAGAGCAAAGCCAGGCTGGTTTCAGATAAACCTAACAGAGTGAAAGCCTACCCTCAGACTTATACATGAGAAATACAAGCTTTTTCTTCTATGCCATTAAGTTTTGGACTAGTTTACTGTACAAATTACTGCGGATACAACTAGTATATAAAATAACTTAAGAAAATATGACTCAAATGATTTTTTTAAAGTCACGAATTATGCTTTATTGATGTCTCTTGGAAGAATGCCTGGTTAAGCTAGGAAGCTGGAATCGGACTCGTGTTCTCTCACTTATTAGTAGTCTTCAAGTCTCAAATATTCCATTTGATTCTTAATTTCCCATTAATTTTTCCTTTTAGTAATAAAACAACATTTTATAAATTTATATATACATATAAATATATGTAAATATTTATAAAGTAGAATAAATTTTAAAATGAACTATATTATGCACACAATCCCTAGATTCAACGGTGATCGCTGTTATTATCCTTTCATCTTCTTTTTTTTTTTTACTCCTTTTGTATTTCATAACATATTGCAATCCCAACTACTTGGAAGGTTGAAGCAGGAGAATTGCTTGAATCCAGGTGGTGGAGGTTAAAGTGAGCAGAGCGACCGCACCACTGCACTCTAGCCTTCCTGACAGAGTGAGGCCAGGAGATCGTGAGGAGATCATGAGGCCAGGAGATCGTGAGGAGATCATGAGGTCAGATCGAGACCATCCTGGCTAACACGGTGAAACCCCGTCTCTACTAAAAATACAAAAAATTAGCCGAGCATGGTGGCAGGCCGAGGCAGGATGGCTTGAACTCAGGAGGCGGAGCTTGCAGTGAGCCAAGAGAGCACCAGTGCATTCCAGCCTGGGCAACAAAGAGAGATCCGTCTCAAACAAACAAACAAAAAATACAAAGATAAATAAGAAAGAGGTAAAAACAAACTTGTCATGTTTTATGGAATGTTAGGATACTTTGGAAACTGAAAATGATCAACTGAACAAAATACCTCTAAGAAGGTAATTTACTACGTATGTAAATACTATATTTATATGTAAAAAATGCAAAACCAATTGTTTCTCAGCATAATAAGCATTTGAGCAATAGAATAAAAATGAAAATAATCTAAAAACTAAATTCTCCAGAAACATCCACGATATATATGCAAGAAAAAAAACTATTATTGATATCTTAAAAGTCTTACAAAAAATAGCACATTCCTGAATAGAAAACTTACCAGTATACATATTACAATTATCTCTTTAAGAACCCAAATTTCAGATATAATAAAAAATTACATAAGAAATTTGAGAACTTAATATTATACTTCAAAAGATAGTTAAAAAAGTAAAAGATCTAATTAATAAGGAAATGAAAAATAAATTAATGTATAAATTTTAAAAACTAAATATAAGAATTCACTTTTTAACTGTTATTAAAACAGAATGAAAATGACAAATGGTTATAAGTACAGATGAAATTAGCAGAGCCAAAAATATAATGAAATGAGTTTAGGAATAAATTTTAAAATATCCTTTGATTCAGCAAACCCACTACTAAGATTTTAAACTAAAAAGAAAGACAAATATTGAAAAAGGTTAATGCTCATCAACATTAAAACAGCACAACAAACTAATGATGAATATTAGAATTACTTAACTAGCAACAATAGATGTTACATAAATTATGACACACTTATATAATGGTGTGCTATTCAGTCATTAAAAATCATGCTATAAAACAATAACTTCCATAATGTGTATTTTATATCAAAAAAGTATGTATGATTTCAATTGTAAGATTAAATAGTACATATTAATAGAAGAGTGACTGAAAGGATATTTTAAATTATGATGGCTAATCTCTAAATGCTGAGATTATAAGATTAGCTTTATTCATACTATTTAACAAAACAAACCTACAAGTGCATCTCAGGTAAAGAATAATTATTTTAAAATCATTTAAGGAGTGTTTTAAAAGCTTTACTAGGTAGATACTAATTATAAAGGATTAAAAGATCATATGACGAAAGTCTTTGCAATGGCAGGACTCATTAAACAAGTATTATTTTTTGTGTCCACTTGGATGAGAAAACAGTATCTGAAATACAAAAGAAACAGAAGGAAATGTAATTCTCACATAAAAATTATACAAATGAGACAGAAATTTGGAAGGAGATATAGTTAATGTAGATTGGAGATTTCAAACTGGAAAATCATGAACACTCCTCAGAGAGATAATATATGAAGAAATATAGAGAGGGACTAATGAAGTTATTTCAGCTTCTCATTGTAGTGTACTTATTAAATATTATCCTACAAACTTAGGTTAGCATATCTGAGATCTTTAACTCTTTTTTATATTCTAATAGAGATTTGTAATACCCTTATGTGCAAAATGATAAAATTCTACTGAAATATATTAATGAAGATGTGAGCAAATAAAGATACATACACTGTGTATAGAAAGACTTGGTTGGATAAAAATGTCAATTCTCTCTTAAATAATATATAGATACAAGGTAACTCCACACACAACTCTAACAGAATTTTACATACAATTGGAAGAGGTTTCTTTCTAAAACTAAGAATAAAAAGTAGTGGATATGCATTCTTTTTTCTCCATAACCTCGCTAGCATCTGTTATTTTTTGACATTTACTATTAGCCATTCTGACTGGTGTGGGATGGTATCTCACTGTGGTTTTTATTTGCATTTCTCTAATGATTAGTGATGTTGGCCTTTTTTTTTTTCATCTGATAGTTGGCCACATGTATGTCTTCTTTTGAAAAGTATCCATTTACATCCTTTGCCCACTATTTTATGGGGTTTTTATGGGGTTTTGTTTTTTTCCTGTTAATTTGTGTAAGTTCCTTATAGATACTTGATATTAGACCTTTGTCAAATGCATAGTTTGCAAAATTTTTCTCCCATTCTCTAGATTGTCTTCTTAGTCTGTTGATAGGTCTTTTCCTGTGCAGAAGCTCTAAGAAAATGTGGTACCTATAAGCCATAGAATATTATGCAGTCGTAAAGACCAAGATCATGTCCTTTGCAGGGACATGGATGAAGCTGGAGGCCAGTATCCTTAACAAACTAACACAGGAAGAGAAAAACAAATACTTGTGTTCTCACTTATAAGTGGGAACTAAATGATATCATCACATAGGCACAGAGGGGAACAACACACAATGGGGCCTTCCAGAGAATGGAGGGGGAGAGGATCAGGAAAAGTAACTAATGGATACTAGGCTTAATACCTCAATGAGGAAATAATCTGTAGAACAAACCCTCATGACATAAGTTTACCTATGTAATCAACCTGAACTTGTAACCCTGAACTTAAAATAAGAGTTAAAAAATAAAATAAAATAATCAAAAAGAATAAAAAGTAAAGGTTCGATTATGTATAACCCTTTTGAAGGGGGCTTTGACACTTAATGTAAAACTAAAGTATTTACGACAATGATATTGG
This sequence comes from Papio anubis, assembly GCF_008728515.1. Taxonomy (NCBI): domain Eukaryota; kingdom Metazoa; phylum Chordata; class Mammalia; order Primates; family Cercopithecidae; genus Papio; species Papio anubis. The sequence continues at coordinate 79,284,062 of NC_044983.1, forward strand.
CACAGGAATAAACATAGAGACTAATAAAACAAAGAAAGATGTAAAAAAAGATTTTGAATATATGAAAATTTAACTTATTAAAACACTGGTATGGGATACTTATGAAGAAAGGAGGTACTAATTAAATAGGAAAACTCATTATCTGTAAAAAAAAAAATGAAAATAGATCTCGGCCTCACATTATATGTAGAATTCAAAACCAGAATATTTAATTATCTAATGGAAATATTTTAAATATTTATAAGAAAATAAAGGCTTTGGTATAAGATTTCTTAAATGAGATATAAAAACAACAGCAGCAACAATAAACCATCAGTTTTAATAAAGGATTATTAAATTTAATTACACTAAAATTAGGATTTTATGAAAAGATAACAAGCTAGTCCTGGAAGAAAACACTTGTCATATGCATGTGTAATAAAGGATTGGTATATAAAGCATATTAACTATACACCCATAATGAAAAAGCATACAACCCTGTAGCAAATAGACAACAGATGTGAAAAGCTTGTGCTAATGTTCAGCCCACATGGAACAGTGCAGGTTTAATGTCCTGCACATCCAGCTTATTTTCTGATTGGGCTAATATCTACTTACAATGGTTGTTTCCTTTCCTGTACCAGTTGCTAAATGTTTAGAATATCACTCTATAAACAGGCATTCCACAGAATAGGAAATACACATGGCCAATAAACATATGACAAAACAAGCAATGGGGGAAACACAAATCATGGTCTTATAATGAGGTTGTTCACAACCAATGGATTGGAAAATATGAGCTTTGACAATACTAAATGCTGAAGATAATTCAAGTCAATGGATCTTTTATAAGCAGCTTATGTGTGTTTTGATCCATAGACGTTTGGAAAACAATTTGAGATTTTCTTTTCAAGTTGAATATTTCCACTACATCCCACAGCCCCATTCTTCGGAATATATCCAAGAGAAATGCATGCATGTATGCAGCAGAAATAGAATCTTCCCTTTCTTTAGTGTTTCCCCACCTTAGGGAGTCTTTGTCTCCATCCTGTCTTTGAAAATACTTGTCTCTTCACGTCTACTAGTCCCTTCAAGCCCAAGCCAACAATGCAAGTTGTATGAAAATAACTTCTGCATTTATGCCTGTTACACAAAAGGAATACAGATGCTTGGTTTATGGAAGTAATTTGGAATAAAAAATATAGACAGTAAAACAAAACAAAACAAAACAAAAACAGAAGTTAATATTTAAATAACTTGTCCTGGTCTATAATGATAATAATATATCAGCCACTGTATGCCAATGTTTTACAAATTTCCGCCGTGAGTAACTTAGTTTTCCACAATATTAAGTTTGGGCTATTATTATTATTATTCATAAATTAGGAAACGAAGTTAAATGGTCCAAATTCCTACAGCTTCGAAGCAGAGTCCAGATTCTAACCCAGATAATCTAACTTTTTAGAAGGCTCAAATCTGAAAAACTACGTTAAGCCCATCTCAATGTCTACTTGCATTCCCCCTTATCAGCACTGGTGACCCTGGTAATCATCATGCAAAACATGAAATAGACTCTCACCATCCTTAATTAGATCAAAGTTGGATAGCTTATCTGTGAGTCGATCAATGACAGTTCCTCAGGACCTTGGGATTTGGAATGGATATCAGAATAAAGAGCCTGAGCTAGCAAAGGCAGAGAAACAGAGAGTCAGAGACTTATGACAAAACAACATGGCAACAAGACCACTAGATTATCAATACACTATAGTTACTAAAAATAGCATTATCTTTTGGTTGGGAATAGATAACATTTATTAGGAGATTTAGATTTGATTTCTGATACATATGACATACCAGTTAATAATCAGTTAAATTAATGATCAGAATTTCATTAACAATGTTTTTCATGGTGCTCTTCAGTTTTCAAAATGCTATTATTGCAATTCATTTTAACTTGATTTAAAAAAGAAAATAAGTTCAACATTAATGGATGAGGAAACCGAGGGTGAGAGAATTGAGATACTTATCCAAAAACAATTTCATCATTACTTCTGAGTTCAATTCCGCATGTTTAAATTACTGTTTTTAACAGTAAATATGTTCTTACTCTTTTTTGTTTTGTTTTGTTTTGTTTTTTGTTTTTGAGACGGAGTCTCTGTCGCCCAGGCTGGAGGTGCAGTGGCGCCATCTCCGCTCACTGCAAGCTCCACCTCCCGAGTTCACGCCATTCTCCTGCCTCAGTCTCCAGAGTAGCTGGAACTACAGGCGCCCACCACCACGCCTGGCTAATTTTTTGTATCGTTAGTAGAGACGGAGTTTCACCGTGTTAGCCAGGATGATCTCGATCTCCTGATCTCGTGATCTTCCCATCTCAGCCTTCCAAAGTGCTGGGATTACAGGCGTGAGCCACTGCGCCTGGCCAATATGTTCTTATTCTTATATCTTCCTAAAATTGCTCTTTCGTCTATACAAGATTTATGGTATTTATCCACACTCTTTTCTGCTCCCACCAAAATATCTTTACCCATGATTTAATTAGTATAAGTTGTGGGTGATTGCATTTTCTTTCTTCACATTAACTGTAAAATAAATTTGTTTTCATGATTCAGTGTCTTAACAAATTAAAAGTACTTAATACAGAATATGATCCCAGGTAGCCTCTTACTGAGTTAATGTACAAGATAGGAAAGTCGAGCTTGATAGAGTTTACTCAGGAGGACCTCATTCAAGCAGGGCTCAGAGGCACAATTCACACTGCACAGCATGTTACAAATTCATTGCATCTCCACAGAGAGAAGGGGAGGATAAAAAGCATTAAGAATTATTTTGTTTTTGTTGCTGAAGTTACATGAAAATGCAGTCAACAGTAAAATGTAAGATGTTAAAAGACAAAAAAGATTATATTACAGTGTATACTGGTTAACTCTGTCATAGTTTAATTTGGAAAATGTCATAGGTAAATAGAGCTCTAAAGTTTCCACAGATTCTACTAAAACAGTACTCTGCATAAAACGAAATAGAACTCAAGATAAAGCCAAAATGAGTTAGATACAATTGTGTTCCATAACTTAATTAGTATTAAAATGAGTCAATACCTAATTACATTAATTACATTAGTGCATTGACAGAAATTTCCAAGAGTTATACTGTGTTCAGAAAATAGATTTTATTTCAGGAGTTTGCAAATTTTAGAATCACTGTAAACATTTTAAATATTTCATACAACATTTTATTTGAAACTGAAATTGTTTCATAAAAGTCCTATGATTATCTGAAAGCAGTGCACTAAATTTGATTATCTGAAACTATTCAGATAACTATGATTATCTGAAAGCAGTGCACTAAATTTCTTTGATGTGTTTTAAATGTTTACAAGTCTTCCCATTTCTAGACACCACTACAGAAACATATTACTAATAATTTAACTTTATAGAATATTTTTAATATTTCCCAGTTCTCTTAAAGAGTAATTTACATTAATGTATTCTCCTATTTTCTATATTCTTTATGAACAGAAAGAAAAAGAATGTGATAAAAAATAAATTCAGAGAAAACATTTTGCAAATAATCTTTCTATAAGTACTGTTTTATAAAAAATAAAATTGCTGCTGATCTGAAATATAAAATACTACATTTCTAATCTTATGTAGAAGGAACTCAAGGCAACAATATCATTACTCTTTATGACACTGATAATAAGTCAAGTGAGTAAATAGTAACTATGTTGGCTACTAGAGGATACTTGAGAAAAATATAAATATAGGTAACATATAGTTTGTGAGAGGTTTTGGAATATTCAATGCCCAAGATCAGAGAAGGAGAGCTAACAACAGAGGTAAAGGTCAGAGTAGAGAGAGCCATGAGCCAAGAAATGTAGGCAGCTTGAGAAGCCAATAAAATCAAGACAACAACTTCTTCCCCTTGATCCTCCAGAAGGAACATAGCTGAAGACCTGTTTTAGACATTTGACTATTAGGTAATACATTTATGCTGTTTTAAGACATCAAGTTTGCAGTAATTTGTTACAACAGCAATAAGATACTAATGTATCAGCTATTCAGTCATAACCTGAAATGTAAGTCATTGTACACTTCCTCATATTTCTCTCTATGCCTAGCACATATAAATTGTGTGGTATAGGTTCTCAAAATTTATTTTTTAAAATAAATGGAGTTTAAGCCTTTGATGGCCAACTGAAAGTTTTAAAGTAGATTATGAATAGAATAGAATATATCCTTAGTAATTTTTTAAACTTTTATTTTAGGATCGGGGCACATGTGCATGTTTGTTATGTAGGTAAACCCATCTCACAGGGGTTAGCTTTACAGATTATTTCATCACCCAGGTACTAAGTCTAGTACTTTTTCTGCTTTTCTCCCTCCTTTCACCCTCCATGCTCAGGCAGGCTCCAGTGTCAGCTGGCCCCCTCTTTATGTCCGTGCGTTCTCATCATTTAGCTCCCACTTATGAGAAAACACGTGGTATTTGGCTTTCTCATGCTGTGTTAGTTTGCTAAGGATAATGGCCTCCAGTCCCATCCATATTGCTGCAAAGAACATGATCTCGTTCCTTTTTATGTCTGCATAGCATTCCATGGTGTATATGTACCACATTTTCTTTATTCATGTCTGCCACTGATGAGCATTTAGGTTGATTCCATGTCTTTGCTATTGTGAGTAGGGCTGAGATGAATATACACACGCATATGTCTTTCTGATAGAATGATCTATATTCCTTTGCATTTATACCCAGCAATGGGATTGGTAGTTCTGTCTTTAGCTCTTTGAGGAATCACCACACTGCTTTCCACAATGGTTGAACTAATTTACACCCCCACCAACAGCATAAATAAGCATGGTATTTTCTCTGCAACCTTGCCGGAATCTGTTATTTTTTAACTTTTTAGTAATAGCCATTTCTGACTGGTGTGAGATTGTATCTCATTGTGGTTTTGATTTGCATTTCTCTAATAATTAGTCACATTGAGCTTCTTTTTTCATGTGATTGTTGGCTGCATATATTTCTTCTTTTAAAAAGTGGGCAAAGGACATATACTTTTTGCTAAATATGGCAGGCAAAATCATTACTTTAGAAGGAATTCTAATAAGAATAATTTATTGATATAGGTTTAAAAGTAGAGCTCAGATGTATATCCACTATACAATTTCACTGATAGAGTTGTATTTAAGTATCTCAAAATGTTTTCTGAATTTGCTTCACTTTGAGAAATGTGTTTAACCAATTCAAATGTAATACAAGATAATGATTTTGTGCAGACTTTTGGACAGAAAGTAATGACCTAACCATATGCTTCAGTAATCTGAATGATGTCCCTTACAGACTCAGGCAAGGCATATGGATGATAGCACTTCCTTCATCTTACTATGTAAAGTTAATGGATTCTGTATTCCATTTTACTAGAGTTCACAAGCTGTCTACATTAGTTTCTTCAGAAGAATATATTATAAAGCTCCTTCTAAGTAACTTTGTCATCAAAATTAAAGACATTTAATTCAAACTCTTGAACTTAAAAAATCTTACCTTTATATTAATTTATTTAATGTGAAAAGGCAGAATCAGATAATTTAGCTATTTATGAATGGTAAGTCAGGACACAAAATACCTGTTGTTAGACATAATATTCAAAACAACAAAGGATTATTTTAATCGGTGTGGAAGTAGAAGGAAAAGATGGGTGTATATACATAAATAATCACTAATTAGAACTCTGATAAAAGGGCATAGTATTTGGTAGCAATAGATTACCTTTCAATGTGACTGTAATGGGTAAAATCACCATATTCTGAATCAATGCGTGATTAGTAGGCACAAAGAAAAAAATGTTAAATTTAAAAAAGAAACTGACTGCAATATAGAACATGATTGACCATATGTTCAGAAGTCTTATGTTTTCAAGCTAACTGTGAATGAGAAATATTCCCCTTCCTGTTGTTAAAAGTTTTACACTCTCCAACTCACCTGATGCCAAAGATTCTCAACACCATCTTCCTACTAGTCAAATTGAAGGTAGCCATCTTCACCCTCTACATGAAATCTAATTATGTTTCTCTTGATCCGATTGGTTAGCTTCAATTCTTAACCTTCATTAATCTTCTGATTTTTCATTTTCCTAATTTTTATTGAACACCTTATGAATCAAGGAGGAATGGTGGTCAATCATCTATTGCATAATGTGTAGCATGTATAAATGGACATGAACTGATCAGCAGCAATAACATAGCCAAGAACACAGTGCACACTATCAACATCTGCTTCCCTTGGTAAAAGGGTCTGCAGAAAGAGTAATATGACTGAACAATTCAACTTGGAGAAAAGTAAGATAATCCTACAGAAGGTAACACAATATCAATTGTAATGGTAAGTTTTATGTGTCAACCAGGCTAGACAGTTATATTCAAATATTTGCCCAAACACGAGTCTAGATGTTACTGCAAAGGTACTTTTAGATGAGATTAACATTTAGGTCAGTACACTTTGAGTAAAGCAGATTACCCTCCATAATGTGGATAGTCCCTATCAAATCAGTCAAAGGTCTTAATAGAACAAATACTGACACGCCCCTGTGGAAGAGACAATTCTGTTTTAAATTACCCTTGAACTTCAGCTACAACACCAGCCAGGCTCTACAACTGTATAAGCCAATTCCTTAAAGCAAATCTACCACTTTACACATAGATAGATAGTTGACAGAAGACAATAGACAGATGGATAGATGGATGGATAGATAGATGATAGATAGATAGATAGATAGATAGATAATCTTTTACAAACACATATCCACATCCTATTACATTGGTTCTGTTCCTTTGAAGAACTCTAATACACTATATATTCATAAAAGCAGAAAGAAAAGAAATTGATGAAAATGGATACTGTCCTTCTACTTATCCTCTCCTACTCCAATTAAAATTTTTGAAAATTCATGTAATTTATAGAAATTGTCTAGAAATTAGTGTTGCATTCGCTTACTAATAGCATAGTGGCTTATCAAAAATGTTTACAGAATAAAACAAATCTTCCACTCCTTTCTATTATTATAATTGTGAGATCAAAAACATGTATATAACTTCAATAAGAAGAGGGATTGTGGGCCGGGCGCAGTGGCTCACGCCTGCAATGCCAGCACTTTGGGAGCCCGAGGTGAGCGGATCACGAGGTCAGGAGATTGAGACCATCCTGGCTAACATGGTGAAATCCCGTCTCTACTAAAAATACAAAAAAAAATTAGCCAGGCATGGTGATGCACACCTGTAGTCCCAGCTACTCTGGAGGCTGAAGCAGGAGAATGGCATGAACCCGGGAGGTGGAGCTTGCAGTGAGCCAAGATCACGCCGCTGCACTCCAGCCTGGGCAACAAAGCGAGACTCCGTCTCAAAACAAAAACAAAAGAAAAACAAAAACAAAACAGAGGGATTATGTTTGTGACCATCACTCTTGATACGAGGAGGGCAGAGTCTTCCTTACAGAGTTATAGCATGTTCTAGTTGTGCTTGGAAAGAAATATGATCTGCTTTTGTCTATGCAGCAAGGGGTGATATAAGGTTTACACGTATGCTGCCTCTATTTTGTGTAGATAGAATGGGATTCCCAGTGAGATATTTTACAATTTTGCTAGATAGTGACTATACTGACCAGCTGAGAACAAGTGACATTAAGTACCTCACACTGTAGTTTCATATAATCCCTCGCTGTTTTTGCCAGCCAGCTCCCTGTGGTCCTCCCTTGTCCCTTTCTACCAGGCTTCCACCATCCTGTAAGTAAATGACAGAGACAAATAATTTAATGAAAACTACTTTTGCATATAACATTTTTTTCTAGAGAAATTAGATGTTAAGATGCATAAGACAAATATATCCATTATTTAAAAGTAATAATTTATTGGGAAGACAGGATCTATACAATAAATTACCATACAAGGGGAGGCATGAGCTAACAGTACAAGAGGTACATAGACAAAACTGAAGATTTCTTAGGCATTCAAGATCTAAGAAAAAAGTTTCCGGTAGCTAGGTTTATTAAAATTTTAAGAAAAACAGTTGTAAGTAAAGTTGCTTACTTCTATTTAAATCAAACAAAGGTAATTGCTTCAATGTTTTTGAATGACATGAAATAATTCCCTGAATTTCAGCAACTTTTATACCCCTTGAAATTCTCACATGTCAATTGCTCTATTACAGTACTAGGATATGAGTTATTTGAAGACTACACTAGGTTTTGTTGTCTTTCTATATAGAGAGCAAAGTACAGCATCTGTAACTTTGCTATGTTATGAAACCATTCCTTTCTTTTATCAAAAGTTTAAATAACTGATTTTCATAATAGAAAAACCTTTTTAAAAAATGTCTTTATGAGAAATATTCATTAAAATAAAAAGAAGAGGTAAGTTAGCGTAGTTATCTCACTCTTCTCAAACAGGAAATCATAGTAGAGGATTGTCCTTGCAATTACACAGGACAAAGTCTCTTCTCTCCTTTCAGACATAAGAAGTTGGAAGCATTTATTGCAGAAATGTGTGATGAATCTTAATATTATGGCACCAAGAATCTTTAGGTAATATTGAAAAAATCTTACTTTATTGAAGACTGATAAGAATGAAGAGAAATTATGATTTCAAGGAATCTTTAGAAATGTAGAAGTTACTCATTATTAATTTTTTGGTGACCCAGTGTTCATTTCCTTCCTTGATTTGATCTCTACAGTTAACCAGGATAAATTAACCAGTGCAACAAAAGATGAGTAATTCTTAGCCATTTTTTGATTACTATGAGGATGGGTTGTATAGAATTCGCCTGTACTTTAAGGGTATTTTGTTTTTCAATATTTAGTTGAAAGTTAGCTGTTCATCTACAGTATGACATAGATGCTTTCCTTCAATAATTCATTCAATAACAAACACATTTTGAGTGCCAATTAAAGAAGAAAGGAGATTGCAAAGAAAAAATAGAAATATCAACTTTAAAATAATGTAAGTATACTATTTGTGTGCATAGCCTTATTTAACACTAAGATATATTTGCTATAGTTAAAATTTTACATATAATTTGGCCGGGCGCGGTGGCTCAAGCCTGTAATCCCAGCACTTTGGGAGGCCGAGGCGGGTGGATCACGAGGTCAGGAGATCGAGACCATCCTAGCTAACATGGTGAAACCCCGTCTCTACTAAAAATACAAAAAACTAGCCGGGCATGGTGGCGGGCGCCTGTAGTCCCAGCTACTCAGAGGCTGAGGCAGGAGAATGGCGTGAACCTGGGAGGCGGAGCTTGCAGTGAGCCAAGATCACGCCACTGCACTCCAGCCTGGGTGACAGAGCGCGAGACTCCGTCTCAAAAAAAAAAAAAAAAAAAAAAAAATTAAAAAATATTATTTATTTGAACTAATGAAGCTTAAATTTTAAACAAATGGATTTTCTGGAAAATTTCTGTACACACAAATTCTCTAAGTAAATGTTATTGCCTAGTCAACAAATTTGTGTGTGTCTATGTATGTGTGTGTGTGTGTGTGTGTGTGTGTGTGTATGAATTGATAATAGAAACAAGGGTCTCTAGCAAGAACTTCATATCAAGAATTTTCCTACATATTTATTATCCAAAATATCATATAGGTGTGTGTGTATGTGTGTGTGTGTGTATAATATATTTAAAGAAAAGCTTAAGACTTCTTTAAAAGCTTTACTTGAAATAGTTTTAAAATTAAATATGTCAGTAAAATATCTAGTTCCAGCGACGTTAATTTCATGGTGAAAATTATGAAAGCTTGGTTTGTTGTCTTGTTAAATTTTAGACTGATTTGTTGCTATCACCCTAAAATAATCATAGAATTATTTTTACCTGAGAGTTCCCAGTGATACAAAGAAAATATTAAAACATGTTTTCAATGTGGAAATTAATATTGAGAAATTATACACTGTTGAAAGCCATGTTAACAACATCAAGAAGTAATATCAAAGCACAGCATGTTAGTGCACTATTAAATTTATGATAAACTTAGAGGGAATGGGCCTTTTATATATAAGAATATATCATCTTAAATATTAATATATTGTAAAAAGTAATTTACAAATGTAAAATATAAATTCAAAACATCCAAAAGCACTCTAATGTAACTTTTCGTAAATGTGTATTTCTAAGCTTGAAAATTACTACTTTTTTTAGTGTTTTTTTTATTATTATTATACTTTAAGTTCTAGGGTACATGTACACAACGTGCAGGTTTGTTACATATGCATACTTGTGCCATGTTGGTGTGCTGCACCCATCAACTCGTCAGCACCCATGAACTCGTCATTTACACCAGGTATAACTCCCAATGCCATCCCTCCCCCCTCCCCCCTCCCCATAATAGGCCCCAGTGTGCGATGTTCCCTTGCCGAGTCTCATTGTTCAATTCCCACCTATGAGTGAGAATATGCGGTGTTTGGTTTTCTGTAATTGTGATAGTTTGCTGAGAATGATGGTTTCCAGCTGCATCCATGTCCCTACAAATGACACGAACTCATCCTTTCTTATGGTTGCATAGTATTCCATGGTGTATATGTGCCACATTTTCTTAATCCAGTCTGTCACTGATGGACATTTGGGTTGATTCCAAGTCTTTGCTATTGTGAATAGTGCTGCAATAAACATACGTGTGCATGTGTCTTTATAGTGGCATGATTTATAATCCTTTGGGCATATCCCCAGTAAAGGGATGGCTGGGTCATATAGTATTTCTAGTTCTAGATCCTTGAGGAATCACCATACTGTTTTCACAATGGTTGAACTAGTTTACAATCCCACCAATAGTGTAAAAGTGTTCCTATTTCTCCACATCCTCTCCAGCACCTGTTGTTTCCTGACTTTTTAATGATTGTCATTCCAACTGGTGTGAGATGGTATCTCATTGTGGTTTTGATTTGCATTTCTCTGATGGCCAGTGATGATGAGCATTTTTTCATGTGTCTGTTGGCTGTATGAATGTCTTCTTTTGAGAAGTGTCTGTTCATATCCTTTGCCCACTTTTTGATGGGGTTGTTTGTTTTTTCCTATAAATCTGTTTGAGTTCTTTGTAGGTTCTGGATATAAGCCCTTTGTCAGATGAGTGGATTGCAAAAATTTTCTCCCATTCTCTAGGTTGCCTGTTCACTCTGATGGTAGTTTCTTTTGCTGTGCAGAAGCTCTTTAGTTTAATTAGATCCCATTTGTCAATTTTGGCTTTTATTGCCATTGCTTTTAGTGTTTTAGACAGGAAGCCCTTGCCCATGCTTATGTCCTGAATGGCATTACCTAGGTTTTCTTCCAGGGTTTTTATGGTATTAGGTCTAACATTTAAGTCTCTAATCCATCTTGAATTAATTTTCGTATAAGGAGTAAGGAAAGGATCCAGTTTCAGCTTTCTACTTATGGCTAGCCAATGTTCCCAGCACCGTTTATTAAATAGGGAATCCTTTCCCCATTTCTTGTTTTTCTCAGGTTTGTCAAAGATCAGATGGCTATAGATGTATGGTATTATTTCTGAGGACTCTGTTCTGTTCCATTGGTCTATATCTCTGTTTTGGTACCAGTACCATGCTGTTTTGGTTACTGTAGCCTTGTAGTATAGTTTGAAGTCAGGTAGCATGATCCCTCCAGCTTTGTTCTTTTGACTTAGGATTGTCTTGGCAATGAGGGCTCTTTTTTGGTTCCATATGAACTTTAAAGCAGTTTTTCCCAATTCTATGAAGAAACTCATTGGTAGCTTAATGGGGATGGCATTGAATCTATAAATTACCTTGGGTAGTATGGTCATTTTCACAATATTGATTCTTCCTATCCATGAGCATGGTATGTTATTCCATTTGTTTGTGTCCTTTTTAAATTCACTGAGCAGTGGTTTGTACTTCTCCTTGAAGAGATCCTTTACATCCCTCGTAAGTTGGATTCCGAGGTATTTTATTCTCTTTGAAGCAATTGTGAATTGGAGTTCATTCATGATTTGGCTCTCTGTTTGTCTGTTACTGGTGTATAAGAATGCTTGTGATTTTTGCACATTGATTTTGTATCCTGAGACTTTGCTGAAGTTGCTTATCAGCTTAAGGAGATTTTGGGCTGAGACAATGGATTTTCTAAATATACAATCATGTCATCTGCAAACAGGGACAATTTGACTTCTTTTCCTAACTGAATACCCTCGATTTCTTTTTATTGCCTGATTGCCCTAGCCAGAACTTGCAACACTATGTTGAATAGGAGTGTTGAGAGAGGGCATCCCTGTCTTGTGCCAGTTTGCAAAGGGAAGGCTTCCAGTTTTGCCCATTCAGTATGATATTGGCTGTGGGTTTGTCATAAATAACTCTTATTATTTTGAGATATGTTCCATCGATACCGAATTTATTGAGAGTTTTTAGCATGAAGGGCTGTTGAATTGTGTCAAAGGCCTTTTCTGCATCTATTGAGATAATCCTGTGGTTTTTTTCTTTGGTTCTGTTTATATGCTGGATTACATGTACTGATTTGCGTATGTTGAACCAGCCTTGCATCCCAGTGATGAAGCCCACTTGATCATGGTGGATAAGCTTTTTGATGTGCTGCTGGATTTGGTTTGCACATATTTTATTGAGGATTTCTGCATCAATGTTCATCAGGGATATTGCTCTAAAATTCGCTTTTTGTGTGTGTGTCTCTGCCAGGCTTTGGTATCAGGATTATGTTGGCCTCATAAAATTAGCTAGGGAGGATTCCCTCTTTTTCTATTCATTGGATTAGTTTCAGAAGGAATGGTACCAGATCCTCCTTGTACTTCTGGTAGAATTCAGCTGTGAATCTGTCTGGCCCTGGACTTTTTTGGTTGGTAGGCTATTAATTATTGCCTCAATTTCAGAGCCTGCTATTGGTCTATTCAGGGATTCAACTTTTTCCTGATTTAGTCCTGGGAGAGTGTAAGTGTCCAGGAAATTATCCATTTCTTCTAGGTTTTCTAGTTTATTTGCGTAGAGCTGTTTATAGTATTCTCTGATGGTAGTTTGTATTTCTGTGGGGTTGGTGGTGATATCCCCTTTATCATTTTTTATTGCGTCTATTTGACTCTTCTCTCTTTTCTTCTTTATTAGTCTTGCTAGCGGTCTGTCAATTTTGTTGATCTTTTCAAAAAACCAACTCCTGGATTCATTGATTTTTTGGAGTCTCTATCTCCTTCAGTTCTGCTCTGATCTTAGTTATTTCTTGCCTTCTGCTAGCTTTTGAATGTGTTTGCTCTTGCTTCTCTAGTTCTTTTAATTGTGATGTTAGGGTGTCAATTTTAGATCTTTCCAGCTTTCTCTTGTGGGCATTTAGTGCTATAAATTTTCCTCTACACACTGCTTTAAATGTGTCCCAGAGATTCTGGTATGTTGTATCTTTGTTCTCATTGGTTTCAAAGAACATCTTTATTTCTGCCTTCATTTCGTTATGTACCCAGTAGTCATTCAGGAGCAGGTTGTTCAGTTTCCATGTAGTTGAGCGGTTTTGATTGAGTTTCTTAGTCCTGAGTTCTAGTTTGATTGCACTGTGGTCTGAGAGACAATTTGTTATAATTTCTGTTCTTGTACATTTGCTGAGAAGTGCTTTACTTCCAATTATGTGGTCAATTTTGGAATAAATGTGATGTGGTGCTGAGAAGAATGTATATTCTGTTGATTTGGGGTGGAGAGTTCTGTAGATGTCTATTAGGTCTGCTTGCTGCAGAGATGAGTTCAATTCCTGGATATCCTTGTTAACTTTCTATCTCATTGATCTGCCTAATATTGACAGTGGGGTGTTAAAGTCTTCCATTATTAATGTGTGGGAGTCTAAGTCTCTTTGTAAGTCTCTAAGGACTTGCTTTATGAATCTGGGTGCTCCTGTATTAGGTGCATATATATTTAGGATAGTTAGCTCTTCCTGTTGAATTGATCCCTTTACCATTATGTAATGGTCTTCTTTGTCTCTTTTGACCTTTGATGGTTTAAAGTCTGTTTTATCAGAGACTAGGATTGCAACCCCTGCTTTTTTTTGTTCTCCATTTGCTTGGTAGATCTTCCTCCATCCCTTTATTTTGAGCCTATGTATGTCTCTGCGTGTGAGATGGGTCTCCTGAATACAGCAAAATGATGGGTCTTGACTCTTTATCCAGTTTGCCAGTCTGTGTCTTTTAATTGGACCATTTAGTCCATTTACGTTTAAGGTTAATATTGTTATGTGTGAACTTGATCCTGCCATTATGTTATTAGCTGGTTATTTTGCTTGTTAGTTGATGCAGTTTCTTCCTAGCCCCGATGGTCTTTACATTTTGGCATGTTTTTGCAATGGCTGGTACCGGTTGTTCCTTTCCATGTTTAGTGCTTCCTTCAGGGTCTCTTGTAAGGCAGGCCTGGTGGTGACAAAATCTCTACGCATGTGCTTGTCTGTAAAGGATTTTATATCTCCTTCACTTATGAAACTTAGTTTGGCTGGATATGAAATTCTAGGTTGAAAATTCTTCTCTTTAAGAATGTTGAATATTGGCCCCCACTCTCTTCTGGCTTGTAGAGTTTCTGCTGAGAGATCTGCTATTAGTCTGATGGCCTTCCCTTTGTGGGTAACCCGACCTTTCTCTCTGGCTGCCCTTAAGATTTTTTCCTTCATTTCAACTTTGGTGAATCTGGCGATTATGTGTCTTGGAGTTGTTCTTCTCAAGGAATATCTTTGTGGCATTCTCTGTATTTCCTGAATTTGAATGTTAGCCTGCCTTACTAAGTTGGGGAAGTTCTCCTGGATGATATCCTGAAGAGTGTTTTCCAACTTAGTTCCATTTTCCCCTTCACCTTCAGGCACCCCAATCAGACGTAGATTTGTTTTTTTTACATAATCCCATACTTCTTGCAGGCTTTGTTCATTTCTTTTTCTTCTTTTTTCTTTAGATTTCTCTTCTCGCTTCATTTCATTCATTTGATCCTCAATCACTGATACTCTCTTCCAGTTGATCGAGTCGGTTACTGAAGCTTGTGCATTTGTCATGTATTTCTCGTGTAATGGTTTTTATCTCTGTCAGTTCATTTATGGCCTTCTCTGCATTGATTATTCTAGTTATCCATTCTCCCATTCTTTTTTCAAGATTTTTAGTTTCTTTGCGCTGGGTACATAATTCCTCCTTTAGTTCTGAGAATTTTGATGGACTGAAGGAAATTATTATTTTAATGTGTAGTAGTGAAATAGACAACAAACAAGAAATTATATTGGAGTATAAAAAGGCAGAAAATACAAAGTGAAGGTGGGGAGAATAATAAGATGAAAGGAAATAAAGAATAACACTACAGAGAACAAAACAACTAATAAATTGCTTTGATGTGGTTAATTTTCAATTCAGATTTGGGACTACTAATTATTATTATTATTATTATTATTATTATTGAGGATGAATAGGTGTAGGAAAATCTTGAAAGAGAATCTACTACGTTTCTTCTTGGCTAATTTAAACTGAAAATAATGGTAGGATACAGTGAGAAAACTAACAAACACATGTTTAGAATACTTATTCAATTATTAAAAAATTATATTATCCTTATAGAATAAAATTAATTCTTCATCAGAATGAATGAGAACAATAATAAAATCTAGAAACTTAAGCATAACTATCTCAAACTGGTCAACTTTCTTTCAAAAATCTAATTAATAGTAACTCATCCAGACTTCTGAAAATATATGTTTAACAATGAAGGCCGGGCGCGGTGGCTCAAGCCTGTAATCCCAGCACTTTGGGAGGCCGAGGCGGGTGGATCACGAGGTCAGGAGATCGAGACCATCCTGGCTAACATGGTGAAACCCCGTCTCTACTAAAAATACAAAAAAAAGAAAAAAAAAAAAAACTAGCCGGGCGTGGTGGCGGGCGCCTGTAGTCCCAGCTACTCGGAGGCTGAGGCAGGAGAATGGCGTGAACCTGGGAGGCGGAGCTTGCAGTGAGCCGAGATCGCGCCACTGCACTCCAGCCTGGGTGACACAGCGCAAGACTCCGTCTCAAAAAAAAAAAAAAACAAAAAACAAAAAACAATGAAATCTGATCACTGTTAAGTCAAAGTTACGTTTTCTATTACATTTACATCCTATATAAGTTTGAAAGTTACTGATAGTTTTCAAATGCATGCATTCAGTGCCTCTTTACACATGGTACTCTGTGTAGCACACACAAAAGTGATGTAGCAATACCAGTACTCACCTTGTGACTAAAGCGGGCAGCATTCATTATTTTTCTCACTCACCATGATATTTGTACACCAATTCTGTACTCAGGGTACAATCAACACATAAAAAAAAAATTTAAAAAAAAACTGCAATAAAAACATTGAAGCTGGAAGGAAAGTACATCACAAACAGCTGACAAATGTCAGATTTCATTGTCTTGGTACTCTGTTTTGATGTTGTGAGTAGAAAAGTCTATGAATTATTTTAATGATCTAACCAACTATTAACTACTAATGTCTGAGATGTTTGCCTTTGGAACTTCTTGTTACCTCTTTGCAGTTTGGCTTGTTTGAGTTGTGGACGCCAAAGAAACTCCATCTTGAATGTTAATCTGCCATGTTAGCTTCTGATTAACTCTAGTTCCAGGAAAGCCTCTAGGATTTCCCATTTGTCTATTGTTCCTTGTGTAAGAGCAGGTACTTAGTGCACTTAGGTTCAATTAATCCTGCACTTAGGTCAAATAACCTTGGTGTTATCATACTTCAATTGTCCTACACGTCCCTTCTGAGCCACCCCTACCTTATGCTATATAAGCCCAGGGCCAGGGCATAATGGCACAGGGATCCACCATCTTGTCTTGCCACCACCCAAGACACAGCTAGGTCTTCTGTTCTTAAGTCCCTATTAGATGTTTTTTTTCTAAGAGACTGGATTTGTCAGCCTTTTTCTTTGGCCTCTTTCTCAGCTTCTTTGGACTTTAGGGTAGGCTTGCATAGACCTGCCCACCATGAAACAGAGTTAAAATAGGAATGTCAATATCTACCTTATGCAGCTTTCCAGAATACAAAATTACATGGTATATTTTAAGTAGCTAGTAAAAATCTAACAAATATTGAAACCTCCATATTAAATTTCCTTTCCTTAACCTTTCTATGCCAGCTGAAGAAGTTTATGCTACCTCTTTTTGTCTCAAATACATATTTTACATTTCATAGAGACCTGTCTGTTTCCTAACTAGGGTGTTCTGGATCTGGAGTGACAAACGTTAAATACTTTAAATAATATGTTTACTGCCTAGCCCTGGAGTTCTATACCATATGAGAGGAGATTTGGTTCACTTTGTCTCAACATCTGATAATCTTTTCTTACATCATATTTTGTACTTTTATTTTTACATGAGGAATGCATCATGTGCACATAATTCACAGAAGTGAGCCTAAAACTCATAATGTTAGATGCCTGTAAACATTTCTCAGTGGCGTTATGAGATAATGACATTGACAAATCTACCGTTATAGTGGCAGTTTCCAGAAAAATTCAAGTTAGCCACAGGAATCTGTCAAATAAGGTTTCTATTACTTCTTCCAGGTTGCTGTTCCTGTTTTATTTGCTATGCTATTCTACATAAAGATAGTTTGGTCAGATTTTTATAAACTTTCTTAAGCCTAACATTTTTACTAAATGTTAAATGAATGGAAATAAGTATATATTTGATGCCTTGAAAATATGGCTACCTTCTATCAATTAGGATAACCAGAACCTGAGAACAGTCAGATCCATGAATATCACTTAAATTTTAAGTAATATTTATAAATAAGAAATCATATACCTAAAAGTACTCAAGATTTTAGTAGTCTTATTTCACATAGGTTTAGATAAAAGTGATGCCTTATTGAAATATCCTTTGTTTAGTACTGAAAACTAACTGAAGTTTTGTTCATATGACTTACATCACCAAAATTGGCATGTTAACCTCAGAAAGAAATGAGATGTTGCTAAGTTTACATGTTTGGTTTGGTGGATACAATTCACATTCACTAAAATGAGATGCTGTTAGTAGATAATACAAAATCATTGTTTGCCAGAGGGCCAACTTTATTTCTTCCAAAACAAGGCACACTCCACCTTCAGAACATATTCCAGCATATAAACGGAACCAAAGACAAGAACCACATGATTATCTCAATAGATGCAGAAAAGGCTTTTGACAAAATTCAACAGCCCTTCATGCTAAGAACGCTCAATAAATCTGGCATTGATGGAACGTAGATCTCCCAAAATAAAATAAAATAAGAGCTATTTTATATCGCAACCCACAGCAACATCATACTGGACAAAACCGGCACCTCTTGAACTGGCACAAGACAGGGATGCCTCTCACCACCCACCGCCCATAGTGGTTGCAAGTTCTGGCTAGGGCAATTAGGCAAGAGAAAGAAATCAAGGGTATTCAGTTGTAAAAAGAAGAAATCAAACTGTCCTCTTGCAGATGACATGATTGTATATTTAAAACCCCATCATAGCCCAAAAATCTCCTTAAGCTGATAAGCAACTTCCAGCAAAGTCTCAGGATACAAAAATTAATGTGCAAAACACAAGAATTTTACGGCACCTAAAAATGAAACAGAGAGCTTCAACCAGAATGAACTTCCATTCACAATTGTCAAAAGAGAATAAAATACCTCGGAATCCAACTCGGGCGACAAAAGGACCTCTTCAAGGAGAACTACAAACCAAATCGCTCAGAAATGTAAAAGAGGACACAACAAAATGAAATAAATATACCGCGTCATGGATAGAAATAAATCAATATCGCGCAGAAAAATGCCATACTGCCCATATGCAATTTATGATTCAATGCCATCCCCATCAAGTTACCAATGAGTTGAATTGGAAAACTGCCGAAGTTCATGGAAACAAAAAAGAGCCCGATCTCCAAGACAATCCTAAGTCGTTAATCGGGAAGCTGAGGCATCACGCTTCCTGGACTTCAACCATACTACAAGGCAACTAAAACAGCATGGTAATGTACCAAAACAGAGATATAGACCAATGGAACAGAACAGAGTCCTCAGAAATAATAATACATCTACAGCCATCTGATTCACAAACCGAGAGAACAAGAAATGGGGAAAGGATTCCCTATTTAATAAAATGCATGGAAAATTGGCTACCAAGTAGAAAGCTGAAACTGGATCCTTTCCCTACTCCTTATACGAAAATTAATTCAAGATGCAATTAGAGACTTAAATGTTAGACCTAATACCACAAAACCCCAGAGGAAACTCTAGGTAGGCACCATTCAGGACATAGGCATGGGCAAAGACTTCATGTCTAAAACACCAAAAGCAACAGCAGCAAAAGCCAAAATTGACAAAATGGGATCACTGAAACTAAAGGCTTCTGCACAGCAAAAGAAACTACCATCAGAGTGAACAGGCAACCTACAGAATGGGAGAAAAATTTTTGCAATCTACTCATCTGACAAAGGGTCATAATCTGAACCTAAAGGAACTCAAACAAATTTACAAGAAAGAAAACAAACAACTCCTCATCAAAAAGTGCAAAGGGATATGAACAGACAATTTCAAAAGAAGACATTCATACAGCCCACAGACACATGAAAAATGCTCATCATCACTTTGGCCATCAGAGAAATGCAAATCAAAATTCACAATGAGATACCATCTCACACCAGCAATAGAATGGCAATCATTAAAAAGTCAGGAAAACAACAGGTGCTGGAGAGGATGTGGAGAAATAGGAACACTTTTACACTGTTGGTGTGGGATTGTAAAACTAGTCTTCAACCATTGGCGGAAGTCAGTATGGCGATTCCTCAAGGATTCAGGAACTAGAAGTACCATATGACCCAACCATCCCATTACTGGGTATATACCCAGTTGATTATAAATCATGCTGCTATATACGCACAATGTGTATGTTTATTGCAGCACTATTCACAATAGCAAAGACTTGAATCGGGACTCCAAAGCACCATCAGTGACAGATTGATTAAGAAAATGTGGGGTACATATACACCATGGAATACCATGCTCTACAAAAAGCGCGACGAGCTCTGTGTCCCTATAGGACATGGATGCAGCTGGAAACCATCATTCTTAGCAAACTATCACAAGAACAGAAAAACCAAACACCGCATGTTCTCACTCATAGGTGGGAACTGAACAATGAGATCACTTGACTCAGGAAGGGGAACACACACCGGGGCCTATCATGGGAGGGGAGGGAGGGATTGCACCTGGGAGTTATGCCTGATGTAAATGACGAGTTACGGTACACCAACATGGCACAAGTATACATATGTAACAAACCTGCACGTTATGCACATGTACCCTACAACTTAAAGTATAATACTAATAAATAAATTAAAAAAAAAAAAAAAGAATTTGTTTAGGAGCCCTTTCCGTGATAATTCTTCCTGACTTCTGGTGTTCCAATTCTGACCCCAAAATTCTCTTATTTTAATTTCCTTTTGGCTGAATATATTGATACGTTTATTATCTATTCAAAAGTGCCTGATTTTATGGCAGTCTACATTTTTTAAAAAAACTGCTTTGCTGTGTCTCAACCATAAATTGGCAAGCTCCTGGAAGAATATTTCTCTGCCTACAAATGAGGGTATTGATATTAGGGAAGTTGAGTGAGGGTCCCAAATGCTATCAGAGTCTGAGGATCAAGAGGCCAGTAAACAAGCATATTGTAAAAATGTCTATATAAGGAGCACTTTTGATCTTCAATTCATATGTTTTCTTGGTAAATACCAAGGTTATCTCTTCTTCATCTTCTGGGGGAAATCTCTGGCTCAAAGGTGGTAGGTGTGTGATGTGGAGATGAAAAGAAGCGAGTCCTAAGGCAGGAAAACTGAAAGTTAAGTAAAAGACTCTTTTCTCAACTGTGAAACTGCAGGTACTCTCTGCTGAGCTCCAGAATATAAACATCTGGTCTGCTAATCTACAGGCAACAGACAGGATGATCTACCATGAAGTAAGTGGGGATCCCAGAATTACAGCCTAAGCATTCTGATATGGGAGGTTCTCTAGTGAAAAATCTTAAAGCTACATGTTCATCCTATACAAGCTTACCAGGGACAAACTCCATCCATGCACACATTGCTTTCCACTGCCTCACTTGTGAATATGAGTGAATAAAGATTTCCGTATTCATAGGGAAGTTTGCAACACAAGGTGTAGAAACCCAAGCAAACATTTTTACAAAAGGAATGTTAAAGGATAGAGATAGACATGCATTATTTCACTAACAGAGGTTTCAAAAAGAGCAAACAAAACATTTTGATAGGAAGGATATTACCTTATTAACTTCTTTTTCCTAAAGTAAAATGTTATAAGGTTATAAGTTTTGAGGAGAGACAGTAAAGGAGAAGCAAACAATTTTCGTTTTGTTAAATTTTAGAACACGGAAGATGAAATATTATTTAAAAATTTTCTAAAGCAGAAAAAATTTGCTGAAATTTGAGAATTAAAAGAATATCTGAGATCACCGTAACAACACTGGAAGACAAGAAATAGGAAAAAAAAAATGCCTTGTAAGGTAAAATAGCTCCTGAACTAGACTTCTAATCCAGGCAACTGGCATTCAAGTATAAGGGTAGAAGAGATATATTTTAGACATGAAAAGATCAAAAAATAAATGTAGCTCTCATTACTCATTTCTCAGAAAGTTTCTGGGTATGTATTTCAACAAAACAAATAAATAAATGAAAAATTTAATCAGATATTGGAAAAGATGATACCCAACATCTGAAAGAGGTGAAGGTAATTCCAAGGATGACAACTAGATGACAAATCTACAGAGCAATCTGAGAGGGCTCCAGGATTCCAGGAAAGCCTGGGGAAAAAAGAAATGCAACAAATAGGTTATTTGACCAATATAGTCTTATGAAGAACTATATTACCCAAGCATTTTACAGCATGTATAAATTGTGAGATGGCTGTGTCAAAGATTGCAAAAAGGCAAGTTTTTAAAAAACAGGTCAATTATTGCCCCAGGGAAAAACAAAATATATACCAAAAATAGAATGGGCCAATGGTATGCAATCTAGAACATCATTTGGTAATATCTTATAATAAAAGCCAGAAAAAAAAAGTCAAAACACTGACTTTACCAAAAATAGAAGAGAACAAACTATGCATCCAAAATGTTTGGTAACCTATACATCCAAAATGGTTAAATATCTAGAATTTATTAGGAACTTAAACAATTCAACAATTAAAAAAAATTTAAAAATAGGCAAAAGACATGAACACTTTTTAGAAGACAGGCAGGCAACAAACATATGAAATGATGTTCAATGTCACTAATCATTAGAGAGATGCAAATCAAAATCACAATGGGATACCATCTCACACCAGTCAGAATGGCGGTTATTAAAAAGCAAAAAAAAAAAAAAAAAAAGATGTTGGTGAGGCTGCAGAGAAAAGGGGGCACTTATACTCTGTTAATAGGAATGTGAATCAGTTCAGCCGCTGTGAAAAGCAGTTCAGAGATTTCTCAAATATCTTAAAATAGAAAAACCAATCTCACAAACCAATCTCACTACTGGGTATATACCCAAAGGAAAATAAATCATTTTACAAAAAAGACACATGCACTCCTGTGTTCATTGCAGCACTGTTCACAGTGGAAAAGACATGGACTCAACCTAGATGATCATCAACAGTGGACTACATAAAGAAGATGTAGTGCATGTACACCATGAAATACTACAGAGTCATAAAATAGAATCACATCATGTCCTTTGCAGCAACATAGATGCAGCTGGAGGCCATCATCCTAAGCAAACTAATACAAGAACAGAAAACCAACTACTACATGTTCTCACTTATAAGCGGGAGCTAAACATGGAGGGCACATGGACACAAGGAGCAAAACCATAGATACTGGGGTCTACTTGAGGGTGAAGGGTGAGAGGAAGGTGAGGGTCGAAAAGTTACCTATCAGGTCCTATGCTCACTAACTGGGGGAAAAAAGTATTTGTTTACTAAACTCCTGCAACATGCAATTTACTCATAAAACAAACCTGCCCATGTACCCTATAAATCTTGAAATAAAGGTTGGAAAGAAAACAAAAAACACAGTGTTATTTATTCAAATTTGTAGTATAGCAATCTGGGGACTATGGACTGGGAGTGTAGTGGTGGTCGGATAGTTCTCTGATGATATCTAAAATGCTGAGACAAGACATAGCAAAATGCTAATATTAGAAATACGAAAGAAAACACACTGGATATCTTTAGAAGACATTCAAGTAGTTTGTTCTGTACAGAAAAATTGGTAAATCTATGCGGTATATTGCTGACCAGGAATTATTGGGTTTGTGAAAGGAAATTCCTGGTGAGCTGCTAAAACTTCACCATGACAACGCTAATTGATAACTTACCTTTACAGGTGCAGTTACCCCCGCCTGCCAGACACAAATGCATATCAGATTGTTCTCGTACCCCATTCTGTATTTATTATCTTATGTAAAATGCAGATTTCTGCCAGGCGCAGTGGCTCATGCCTGTAATCCCAGCACTTTGGGAGGCCGAGGCGGTCTCCCATATTGGGAGACCAATATGGTGAAACCCCGTCTCTACTAAAAATATAAAAATTACCTGGGCATGGTGGCACGTGCCTGTAATCCCAGCTACTCGGGAGGCTGAGAGAGGAGAATTGCTTGAACCCGGGAAGTGGAGGTTGCACTGAGCCGAGATCGCGCCACTGCACTCCAGCCTAGTGACAGAGCGAGACTCCGTCTCAAAAAAAAAAAAAAAAAAAATGCAGATTCCCCACATTTTTCATTTGCTCCTTTTATTTAAGTAAAAACGATGTGCTTCTCAATATCCTGCCCTTTCCCCTTTAAATTTGGAGATCTCAAAATCATCTTCTGAGAAAGGTATAGACCTGCCTCCCGAGCACATCCTTAACTTTGGCAAATAAATATCCAAAAATGATTGAGATTTGTCTTGTCATTTTCTTCAAGTGACAGGTTTATATTTTTATAAGCTTTTAACACCATTTTTTCTACTATGTATGTATAGTAAATAGGTAAAATAATATTTTACTTTAATAACAGCACAATTCTGACCAATTATTTTTAAAATAATCTTTTCAATTTAAGTTAACCAAAACAGCCTATAATAGCAGCTCACAGAAATGTCATATTTGCTCTCCTCTTCCTTCCTACTAAAATAGAAATAAAATCAGAGAAAAATCAGCAATGCACTGACAAAAGTCTTGGAAATCAAGGGTCCATAGTTTATTAATATTTGAAATGGATAACTTACACATGAGAGGAGCCAAATTTAAATATCTCTAATGGTACACACACACATAGATCATAGAAACACTGAGGGAAAGAATATCACTTAAGTTGTTCAAAAATAACCCCAATGTTAGAGTCAATGTCTCTGTGTGTGAGCCATGCTTTTCCTTACACTTATCAGCACACCAGATAAATATCCAGTATTATGTACTGGATTGTATATGGAATGTCAAAGGCAGTAGAGATAAAAAGAAATCCTGAAAGGGTACATACACTACAAGGATTATTGGGGATTAAGTTTTTAAATAAATGTTTCAGGGCAAAAGAAAAGCTCTGAATATTCCCAAAGTACTTAGAAGTTTACCTTTCATTGACAGAAAATTAACAGTGGATTCTCTATTTCAGTTTATCAGAGCCATAGAAGATTATCACTTAGACTTTTGACTAACATGTGTGTATATATTCTTGTACTTCATCTTAATATCTGAAAACATATGCTGAAAACAGCTGTAGGTAAAGCATGAGTTATTGGAGGTGGTGTGCAAAGGTGGAGATGAATAAAAATAATAGGAAAGGCACAAATTCGGACTCTGTTAGACTCTATTCATTTTGGATAAGAATACTGAGAAACAAGCAACAAACAATGACAAATATACAGAAGCTTGTACATATGAAAAGATTTCAAAGTGTATGAGAATGATTACTCCTAAGATACATAGAGAATGAATTTCAGCAAAGAAAGATACACTACAGTAGAACTTTACGGTGGATCTATTTATGTTGTCATTCATTCATACAACAAATCTTTGGAGTATGTATGGTGTTTTTGGCATGATTCCCAGAGAGGAAATTATAGTAGTGACCAAAATAGACAAAAATATCCATGCTTTCATGGAGCATGCTTTCAAATGTTTTAGATGGACAATAATCTAGATATATAAACAAAGTGTATAGTACATTAAACAGTGATAAATGCTAAGGAGATTATAGAAACAGAATAGAAAAACATGAAACGCCATACCTTGGCAGTTTGGGGATTTTAGGTCGGTTTACAAGGAAAGACTCCACTGAGCTGGTGACTTTTAGGTAAATGCCACTCTGGTAGGTGTCTAAGAGTGAAACTTTCCAGATAGAGAAAATAGTAAGTGCAAAGGTCTTAAGGAAGTGGTGCCTGGCCTGTTCCAGGCACAGCAAAGAGACCAGGGTGATGGGGCAGGTGCAGAGGGAGAGGGCAGCAGATGAGGGGGAATCATAGAGGTGACTGGGCAAATACTTGATCTTTATTTTTCCATAAGATAGTAAGCTTTAGTGGGACTTACCTAGATTTCTATTTTAATGGGATTAGTCTATGATCTGTATTGAGACTAGACTTTACTGAGGCAAAGTAAGTAACAAGGAAGCAAATTTTGATACTGTTGTGATATGTTCCAGATGAAAGAACTCTGGGTCAAAGTCCTGGTGGTGGAGTTGGTGAAATGTCTGGATGTATTTTGAAGACTGAGCCAAAAATAAAATTGTTGATGGAATGAATATGAGGTAATGGGTAAACTTAAAAAAAAAAAAAAAGAAAAAATCAGAGAATGTGGCCTGGCCAATCAGAAGACTGGAACTGCCATTTACTGACCACAAAAGGATTTTGGCAGGAGCTGGTTTACAGGAATATCAGTATCAGTACATAAGATTTAGGTGCTTTAATTTCTTTTTTATTTTTTTTCTGCCACAAATCTTTTATTTTATTTTAATTTTGCTTTACTGATTTTTTTTTTATTTTTTTATTATACTTTATGTTCTAGGGTACATGTGCACAATGTGCAAGTTTGTTACATGTGTATACATGTGCCATGTTGGTGTGCTGAACCCATTAACTCGTCATTTACATTAGGTATATCTCCTAATGCTATCCCTCCCCCTTCCCAACCCCACAACAGGTCCTGGTGTGTGATGTTGCCCTTCCTGTGTCCAAGTGTTCTCATTGCTCAATTCCCACCTATGAGTGAGAACACGTGGTGTTTGCTTTTCTGTTCTTGCAATAGTTTGTGGAGAATGATGGTTTCCAGCTGCATTCATGTCCCTACAAAGGACACGAACTCATCCTTTTTATGGCTACATAGTATTCTATGGTGTATATGTGCCACATTTTCTTAATCCAGTCTGTCATTGATGGACATTTGGGTTGGTTCCAAGTCTTTGCTATTGTGAATAGTGCCACAATAAACATACGTGTGCATGTGTCTTTACAGTGGCATGATTTATAATCCTTTGGGTATATACACAGTAATGGGATGGCTGTGTCAAATGATATTTCTAGTTCTAGATCCTTGAAGAATCACCACACTGTTTTCCACAATGGTTCAACTAGTTTACAGTCCCACCAACAGTGTAAAAGTGTTCCTATTTCTCCACACCCTCTCCAAGGTGCTTTAATTTCAAGATGCTAATTAGATGAAGACCCAAGAAGACCTGTTAATAGACATTAAATATATAAATCTGGAACTTGGGAAAGAGATCAAGTGCTGGCTATTGAGTGAATGAAAATAGGAAAATGCAAGAGTGCTGTGATAAAATATATGAGTTCTGTGAACTGTATAATAATATATAGAGAAAAATTCCTGACCAATATATACACGAAAATAGTGAAAGTTACAAGACAAGAAGTTAATAAATAATGCAAACAACCTGTTTTTTTTTTTTTTGTTGTTGTTGTTGTTGTTGTTGTTTTAGATGGAGTCTCACTCTGTCACCCATGCTGGAGTGCAGTGGCATGACCTCAGTTCACTGCAACCTCCACCTGCCTGGCCCACCTGATGTTTTTAAGTAGTTAACAATTTTTTTTTTTTTAGCTTTTATTTTAGGTTCAGGAGTACATGTGCAGGTTTGTTACATAGGTAAACTGTTTGTTACAGAGGTTGGTACACAGATTCTTTCATCATGCAGGTAACAAGCATCATGCAGGTTCAAGCGATTCTCCTGCCTCAACCTCCCGAGTAGCTGAGACTACAGGCACACACCACCACGTCCACCTAATTTTTTGTATTTTTAGTAGAGACGGGGTTTTGCCATGTTTGTCAGGCTACTCTCAAACTCCTGACCTCAGGTGATCTGCCCTCCTCAGCTTCCCAAAGTGCTGGGATTACAGGCTTGAGCCACCGGGCCTGGCCTAACCCGATTTTTTTTTTTTTTTTTTTTTTTTTTTTTTTTTGTCAGGGTCTCTCGCTGTATCACCCAGGCTGGAGTGCAGTGGCTCACTACAGCCTCAACCTTCCAGTCTCAAGCAATCCTCTCACCTCAGCTTCATTAGTAGCTGGGATAACAGGTGTGAGCCACCATGCCTGGCTATTTTTTTTTTTTTAATGGGGTCTCACTATGCTGCACATGCTGGTCTCCAACTCCTGGCCTCAAATGTTCCTCCTGCCTCAGCCTACCAAAGTGCTGGGATTACAGGCATAAGCAACCATGCCTGGCCCACCTGATGTTTTTAAGTAGTTAAAAATTTTTTTTTTTTTTAGCTTTTATTTTAGGTTCAGGAGTACATGTGCAGGTTTGTTATATAGGTAAATTGTTTGTTACAGAGGTTGGTACACAGATTCTTTCATCATGCAGGTAACAAGCATAATATGCAAGAGGTAGTTTTTCAATCCGCTCCCGCTTGCTACCGTCCAATCTCAAGAAGACCCTGGTGTCTGTTGTCTCTCTCTTTGTGTCCATGTGTTCTCATCATTTATCTCCCACTTGTAAGTTATCTTTCAGGGTTTTTATAGTTTTAGGTTTTGCACTTTAATGCTTCTTGATTTGTAAGTTATGACATGCAGTATTTGCTTTTCTTTACCTGTGTTAGTTTGCTTTACCTGTGTTACTTTGCTTAGTTGCTAAGTTAGTTGCTTAGGATAATGGCATCCAGCTACATTCATGTTACTACAAAAAACATGATCTTATTCTTTTTTATTGCTGTTTAGTGTTCCGTGGTGTATATGTACCACATTTTCTTTATACAGTATACCATTGATGGGCACTTGCTATTGTGAATAGTGCTAAGATGAACAAACATGTGCATGTTTTTTATGGTAAGATGGTTTATATTCCTTTGATTAGATACTCCATAATTAGATTGCTTGTCCAATGGTAATTTTGTCTCAAGTTCTTGGAGGAATCACCACACTGCTTTCTACAATGACTGAACTCATTGGCATTTCCACCAGCAGAGTATAAACGTTCTTTTTTCTCTGCAGCCTCACCAACATGGGTTATTTTTTGACTTTTTAATAATAGCCATTCCGACTGGTGTGAGATGGTATCTCATTGTGGGTTTGATTTTCATTTCTCTAGTGATCAGTGACACTGAGCTTGTTTTCATATGCTTTTTGGCCACATGTATGTCTTCTTTTGAAAAGCATTTGCTCGTGTTGTTTGCTCACTTGTTAATGGGTTGTTTTTGCGCCTTAATTCTTTATAGATGCTGGGTATTAGACCTTTGTCAGATGCGTAGTTTACAAATATTTTCTCCCAATCTGTGGGCTGTTTATTTACACTGTTGAGTGTTTCTTTTGTTCTATAGAAAACTCTTTAGTTTAATTAGGTCCCACTTGTCTATTTTTGTTTTTGTTGCGATTGCTTTCATCATCTTCATTATGAAATTTTTTTGCCAGATCCTATATCCAGAATGGTATTTCCTAGGTTATCTTTCAGAGTTTTTATAGTTTTAGATTTTGCACTTTAATGCTTCTTGAGTTGGCTTTTGAATATGGAGAAAGGAAGGGGTCCAGTTTCAATCTTCTGCATATGGCTCACCAGTTCTCCCAGCATCATTTATTGAATAGACACTCCTTTTTCCATTGCTTGTTATTGTTGACTCTGTCAAAGATCAGATGGTTGTAAGAGTGCAACATTATTTCTGGGCTCTTTATTTTCTTTCATTTGTCATTATGTCTTTTTTTGTGTGTCAGTATTATGTTGTTTTAGTTACAGTAGCTTTCTGGTATAGTTTGAAGTTGGATAATGTGATGCCTCCAGCTTCGTTCTCTTGCTTAGGATTCCTTGGTTATTTGGGCTCTGTTTTGGTTCCATATGAATTTTACAATCATTTTTTTTTCTAATTCTGTGGAGAATGTCATAGTTTAATAGGAATAACATTGAATTTGTAAATTGCCTTGAGCAGTATTACCTAAATGGTTAATATTTTCAATGAGTACTTTACAAAAAAAGATATTCAAAACATCAAACAAGAAATATAGACAACATCAATAGTTATCAAAGACATTAAAACTGCAATGTTATAGCAATAACTATCCACCAAAATAGCTGAAATTTAAAAAGCTGACAATACCAAGCATGGTGAGAATGTGAAGCAATTGAAAACATCATACACTGATAATGGGAATGTAAAATGATGCATCACAGACAGCCATTCTAGAAAACTATTTGTTATTATGCAACAGATTGAATATTTAATGGCCAAGTAATTTCTCTTTCAAGTATATACCCAACTGAACTGAGTACATGTATGGACAAAAGGCATACACAAGAATATTTATAGCAGTATTGTTTTTAATAGTCTAAAACTATAAAGAAGCCAATTGTTCATTTATAGTAAAATAGGTAAATAATAGATGTGATGTGCATAAGATGGAATACCATATAACTGAATATATTCAAGCTATTACCAGATATAATAAATAACACTGATCAAGCTCACATACGTAATTCTGTGTGACATAATTCAGACACAAATGAAAATATAGTTTATGATTCCATTTATATGAAAACTAAAAACTTGAAAAATTAATATATAGTATTAGAAATTAAGAGAGGGTTTACCTTTGGGGACAAGGAAGAGGTAGCTATTAGGAGAAGCCATGAAGGAGGCTGCTAGGGTGCTGAATAATGTTCTATTGTTTGGCCATTGTCACATGGTATGTTCATTGTATAGAATTTGTTGACTGTACGTGTAGGTATGTGCTTCTTTATGCATATTCTACTTCTATAAAAGTGTCTATTTTAAAACATGTCAAAGGCACTTGAAAAAAATACAAACTAGATAGAAAAATGTGACTCCTGAGATTGGAAACTCTGAAAATTTAAACAGTTGACTAATCCCACTTAAAGAGAGAATCTTAGAACCAGAGAACAGATAAGAAGATATGTAGTACAGTCAGTCAAACAGATGCAAAAAAAAAAAACAGTTTGGTAAAAGACATAACTGTAAAAAGAGGAAATCTGCTTATCTTTATGGATTATAGAGTGAGAAAACAGAGATTGGAAGAGGAAAATATTCCAAGAAATAATAGCTGAGAGTTTTCCAAAATGGGTGAAAATACAATGCTCAGATTCGGACAGCACAACAAATCTCAAGCATGATAAATAAAAAGAAATCCTTATCTGCAGACATCAAAATCAAATTGCAGAACACCAGAAATAGAGACGATCTTTAAGGCATGCAGAAAAGAGAGACAAATTGCTCACAGACTAGGAACATCAAATTGACAGTAACAACAAACAGCAGAACACAGTTAAATAATATCTTTAAAAGAGGAGAAAAATAGCTGTCTAATGAAAATTCTACACCAAATGAAAACTATCTTTCAAAAATTAGTTTAAGAAAAAATACAGAGGGGACTGGCTGACAGCACCATAATCTATAATCAATCTTAGCACCAGTACTGGTACAGCTATTAGGCGTTACGTGTTTCCTGAAATGAAAAATGATAAACTACACAATGTAACCTATAATGTATTCAGAATTGAATTTATCAAGGCTTTATTTCTAAAAGTGTATAGAAAATAAGCAAATAATGCCAAATAATAATAATAAAGTTAATAGTTTATCCATATATTTACACATTTATTATATTTCAAAGTTATTTTATTTCTGAATTGGAAAAAGTAGTTCTATTTTCCCATGATTCCATAAAATCATAAATATCATCTTCACTTAGGAAAAAATTTCAGAAATAAGGAAAAAATAAAATTTCAGGTACCAACTAATTTGCAGTGATACTCACTTTTGTACAGAGCTAAATCGAGTTGCTGTTATTACACATCTATTTTTAGAGAGCTGGTGTATAAAGCTTGTGCCTTAAGTAAATATGCGGTCCTAAGTAACATTCAGGGCCTAGAGCAGGTGCAGGCCGTCTCATAGTTAGAGACACAGAGACAAGTGTGTTTTCTATGTCCTGAAATGAAGGCCTAAGAAATGTATGGAACTAACCTTCTAAAGAAACACACATCAAGATAAGATGTACTAAATGGAAGCGAGGCAAGACAATGGTAGATTATGTCCAAGTCTGGGTTAGACGGGAGTTATCTCCTTGGTAAGACTATCCAATTGAATAGAAGAAAGTAGATATTGTTTGACTGAACCATGGACGTTTTTGAGAGACTCAGAATTTCCTAAGATTGTATCTCAAACTGTGAAAGACTTTCAGACAAAAAGTAGATGAATCTATGAGAAAAAACTATTATCTGGTCCAGAAGACAAAGAAAAGGTTAAGAAGGCACTTAAATGCAGCAAATAGTAGTAACCGCTGTAGAGAAAAAAGGAGGATTAATTTAGGAATTTTGTTAATTCTTAGAAATGCAGCAAGCCCTCCTGAAATGACCTTTAGAATAGCACAGGTAAATAAAATACCAGAGGCACTGCTCACTTGAGCAGAAAAGGATTCATATAGTACCCTGGGGCTGGAGGCTTAGTGGAGCACACTGAAAAGGAAATCAGGCTATAGGAGCGCTTTTTTGGTTCCATATGAATTTTAAAATAGTTTCTTCTAATTCTGTCAGCAATGTTAATGATAGTTTAATGAGAAGTGCATTTAATCTATAAATTACTTTGGGCACTATGGCCATTTTCACAATATTGATTCTTCCTGTCCATAAGCATGGAATATTTTTCCATTTGTTTGTGTCCTCTCTGATTTCCTTGAGTAGTGGTTTGTAGCTCTCAAGACAATCCTAAGCAAAAAGAACAAAGCCGGAGGCATCACACTATCGAGCTTCAAACTATGCTACAATGCTAAAAAAACCAACACGGCATGGTGCTGGTACAAAAACAGACACATAAACCAATGGAACAGAATAGAGAACTCAGAAATGAGACCGCATATCTACAATCATATGACCTTTGACAAATCTGCCAAAAACAAGCAATGGGGAAAGGATTCCCTATTAAATAAATGGTGCTGGGAGAACTGGCTAGCCATATGCAGAAAACTGAAATTGGACCCCTTTCTTAAACATTATACAAAAACGAACTCAAGATGGATTAAAGACTTAAACGTAAAACCCCAAACTATAAAAACCCGAGAAGACAATCTAGGCAATACCATGCAGGACATAGGCATTGGAAAAGATTTCTTGAAGAAATCGCCAAAAGCAATTGCAACAAAAGCAAAAATTAACAAATGGGATCCAATCAAACTAGAGAGCTTCTGCACAGCAAAAGAAACTATCATCAGAGAAAACTCTAGGCAACCTACAGATTGGGAGAAAATTTTTGCAATCTTTCTATTTGACAAAGGTCTAATATCTAGAATTTATTAAACACATTTACATGAAAAAAAAACCCATTAAAAAGAAGGCAAAGGACACGAGCAAACACTTCTCAAAAGAAGACATTCATGTGGCTAACAAACATGTGAAAAAAAGCTCAACATCACTGATCATTAGAGTAATGCAAATCAATATCACAGTGAGATACCATCTCATGCCAGTCAAAATGGTGATTATTAAAAAGTCAAGAAACAACAGATGCTAGTGAGGTTGCAGAGAAATAGGAATGTTTTTACACTGTTGGGGGGAATGTAAATTAGCTCAACCATTATGGAAGACAATGTGGCAATTCCTTAAAGATCTAGAACAAGAAATGTCATTTAACCCAGCAATTCCATTACTGAATATAAACCCAAAGGAATATAAATCATGCTATTACGAAGACACATGTAGGTATACATTCGGTGAAGCACTATTTATAATAGCAAAGACATGGAATCAATCCAAATGCCCATCAATGATAGACTGGATAAAGAAAATGTGGTACATATAAACCATGGAATACTATGCAACCATAAAAAGGAATAAGAGCATGTCCTTTCCAGGGACATGGTTGAAGATGGAAGCCATTATCCTCAGCAAATTAATGCAGGAACAGAAAACCAAATCCTGCATGTTCTCACTTATAAGTGCAAGCTGAACAATGAGAACACATGGACACAGGGAGGGGAACAACACACACTGGGGCCTGTTGGGAGGTGGGGTTGCAAAAGGGAGAGCATCAGGAAAAATAGCTAATGTATGCTGGGCTTCATATCTAGGTGATGGGTTAATAGGTGCAGCAAACCACCATGGTACACATTTACCTATGTAACAAACCTGCACATCCTGCACTTCTACCCTGGAACTTAAAATTAAAAGAAAATGGAAAAGAGATCAATGCTTACCAGACAACTCAGGGTCCAACCTTTGGATGCATCACAGCAGCTTTGCACAGGGTGACTGCTTGGCTGAAGCTAAAAGGGAATGTGAGAGAAAACTTTCCCAGGAGGAAAATTTCACAGGTACAGAAAATTCTATAGCAAGGGCAATAGAAACAATTTCTGTCATAAGGCTAAAAATGTCTGCTCACCAGAAATAGTGAAAGCTATGTCACTAGCCAGTAGCCCACCTATATATATTCTGAGGGTACCAGAAATATGGGACACAAAGAGAAAGTAGCAAGGAGGATGCTTTGAATACACTAGAAGGAACATAAAGCAACTTAAATTCTTCTCCTTAAATAATCTTGAACCCCATTATATTTCATTCTGTGACTTTTAGAGCCATCACATGAATCAAGTAATCACTAATAACTTGAACTATCTCATATTACTAATTTTACCAATTTTTTTCTCTTATTGCCACTTTCATTCTATGTTACCTAGCTTAATTCCAATGTTTTAGCCTCATAATCATTCCTTGGCCTTTGCCCTCAGCTCCTTTATCCTTCTTTTACTTACTCGTACTTCCTTGGCAAAATCACAAGCCTGGGTATGTCTATATCCATCTCCAATTTGTTACTGCACCCATGCAGCTAAACATAACCAGAGTAAAGATACAGTCATCTTGACTAACCTCCACTGAAATTCATAAATTTTAGAATATAAAGTGCATAATATTTATAATTATACCAGGAAACTTGGTGTAAATTAAGACTGTCTCTGGAAAAAACAAGGTATATGGTCACCCTAACTTTCAACAAACAAGCAAAAAACCCATAATGATACATATATATTCTAGAATATCAAGAGACTCTTGAAGTAACAAAAATACAGATAAAATCTGATAAATATAAGATACTTCTTCTTCAAATGACACTAATAAATGCAAATTGTGGAGTTGGAAAATATGTTTGCAACATTTTGAACGAATAATTTTTTTTCTGTCCAGAATATATTAGAACTCCTACAGATTAAAAGGTACAAAAACTGATTTTCTAGTATTAAAATGGGCATGAAACCTCAGAATAATTCACAAAAGGAATATACTGATAGAAAATAAAAAATATAAAATATTGTTAAACTACATGTAAAAAACTTGCACATGTATCTCTTCAATCAAAGATAAAAGTTGAAATTTTAAAAAATTTGTTTAACTTCATTAGAATATAATAAGGAAATTCTAATTAAGCCTACAATTATATGCCTCCACCAACAAGAAAATAAGCTTAAAAATTAAAGGACAGATAACATCAAGTGTTGGTGAAGATGTGGAGCTAGAGAACTCTCATTTATTTCTGGTGAAAGTGTGAACTGAAATAACCACTTTAGGGAATGATTCACCATTATCTTCAATTATGGTATCTTCAGTTTAGCAAGTGTCACATATCCTCTGAATAACACATGCCATGAACAGTAGAATGAATAGGTAAATTGTGCTATATTTTAAAATGCATAAAATACAACTTATGCAATAAAATGGATTAATCCCACACACATAATATTGAACAGAAGTCAGAAAGAGAACATATAATGTATGATTCTACTTGGCTGATGGCAGAAATATACTATGGTATTTTAAACATAATAAGTGGATAAAGGGAGAGTAAGGAAGTGATTAGAAAAAAAGTTCTAGATTGTAGAAAGGAAAGAGGAGTTGATGATTGCAAAAATTTTTTAATAGGTTAAGGATGCTGGCAATATTCTATGTCTTGATGTGGGAAGTGGTTATAATAGTGACTCATTAAGTTATGCATTTGTGCATCTGATGAATCTATGTTATATGCCAAAATAAAAATACATTTTTGAAAGTTTATATTACTTTTTAGGGGTATGCCTTTAGTATTAATCAGTTTTCATTTTATATAAATGCAATTCTTTAAGCAATTGCTAAGAAAAGTACAAACTCATGAGTTTACTTATTTTCTAAGCTAGAAAAATGAAATCAAATTGTCATAATGTGGACCACAACATCTTTTAAGATTTTTTTTAGTGATGCAATTTTCTCTTACATCAAAGAAGCAGGTTTGTATTTTTAGAATGATGCAGGGCAATACAGACATAGAGTGAAGGAATATACCTAGACCTGCTCCAAGATGTTCCATCCTTTTTCACTTTTAGTCATCCAATTCTCTAAATAGTTGGAAGAAATAAAAACCTCAAGATGTTCACCTAAAACTCTCATCAAAATGTCATTACCATCTACTATTTTTTTAAGCGGACTCTTCCTGTGTAATCTATGACAATGATAGTATCTAATTGGAGATTATTGGTTGGTAAAATGTATCTGACTGCAAATGATTATGAAAAAATGAGATCAAATATCTATCCACAACTTTCCTTACAGGATACAGGAATGATAAGAAAGCAAATTGAAAGGCAGCTAACAGTAGGCTAACAAGCATTTATATGTTCTCAAGAATTTTGTTTACTGAGTTACAGTAATCCACAAATAGTTTTACAATTGTTTGTGTACTTTGTTCTGTTAGAAATATTTCTCTTATTTTGGTCATGAATAATAAAGCCCTGAAAATTACTCATTTGGCATTTTGGATTGCAATGACTCTCATAAGAAGTAACAAATATGACTTAAATCAAGTTTAAAAGAAAACAAAAAAACTAGATCTGAGTATTCACTTTTATTAAAAAGTAATAGGCAGAAAGCACTAAGTACAGTATATGAATAGTCCAAGTGAATATGGTATAAGTTGTAAACATTTCTGAAAAGTTTTATTATGTCTTTTTTTTCTACATGGAAAACGCTGATATTCAAAATACAGAATTACATTCAAAGCTCCTTGGTAGTTTTGGAACATTTTTGCCATGTGCAAATTGGAACATTGTTTATTCCAATTTGCACATGGCAAAAATGCCTACATGAAGAGATTTAAGCCTTATGTAATAGTGTCAGTGTTCACATTACTGAGAAATGTGGTAAGTTGGTAGAAATCAGGTAACAGTTTTTGCAATATAAAATGTCACACTTCAGTTAGATATCTTACCTGATAAATTTCATATAGTTCTATTTGGTTACAATCAGATAACCTAAAAGAAGGCTTTATATCAAAGAATGAAGTCAAATAAAAATTATAAAAATTATGTATATATATCCAAACAGCTGAGGTGACACTAACAGTAAAATATAAACAAACAAAAAAGCAGAAATTACACACAATTTTTAGCAGATATCTCTGTCTTTATATGCCACAATAGAAAAGACAGGAAAATTATTCAATTGGTTTTTTACTTCTAGAGACACAAAAATTTCAGACCAATAAGTAAGCAGTCTAAATTCAAATCTGCTTTGAAGAATTTAATAATTTTAGCTTAAAAAGTTTTCACTTTTGCAGTAACACATACACGATTTGATAACTTCACTTAACAGGAAGAGATTTTTAATAGAACTATACATTATCTATGACTTATATCTATAACTTAGTTAGCTTCCAAGACCATAATTCTTTTACTCTTCAACTGTTATTAAAGAAATATCTAGATAGGAAATATCTCTACAACAGTAAGTACCAATGAACTCTTAGAAAATATTTTAGGATTTACTCTGCAATGTGAAAATAAAAATGAGAAATTTTATTATAGTTCAAATATTTTCCTCATCATTTCTTGAATCTGTATTTTATTGATTCACTTCGTATGATTAACATAACCAGGCAATTTACAACAAGAAGAGCTACCAGCCTCCAGATTTGTCAATGGAAAAGAGAACATATATTATTTAGCAGATAAATCTGTTTATCAATTAAAATGTGACTTGAAGGAAAAAAATCTGAGACGTTGGGAAAAAAACTATAGTGTTCAAAATTCAAGTGACTTGTGGAAAACTAAGGAAATAATATGTTTAAAAAACTGATGTCCTTTTCTTTAAAAGCTAAGTATTGTTTACACATAACTTCTAAATGTTTGTCTTTCATATACTGAATTTGTGCTTAATTCACCACTCACAATGTATTATCAACAATGTTTCTTCACCATCTTTACACAAATGCTGATCCTTACCTCATCAGATATTTGTGACATCTGACAAATTAAATGAAAATGAAAATCAGTAAAATATTTGATGTTTTATACCTTTAGTTGTGACACATCTTTTCATCGAACAGACTACATTAAGATGCTTTGAGTAAGAGCTGCATCTGAAAGACCACTTCAAATGTTAGAGCCTGTATCCAACTATCTATGAGGCACAATGTCTACCATGTTCATTAGTTGCATGTTTGTCCTGCTAACCAATGACTTTTGCACTTTGAATCCATGAATCAGCTTCTAGAAGAGTGACCTGCAAAAGATTAAAGTGCAATAGATTAAGAAAAATTAAATTAAAAATTACAGTAGTAAGATACATAGATTTTAAAAGTCAGATATTGTTGGATATAAACATTTATTTCTATTTTAAATGCTATAAACATTTATTTCTATTTTAAATGCCCTTTTTTGTTCACGTTCTATTACCAACTTATACAACTAGAAAACAAACATGGACAACAGACCTAAACTAAAAATCTATATTGAAAAGTAGTTCTCTTTATAATTTACAACTCTAGAACAAAACGTTACTAACAAGAACTCTCATTGATGAATTCTAGCTGGTGATTTGCCCAGAAACGATTTAAATAGCTTGTCTGTGGAGCCAATAGTGTTGTCGTTACAATAAGATACCTTGCACATCTTTGAAAAATCTATATGCGACAATAAACTCTGAAGCTGAGAAGGCTAGTCAAACTTTCCTGGCATTGGAGCAACTAAGATGACACTTTACAACCCTACATTGATCAGTCATTGTATGTATGTTATTCTTGAAAAAGGCCATGACCTTGGAAAAGTGGCTGTCTTAAGCAGAGAGAGGGCAATCCCTGGAGATGGCTGGCTGTAGAGATGTCTGCTGACAGCACTCTCAACGTCTGGAAGCCTTAAATGGGTGTCTGGGTGACACTGCAAAGAGTGTACTACACTATGCATTACAGAAAAGATGTAGTAAAACCTCACTGCCAGTGCTAAGGTCTCTGGCACAATGTTTGAAAGGAGGGTCAGTGACTCCATGTACTGCTAACTCCTCACATTACTTCTTCCACCTGCAAGTTTACTATAGAGTAATCTATCTCATGAAAATTAAATAATATACAATCGTATTAGTCAGGGTTCCCTAGAGGGACAGAACTAACAGGAGATATACACACACATACACATACACACACACACACACATATATGAGTTTATTAAGTATTAACCCACATGATCACAGGGTCCCACAATAGGCCCTGTGCCAGCTGAAAAGCAAGCAGAGCCAGTCCGAGGCCCAAAACTGAACAAATTCGAGTCTGATGTTGTAGGTCAGGAAGCATCCAGCACAGGAGAAAGATGTAGGCTTGCAGGCTAAGCCAGTCTAGCCATTTCATGTTTTGTTTTGTTGGTTTGTTTGTTTGTTTGGCCTGCTTTATATCCACTGGCAGCTGATTAGATGGTGCCCACCCAGATTAGAGGTGAGCCTGCCTTCCCCAGCCCACTGACTCAAATGTTACTCTCCTTTGGCAACACCCTCACAGGTACAACCAGGATCAATACTTTGCATCCTTCAATCCAAGCAAGTTGACACTCAGTATTAACCATCACAGCAAGTCTTCAATTTTAGTTGCCAAATTTCTAGAGACTGGCAAAAAAAAAAAAAAAAAAAATACAGAATGTCATTGGCATAAGTAGTAAATTTGAGTAAGTATCTTTGGGTCTTTTGAGTATTCAGAAACCTTATATATTCTTATTTAAATGTCCACACAAGTGGTTTTTTAAAATTTTTTGTAGATACGAGATCTCACTGTGGTGCTCAGGTTGATCTCAAACTCCTGGCTTCAGGCAATCCTCCCACTTCAGCCTCCCAAAGTACTGGGATTATAGATGTGAGCTGCCATTCCAAGCTGGTAGCAGTAAAATTTTCAATATTGCTGTTAGCAAGTGTGTGTTTGCCAATATTTGTCCATTGTACTCATGTGCCAAGTAGATGTTCATTGCACATTTGCCTTCACTGTGTCACCATGTTGCCATGAAGTGTGTGAGGAGCCTCTAATCTGCAAGGATGAATACTGCATTGACACTGCTATCAGAATTCCTTTGTGTGGAATGGTCACCTACACAAATTCTATATGCATAGTAATTTACTTTTTTATATATCAAGTAACTATTTGTAAAACTTATACTCCCAAATTACTACAATGATCACAAATAAGTTTTTCCATGTTTCATTGCCTGAATAAAAACTGTTTACCACTGTTAAAAACATAAAATAAATGTCCACACAATAGCTATAACAAGCTGATCTCGCCTAACACACTCCTACTATTCCTCAAACAAATAAAAATTTAATCACACTCAACCTCCCTCAAAAAAGATGATTTGATATTTATTAATTATTTTAATTATTTTCAAGCTTCATTGATGTATAATTGTTATAACAAAAAATTGAATATATCTAATATATACATTTTGATGAGTTTATTCACATGCATCTACCCAGGATGCCAACACAGTAGCAATTTCCTCTGTGTGTATGTGTGTGTGTGTGTGTGTGTGTGTGTGTGATTGGTTGAGTTTGTGGTAAAAGCATTTAACATGAGCTCTATCTTCTTAACCTTTTTTTTTTTTTCTTTTCTAATGGAATCTTGCTCTGTCACCAAGGCTAGAGTACAGTGGCATAATCTCAGCTCACTGCAACCTCTGCCTCCTGGGTTCAAGTGATTCTCCTGCCTCAGCCTCCCAAGTAGCTGGGATTACATGCAGGAGCCACCATGCCTGGCTAATTTTTGTATTTTTTAGTAGAGACTAGAGAAGGGGTTTCACCATGTTGGCCAGGCTAGTCTCGAGCTGCTGACCTTAGGTGATCCGCCTGCCTCAGCCTGTCAAAGTGCTAGAATTACAGGTGTGAGCCACCATACCAGGCCCTTAACATATTTTAAAGTGTACAATATCACATTGTTAACTATTGCTGACTATCATTCTTTTCTCTTCTTAGTCAAAATCTTACTGATGATTTCTAGAAATTTCTAATTAAAGTATAAAGTCAGCTATTCCTGTAACGTAGAAAAAATTTCCTAGTCTAAATTTTCTAAAATATATTTATATTTAGAAAGCATATTTTTTTCCAGAAAATATACTGCACATGGGCAGCCAGTAGTGGCAATAACCAGGTTACATTGATGAGTGGCAGTCTGTATTAGGTAACCCATGTTCCTTCTATTATAACCACATAATTTTTAAAGCAAGTGTTTTGTTGGCTGCCACAGAACACGTCACCTTGTCTACCTGACTTTGAATGTCTTCTTTGCAAAGATATTTTTGTTCAGAATAGGTAGAACTGAAAGATATTATGTGAAGTGAAATGAGCCAGACACAGAAAGACAAATTTCACATGTTCTCACTCATTTGTAGAAGCAAGAAATTAAAACAATTGAACTCATGGAGATAGAGAGTAGAATGATGGTTACCAGAGGAAGGAAGGGCTGGTCAAGGAGAGGGGAAGAAATAGGAATAGTTATGGATTAGGGATATAGTTAGATAAAATGAATAAAATCTAGTATTTGATAGCACAACAAGGTGACGATCAACAATAATTTATTGCACATTTTAAAATAACTAAAAGAGTATATTTGCAAAGTTTCTAATACAAAGAAATGATAGATGCTTTAGGTGATGGATACTCCATTTGCTCTGATGTGATTATTACACATTGTATGCCTGTATCAAAATGTCTCATGTACCTCATAAATATATATACTTACAAAGTACCTATAAAAATTAAAGATAAAAATAAAAAACATAGTGACATTCTATGCCCTTTTTGAGTTCATTCAGGTACATTTTGATCAAATCTTCTCATTATTCACCCTCTAAGCTTTCCCACCCCAGCCCCAAATCCCTGATAATATGTCAAAATCTTTAGCCTCTGGGCAGAATCCGTGTATATCTTTACCTTAGAACATCCATTTTTCCATTCAATGAAATTTGACCTGCTATTAGATGTTTTCCACACTGGAAAGATTTGTTTTCTCCATTATAGTTAAGGGAACACTCTGTGTCTTTGCAGAGCTACAGTATTTACCCTCCTGTTACAGCTAATATATCACTTAGAGTCCTCAGTCAACAAGTTTCACTTATACATCTGGTCATAAAAGGTTTTCCATGAAACCAAAATATGAATAATTTGAGGGAAGGCAGTGAAGTTGACATACCAGCATTTAAGACCTCAGGAGGTTTCCAGTAACAGTCCTAAGACATAAATTCATGTGGAGATGAAGTGCTAATATACTTGATTTCATGATTTGGTGGATTGGGAAACCTTGGGTCATATGGTGACTAGGCTAAGATTGTTGCTACAGAAACACAGAAAGAAACCAGAAATTACCTCTAAAAAGGAAGATACTTATTTGCTCAATAAGATTTGGCTTTGGTAAAACATCATCAACAACAACAAAACAATAGCAACAATAAAATCCCAGTTCTTCTTCTGTAATTAATCTATCTAAGCTTGCCTCAGAATGTGTATTTAATAATTTTTACACACACTGTTATAACATTAGATCCTCAAGATGAATTCCCTTTTATGCTTGTACTTCAGTCTTAATCAGCTTGAAATTATTACAGTTTCCAAGCTAGAGTTCACATAGGAAATGGAATAAAGAGAGTTGGTATATGTTAACTCCAAAACTAAAAGATAATCAGATTTTGCTTTTTTCATGCTTAAAGAAGATACAAGATGTAGAATATATCTTTTACTTTGAAGAAACACTCAGAAGGTAATTTAGATGGCAGGAACCTGATTTTCATTTGGTTTATCTCCCTCTCTCAGAGACCAAAGTAACTTACCAAGGAATCTAAAATATCTGTGACTTCCTACCAACCTAGACATATCATCCTGAATAATCAATACAGGAACCTATTGAGACATCCTCTTGGCA
This sequence comes from Papio anubis, assembly GCF_008728515.1. Taxonomy (NCBI): domain Eukaryota; kingdom Metazoa; phylum Chordata; class Mammalia; order Primates; family Cercopithecidae; genus Papio; species Papio anubis. The sequence continues at coordinate 79,326,672 of NC_044983.1, forward strand.
CTTAAAGTGATAAAAGTTTCTATGAACAAAATTATTATGAATCTAGAGGCTGATATTAGCCTCAGCCAATATTGTAAGGTACATTGCTGTCAGTTAGAAAATAAATACACACAACTGCTGCCAGCATTCCTTCTTTAAGGAATAGAAAAATAATAGTTGCCAGATCAGTGGCTGTATACCCAGGTAGAGCTGGGTAGATTAACCCCAGTCAAAGAGGATTTGTGTTGCTGTGGTCATGGTTGTGCAAATAAGTAGGACCCTATTGGGTTTCCCAAGTCATTAAAGAACCCATACTCATTAATCTCCACCACAGACGGTCATGGTTCAATTTTGTGGCTACCTGTCTGGGCCCATTCCCTATTGTAATAACCATGCCCACTGGAACTTTAGATGATACCTACTACACTTCAGCATGCTACTCTGGGAGTCCATCCTCCCCTCTGAAAACAGGAATCACATTTAGGAACAGCACTTCGGACCACAGGCTGAAGGAAACAGTCACAGTAATGAGTTTTCATTGCTGAGGTTGGTGTTACCCCCTCTCATGTATTGTCAATGCCATGATCTATTGCTTTCTAGGACTTACTGTGTGACACGGTAGTGACATGTCAACATGTCACGAATGATAAATCTACTCTAATTGTCCTATCTCTGTAAGTCATTGAGTTCTTTCTTCTATTGTATTCTAAGAAATATGTGAAATCTCAATTTAGTAAAGACTGCTGATGAGTTCAAGATTCAGTCAAACAGTCAAATAATGTTTATAATCTCTCGTTAGAATTCTATTAGCAGATCAAATGGAAATTCTGGTGAGGGCCTTAGACAGTGGGCATTCCAAACTTTAGAAATTGGGAAATAAGGAGAAACTAATAAAAAAATTGGGAGATACTATTAAGTTGTAAGAGGATAAAGAGCGATGAGTTTCCCAGAATTCAAGTGGAGAAAAATATATTTTTTTATGAAATAAGGGAATTATTAACTTTGTCAAATGCAAATTATGAATTTAATAATTTAACCATAGAGAATTGCCCACTGCATTAATCATACAGAGGTCATTGTTGAACTGTATCAGTGGAATGTTGGAGACCAAAGCCTGACTACACTGTACTCAAGGGAAAAAGGGAGGAGATCAGCTGAAGAAAAAAAAATAAAACAAATTATAGATAATTTTTCATGTAAAAAAACAAAACAAAACAAAAAAATAAAAAAAAAAACCCAGAGAAATGGTGGAGGCTGGGCTAACTGGAGCAGGAGATATGGCAAAACTAGTTTGTTGTTGTTTTGTTAACATGAATGATATTACAACTTGTTTGTTTGCTAATGAAAAAGATTCAGGTGATGAGGGGATAGTCATTCTAAGAAAGAGAGGAAACAACCAGGCAGTAATGTTCTTAGGCTATGAGAGCAGTCAAATCTAGTACACAAATGACTTATTTGGCTTTAGAGGAGAGAAGGGATAGTTCTCACAAAGGGACCAAAACAAAAGCAAGAAATGAGCACAGTTCCTTGATTGTATGTGGACATGGTAAGTACGGTGGATTGTATGTAGAAATTGTTTGTCTGAATGCCTTTTCTCAGAGAAATAGTAGCTAGAAACAACACCTGAGAATGAGAAGTAGGGGAGGTACAGGGGGTTTCAGGAGTGAAAAGGGCATGGCACAGGCCTCTCACACTGTGAAGAATGAAAATATAAAAGAAATCCAGTAGGATGGACATTATTGAGAGCCTAACTGAGGTCAACATAAATGAATTTAAAGTATACCAGTCATCATTTAAAGTATACCAGTCATGCTTGTTTGTTTTTCTTTAGCTATGTGGAGAAGGAGCTGAAAAAAAAAAAAGACTCAATTTAATTCGTGTAGACAATTTATGGTGTCAGTCTCTCCTGTATAGACTGTAATGTTTGTAATAGCAAGGTACTCACTCTCTTGTTCCTTGCAGTAACCTGACAACATATATTTTATATATGTATGTGTATATATACAATATATTATATATACCATTAAAATATATGAATTAGAATATCGAATATATATTGTGTATTTATATTATATATTATATATGTGTTATAACATATATATTTTCCATTAGTTCTGTTCCACTAGGGAAACCTGATTAACACAGATCTTGGTACCAGAGTGGTTCCTGAGGAACAGAGTATTCAGAATGGAGTTCTTTCATTGGTTTTGATGTTTCTGGAGTTGGCTGCTTAATATGATTAGACCCCAAAATGCTAAGGACTCTACCTCTAATAGTATGGAGAACACTGATAGTCCTTGGCATTAACTGTTTAGAGAGTTATACAAAATAAATGCATTTGACACTCCTGATTCAATGCTCAAGAGAGGCAAAGAGTTTCATGACTCTATATAGAATACCTTTATCCATATGTGGAGATCCAAGGAACTCAAAAAAGCTGGTTGGTTACTCCTAAGGTCAGTGGGCAAAATGATGAGATAATACAATGAACTCCCTGTTTCCAACTCCTGGCTTCAGAAGCAGATACTGAGCCTCAAATCTCCTGAGATTGCCCTGGGTCAGAGTCTTATCTTCTGTAGAGAAAGAGTTGAAATTGTGGAAACACAGACACAAGCTCTTATCATGTTGGTGGTTGACCTGCAATGAAAGGTGCATGCACAGTTCTGCCAGGTATTCAGGCATGGGAATAAATGTTAATGGCATGAGAAAATGGGGGAAGGAACGCTGAATTTATTGATTTGAGCCACTAAGTAGGGACTCTGCATTTAATGTTGCAGCTCAGGGAGTTAAAAAGTCTCTAATAGCTTATTTGCTTGGTTATCTGACATATAGATTAAAAGTTGGCCCACTGAGTGAGCTGGAAATGCCTGATTTCTGCTGATTTAATGTAAAGGAAGGGATCCAAAGGGTTAGGGAGATTAGGATGGTGGAGTGGATTAGTCACTTTAGACCTACTCATCCCAGCTGGGAGCGTCCAGAAGACATACCCTTGACCAATGCCTTGCAAAATAGATTTGTGAGAGCAGCACCTGCATCTTTCAAGGAAGACCCACCCTTAGTCTGGGTGAGCACAATGTAATTACCTGCCAGCATGGCTAGAATATAAGCAGGCAGCAAATTTTGAAAAAAGAGTCTGTCCTAGCCTCCTAGCCTACATCATTCTCCCGGGCTGGATGCTTCTTCCTCTCAAACATCGGACTCCAAGTTCTCCAGGTTTGGAACTCAGACTGGCTCTCCTTGTTCTTCAGCCTGCAGACAGCCTATTGTGGGACCTTGTGATAGTGTAAGTTAATACTTAGTGAACTCTCATGTATATAGATATATATTTACTTCATTAGTTCTATCTCCATCTGAAGAACCCTGACTAGTACACTAATGTTTTTCTTTCTGCCAAGGTAAAAAGGAGAACCTACAAAAAGAAATTTAGACATGACAGGTAGCATTGGTGACTGATTTCATACCTTTGCATGTATGCCTCAGCTCTGACCAAGCACAGATATTTCAATATATGGTAGGCATTCAATAAATGTCTACTGAACTAATGGAAATTCTATTGTGATGATAATAATAAAACTTGTATAACTTTTAATGCTTGCTAAAAACTCTTTTATGTCTCTTATGTTAACTCCTTTAATCCTCCCAAAAACAATGTCAACAAGTGATTGTCTGAGTAATACACACTTTTCAGTCTTTCTTGTTGCTCTGCATTTGAGTTTCTGTGAGATTTAGAGCAAAGTGGATCCTACATTGTACTCAGAAGATGAAAATTCTAGGTACTGGCTTACCGAGCTTCCCTTGAAGCTAGGGTGTGAACAGGTATACTAAGCAGATACCCTCCACCCCAGATATTGAATTGAAAGATAGTGACAAAAATAATTAGTGCCATAAAGGTTCATCCCAGTTGGAGTGGCAGCTGCAATCAGCTTAATTTCCCAAAAGTATCTTTGTCTTGTTAGAACAAACCACGGGCCTGGTCCTTTTCAGTGGTAGAATATGTATATTACATAGGAATCCTAAACAGAGTGCTCTTTTGTTTTTCTTTGATCTGCCCTAGTTGTATGAAAGGGATTCTCTAGGTTCTCAGGAATTTCTCAATCACATAATACTATGTAACTAATTATTTGTAATTAATCAGCCACAATAGATTTCTCTTTCTTGCAAGTAATATATTTGATTGATACACTCTTATATTACCTCAGATCAACAGAAATATTTAAAATTAATTCCTCATTAATAAAATTACTTAATTAATTTGGTAATACATTGATTGCATGTTGTACTATGCCTTGAGGGAGTACAATAATGAATAGCGAGTTCCTTGTGACCTTATTGTGTGGTAAATGAGGTAAGCTAGGTTAATCATTAACTGATATATGATTAATAGGCACTTGTAAGGAGAAATAAAGTATCCAAAAGATTCATTAGAAAGAGAAATTATTTTCATCAAGGATTGTCTGGGAAAGTTCACTTGAAGTAGATAATGTTTTGTCTGTGCTTTTTTCTGGGAATATGAAGTGAAGGAGAGTGTACCATGAGCAAAGCCAGAATCACGAGGTAGTTCAGGACCCATCTTGTAGTTTGGTAGCAGACTGCACAAGGCGTAGAAGATGCCACAAACTTAAGTGATCTGGGGGCTAAGGATACAGTATAACAGTGTAAATAATACAGTGTATGATCATCTCAGTGGTGCAGCCTATGACAATATCTCAACTCTTGAAGACATTTAGTTATGTATTTTTCAGACAAAGTATTGATAAATTAACAAAGCTGAAGCTGCTAGGTTTTTTGTTTGTTTGTTTGTTTGCTTTACCTCTGGCTTATATCTGATTTTTTTATATAGTCCAGAGGGTGCACTGAAATTTTCTAAGTAAAGAAGGGGCAGAATGAGATAAGTAATTCAGGATGTTGGTGAATGGCGGTCTTTAAGTAAATTTGGGAACAAAATTATTTAAGATTCGCATTTTGAGGAACATTAAGGAAGATCTGTGGGAGTATTCAGTAGGTTTGAGGTCTGTGGGAGCTCTATTACCTCCCCACACTTACTCTTTTCAACCAGTCACATGTGGTCTTTTACTACATTTTCATTCCTATTTCTAAATTACTTTTTGTTCATCTTGAGGTGTATAGCAAAAATACCCAACAATGAATTGGTTCAAGCACAAGAGGAATTTATTTCTCACTCATTTAATAGACACTTGTAGGTGGGCATAACGCACCCCAGGATTCATTTTAGGAATCCTCACCAACCAGGCAGCTCTATCATCTACCAGCCACAACTTGCAAGTTCTCTCCAGTCCTCATTGTCTCCAACCAGCAGAAACAACAACAAAAAGGAGTATATTTAGAATATGGTAGCATATGGATTAAAGACTTAAATGTAAAACCTAAAACCATAAAAACCCTAGAAAAACACCTAGGCAATACCATTCAGGACATAGGCACAGGCAGAGATTTCATGACAAAGATGCCAAAAGCAATTGAAACAAAAGTAAAAATTGATAAATGGGATCTAATATAAACTTAAGAGCTTTTGCACAGCAAAAGAAACTATCAACAGAGTACCAGACAACCTGCAGAATGGGAGAAAATTTTTGCAATTTATGCATCCGACAAAGGTCTTATATCCAGCATCTACAGGGAACTTAAACAAATTTACAAGAAAACAACAAACAGCCCCATTTAAAAATGGGCAAAGGACATAAACAGATACTTCTCAAAAGAAGACATACATGTGGTCAACAATCATATGAAAAAAGCTCAATACCACTGATCATTAGAGAAATGCAAATCAAACCCACAATAAGATACCATCTCACACCAAACAGAATAATTATTGTTAAAAGTCAAAAAATAATACATGCTGAAGAGGTTGTGGAGAAAAAAATGCTTTTACACTGTTCTTGGGAGTGTAAATTAGTTCAACCATTGTGGAAGACAGCCTGGCAGTTCCTCAAAAACCTAAAGACAAAAATAACATTTAACCCAGAAATCCTGTTACTAGAAATCTACCCAAAGGAATATAAATCAGTCGATTATAAAGATACATTTACATGTATGTTCATTGCAGCACTATTCATTAATATCAAAGACATAGAATCAACATAAATGTCCATCAATGATAGACCGGATAAAGAAAATGTGATACATAAACACTATGGAACACTATACAGCCATAAAAAGGAATGAGATAATGCCCTTCGCAGGCACATGGATGAAGCTGGAGGCCATTATCCTTAGCAAACTAACACAAGAACAGAAAACCAAATACCATATGTACTTAGTTATAAGTGGGAGCTAAGTGATGAGAACACATGCACACATAGAGGGGAACAGTGCACACTGAGGCTTACCAGACGGTGGAGGGTGGGAGAAGGGAGAGGATCAGGAAAAATGACTAATGGATACTAGGCTTAATACCTGGATGATAAAATAATCTGTGCCACAAACCCCCGTGACACATGTTTACCTATGTAACAAACCTGCACATCCTGTACATGTACCCTGAACTTAAAAATAAAAGTTAAAAAAAAAAAAAAAAACAGTATGTTGAGAGTAAAGGGCTTTTAGTTTATTTGGTTTTCACTTGCTTACTTTAAAGAAAATAAGGTGGAAGTTGCACATATACTCATACTCACATTCCGTAGTGAGAACATCATCATATGACCACTGAGTAACATAGTATTCCCAGGAAATCAAGTGCCCAGAAAGGGTAAAACAGACAGGAGAGGTGAGAGTCAGGCAAAAGTCTTCATATTTGTTTTCATTTGTCTGGTATCCTTCACACAATTTGAAAGGTTGCCTTTTAGAACCCACTACTCTCACGTCCCTCTTGGAGACACAGTGGTAGATTTGAGAGGGTCACTGTGAGAATATTGACTATTTCAAATTTCACATTGCATTTTCAATTTCATTTTGAACTTTTAGATATAAAAAGTTAATTCTGAATATTTGACTTCTAACTTAATCTTGCTGTTCTGAATTTCAACATTGTTTAGTAACATACCAATATTTTTACTGATACCTGAGTGTATTCTATTTTATGTGTGCATACTTACCAGAAATGGAGAAGTAAAAATAGATTTATATGGTTTTTGCTCACTTTAAATTTATTATTTTATTTATTTATTTATTTATTGGAGGTTTGCATTCATGGTTGGTTAAGAGGAAAATTATTAGAAAGTTTCAGTAGTGAAATTCAAGTTAAAATGCATTATTTTTTTCCAATGGAATAGTATAGTTTCAACTGCATTTTGTGGTGATAACTAGCCTCCAAGAGCTCCCAAAAGATTTCTGCCTCCTGGTATTCACACTCATTAGAGTTCCTCTCTCACTGAATGGGACTAATATCTGTCACATGTAAGATATAGAAATAATGAAGTGTGATTTTTGATGCTAGGTCATAGAAAGCATCTGTGTTCCATCTTTCTGCCTTTACTTACTCTCTCTGAGTGAAGACAAGAGCATGTCATGAGATACATAAGTGGATATAACTAGTATTGCACAAGTGAGTCATCTTGGAAGCAGATTCTCCAAACAAAGCAAAGCCTTCAGATGATTGTGATACTGGTTGCATCTTAACCATATATCATGAGATACTCCAAGCCAGAATCATGCAAATAAACTGCTGCTGAATGCCCTATCCACAGAGACTATGAGATAACAGATTTTTTTAAATTTATTTTTAATCGACAGATACTAACTGTATATATTTACAGGATGCCATGTGATGGTCTGATATATTTTTACAATGCAGAATGATTAAATCACGTTAACTAACAAATTTATCACCTCGCATATTTATCACTTTTTTGTGTGATGAAAACATTCAAAATCCACTCTGGTTGGGGGAAGATGAAACATTAATCAAAGTATACAAGGTTTCAGTTACATAGAAAGAGTATTGATTATTTTAAGCCACTGATATTTTAGATGATTTGCTATACAGCAATAGATGACTAGTGTAATTTTCAGCACACTAATAGCAAGGTTTCCCTAGGCATCCAGCTACATTGTATTCTATGTTCAATATAACCTTGAAGTTTTCATGGTTTTTGCACTGAATGATACAATATGTTTTGTGTTCGTTTTTTGGTGTAGGAATTAGCCAGCCAGTTTTTCCTGTAAAACACATTTGAGTTACATGTGATGGAAAATTGTCTGGAGTTCACTTTGTTTCTTTCTAAGAAGGCTACCTAGAACGGCAAAGTGGATCATTAGATGCACAGAGAATGAATAAGAATCTGTAACAATGAGTAGACAGAGTATCATCTGCAACAAGAGAACTACAGATGAGCTATTGCCCAAAATGTGGGTAGATTGTCCAAGTGTTACAGGATCCTCGGGGTGTCACTTCACCAGTCAGAAACCTCTGTGGACAGTGGTGCCTTTGCCTTAGTTTTGCTCAGCTCCACTGGGCTCATCCCAGCCACTCAGTCTGGCAGGTTGTGCTTGACTTGTGCTACTGGCTGGGATTCCATGCCTGCCAAAGGCAAGCCAAGTGTGGAGTGGCAAGAAATCTGTGAGTGAGCATGGGGTTTGGCCACCGTACAGAGCCAGGCATGCCAGTTGCAGTGGGCTTGGCAGCTCCAGGTGCTGGTACAGGTATTGGCTCCCTGTGTGGCTGCAGCTGAACCAGCTATACTGCAAGTAGCTTCCATGACTGGCACCAGGGAATGCAGTGGCACCCACAGCAACTGAACCAGCTTTACTGCAAGTAGCTTCCATGACTGGCACCAGGGAATGCAGTGGCACCCAGAAGTTTGGAGATGCCAGGAATGGCAGAGCCCCAAAAGAGGGTGTCACAGCCCTGGCTGAGGGAACTCCTAGTTCTAGGCTCCCCAGAGGGCTGCAGCTCTTCTCTCCATCTTGTCACTCACAACATTGATATCAAGGGGCATGTTTCAGCCCTGTTTGTGTTATGGTTCTTTCAGCCCCGCTATTCAGTGGGTCCTGACTTCTTGTCCCATGCCCTGGAAGAATGAGGCATGGGAATAGTGGAGGGTGAGCAAGGTGAAGAGATGCTTTACTGAGTGATAGAATAAGTCAGAGGTGACCTACAGTGGGTCGCTCCTCTCTGCAGCCAAGGTGTCCCAATGAGTGTTCAGCTCTCAGCAGAGAGGAGAGGCCCTGGAGTGGTAGCTCCTCTCCACAGGCAGGTTGTCCATTGTCTTCTCAGCTCTCAGCAGAGAAGAGACATGGGTGGGTAACTCATCTCTGCAGCTGGTCATCCCATCAAGTGTTCAACTCTCACCAGAGAGGAGACCCTAAACTGGGCAGCTCCTCTCCACAGTTGGCAGGTCATCGTATCTTTGAGTCTGGCTGAGGGCAGGGTTTTTAAAGGCCACAGAGGGGAGGAAGTGTGCATTGATTGGTCCATAGGTAGCTATGGGTGGGCCCTGAAAAAGCACCTCATGTTCCCACTCTGAGTCACAAGACCAGCACCCTGGCCCCAAGGCTGAAGGCCCTCCCCAGCTTGAAGATGGGGGCTTTACGGGGGACCTGCCTCCTTCCACCTAGGAGCCTGTCTGCCTCCTGCCACCAGTCATTGCGCCCAAGCCTTCCATGCCAAGGGGTGCCTGCAGGCCAGTGCAAAGCTGCCTTCAGCAGCCCCCTCAGCCTCCCTCCCATTATGGTTGTTGCTGAAATTCCAGAGGGGGTTGAGGCAGCAGAGTACTGGCATTTCATCACTGCCTCATACCAGTGCACACCTGACCAAGCTGCCACAACACCCAGGCTCAGCCTCAACCTCAGCTAAAATTAGAGTGGGCACTGAGAGTAGGGAGAGGTCATGCAGTGGGAGCAGATACCTCCAAGCCTGTGGGGACAAAAGGGGGGCCATCCCAGGCCCCCAAGAGTACAGAGATGCTCAAGTCCACAGTTGCAGCACCCCAATCTGCAGCTGTGCTTAGAAGGGCAGGGCAGGGCTCCTGCCTGTTTCTAGCTCCTGCCAGCTCTGTGGAGCACGCAGCCCAGCCATGACTGCCCCACTGCAGCCAGTGTCTTGGCTGTGGCCCCTCCAAGTGGGCCACTGCTGCCATCAATCCCCCTCTGAAGAGGTACATCTACCTGCCTGTAAATGAGGGACGATGACCACTTGTAACTGTTTCATGCTGGCAGGGAGCAATGTTTCAGGGGAAACAACTGTCAGATCTTTCTCAGAAGCTTACCTATGGGTCACCAGTAAAAGGGAGCCATTGTCCAAGGCTCCATTTTCATAACCATTTGGAGTTTTATGGCCCATCACTTTTTTTTTTCTTCTGAGCTACAGTCAGAGGTCACTGGTTAATTCACCCCCACAATCTGAAAACAGCTCAAAAGAAAGTTTTCTCTGACTCTGAAAATCAAAAAGAAAGAAAGAAAAAAAAAAAAGAATCAGCAATGTTCCAAGCAAAATTAAAAAAATATATAAATATTACTTCAGTCTTCCATTAGTTCAGTCCACCCAGTCGACTCCTGTTCACTATCTCCAAAGTTACCAGAAACCTGCACTCAAGGATTATAAATCATCTTTTGAAGGGGATCAATATAAGACAATTGTCAGTAAATGTCAAAATGTCCTAGGGTAGTAACAGTCAAAAGCATGATTGACAAAAAAAAAAATTGGTCAACTCTGTGGTTTACAATAACCCAACGCAATAATCTTAATTATAATTGGTAACACATACTCAGACACTTGAATTCCAGACATCCTGTAAATTGTGGAACAAGTATTAACATTATTTACTAAAATATAAACTGAAGAAGATGAAATATCACCCTATTTCAACAATGCTATGTAACTAAACCTATAAATTAAACCTATTTAGTTCTCCTTTGGATGCTCTAAAGGCCCTCTGTAGTGTCCTAAAGCGAAGCGGTGGAAAATACAATTTTTGAAGCTGAAATTTAATTTTGGGAAGGCTATCAAATATGTTAAAAGCTTAAAACACTTACTATTATGAAATAGAATTCCAGGTTTCCATAAGTCATTTATTTAGCCAAAACAATTACTCCAAAATTTTTGCTTTAAAAAGGCAAAAATCTTTATACATTAAGAGAGAAGACTTAGCTTTTCAAACACTCTGTCTCTTGTCATTCCTTTTTTTCAGTATTTTGTTCACAAAACAGACAAACACCTTTCATTCTCCTTTAATATTACATGAAAATCTTGTTCATGAGAAAAAGACAAATTTCACCTTTGCATTAATCTACTATTAAAGTCAACCCAATTGTTTAATGAAAACTTACAGACAAATCCACCCAATCTTGATCAGTTTGACCACAAGAAGAGAGTCTCATAAACCTTTTCCAAATTTGTGTTAAAGAGCAGATTAGCGTCTTTGTGCTTTTATTTCAATGTTCAATTTACATAAAAACCAAGTAATACCCTTTTGAATTTAGTCAATATGTTCACACACAGAATTTATTTTAAAAGATTAATTAGTACAAAACTTCCACAACTTATTCAAACTTATAGCTCTATCTCATTTAATGTAGAACAACAATCCCACCCCTCTAAACTTAGGCAGAAATTTACAATCCCATGCCTTCTTATATTCCACCACGGAAACCACATTCCACTCTTTTACACACATTGCATGCAAATTTGTTTCGAACAGTCTCAATTACATGTTACAATGGTAACGCTTAGCAATTTTTATTTTTTGTGTAAAACTTGGTAAACTATTTTAATTATATACTAGATGCAGATAAAGACTGGCTCCTTCCAGCATAGTTAGGAGTCCGGTTAACTCCATATGTCCCCAGGCCTTACCAAACTGTACAGCAGGCAACCTGAATAATTCTTAAAAGCCAAAGAAGCAGTTTTTGACCTGAAAGCATTCAGCAAACCTATTATCTGACCTGCATAATTTGTATCATATGTCTACATTCTGAAGACATTTTTGTATTACCAGTAATCCCTAAAGCTGTTTTTATTTCTCAAAAGTTAAAGTCACATGAACTTTGTTTGATTTCCCTGTAGATTCTGGATATTAGCCCTTTGTAAGATGGATAGATTGCAAAAATTTTCTCCCATACTATAGGTTGCCTGTTCACTCTGATAAGAGTTTCTTTTGTTGTGCAAAAGCTCTTTAGTTTAATTGGATCTCATCTGAAAATTTTGGCTTTCATTGACATTGCCTTTGGTGTTTTACTCATGAAGTCTTTGCCCAGGCCTATGTCCATTTTTAAGTCTTTAATCCTTCTTGAATTAATTTTTGTATAAGGTGTAAGGAAGGGGTCCAGTTTCAGTTTTCTGCATATGACTAGCCAGTTTCCCAACACTATTTATTGAATAGGGAATACTTTCCCCATTACTTGTTTTAGTCAGGTTTGTCAAAGACCAGATGATTGTAGATTTGTGGTATTATTTCTGAGGACTTTGTTCTGTTCCGTTGATCTATATCTCTGTTTTCCAGTACCATGCTGTATTTGTTACTGTGGCCTTATAGTATACTTTCAATTCAGGCAGTGTGATGCCTCCAGCTTTATTCTTTCTGCTTAGGATTGTCTTGGCTATACGGGCTCTTTTTTGGTTCCATATGAAATTTAGAGTAGTGTTTTCTAATTCTGTGAAGAAAGTCAGTGGTAGCTTGATGGGGATAGCATTGAATCTATAAATTATTTTGGGCAGCATGGCCATTTCCATGATATTAATTCTTCCTATTCATGAGCATGGAATGTTTTTCCATTTGTTTGTGTCCTCTCTTATTTCCTTAGCAGTGTTTGTAGTTCTCTTTGAAGAGGTCCTTCACAACCGTGTAAGGACCTAAGTACTTTATTCTCTTTGCAGCAATTGTGAATGGGAGTTCACTGATGATTTGGCTCTCTGATTTTCTATTATTGGTGTACAGGAATGCTTGTGATTTCACAACCCCAGGAAAAAGTGGGCAAAGGATATGGACAGACACTTCTCAAAAGAAGATATTTATGTGGCCAACAAACATATGAAAAAAAAAATTCATCATCAATGGTCATTAGATAAATGCAAATCAAAACCACAATGAGATACCATCTCACACCAGTTAGAAGGGTGATCATTAAAAAGTCAGGAAACAACAGATGCTAGAGAGGATGTGGAGAAATAGGACCGCTTTTACACTGTTGGTGGGAGTGTAAATTAGTTCAACCATTGTGGAAGACATTGTGGTTATTCCTCAAGGATCTACAATCAGAAATACCATTTGAGCCAGCAATCCCATTACTGGGTATATACCCAAAGGATTATAAATCATTCTACTATAAAGACACATGCACACGTATGTTTATTGCAGCACTTATTCACAATAGCAAAGGCTTGGAACCAACCCAAATGCCTATCAATGATAGACTGGACAAAGAAAATGTAGCGTATATACACCATGGAATACTATGCAACCATAAAAAAGGATGAATTCATGTCCTTTGCAGGGACGTGGATGAAGCTACAAACCATCATTCTCAGCAAACCAACACAAGAATAGAAAACCAAACACCACATGCTCTTCCTCATTAGTGGGAGTTGAACAATGAGAACACATGGACACAGGGAGGGGAATACCACACACTGGGGCCTGTCGGGGGTAGGGGGCTACGGGAGGGATAGCCTTAGGAGAAATACCTAATGTTGATGATGGGTTGATGGGTGCAACAAACCAGCATGGCATGCATTAACACCTATGTAAAAAACCTGCACGTTCTGCACATGTATACCACAACTTAAAGTATAATAAAAAAAAACTTCATACTTTTTTTCATTATTAAAGGATATTTCTGCTGGATAGGGCTAGGTCACAAGTGGTTTGTATTTAGTACTTTATAGATGTCTTTCGACTCACTGGATTTCTGGCACTAAGTCTGTAGTTATTATTCTACAGTTCATCTGTAGGTAATGTCTTTTTCTCTTATTAAAATTCTTTTTCTCATAAAAAAGTCACATAAACTAAAAGACATTACAGCTTTTATTTTTCTTTAAGCCACTTAGAGCTCTTTTTTATATAAACATCACACACATATCACATTTGTAACTACACAGATGAACAAAAGAAGATACAGCATTTCTAAGGTTTTTCTTTTGCCTTAGAATCTGAGAGAAATCTTTCTGCTTCCAATTCCAGGATTTCCATGAGGTAAACAGAACTTTCTCCCAAGACAGGGTCTGTGGCACCTCTTCTGTTTTGCCAAGGAGTTCCAGGGTATCAAATTATCCTAAGGCATCTCATGTATACATCAAGAGTGGAGAAAAATAATTCAGTCGATTGAAAAGAAAATAAATGTTCTAGAAAAAAAAAAAAATCCAAGAAGTGAAAAGACATAAAAGTCTTTTAAATGTACCAATAGCTGGGCTACCCACTTTTAATTAAGCTGACTTTTGACCATAGCACCCCCTTTTTAAAACGTCATTTTAAATCTCTTATTACTTGACCTTAGTCACAGCAAAAGGCCAGTGCTTCTGGCTTTTGAACTCATGGAGTGGCAGATAATACAGTACCTTTTTACCATTCCTACAACCAGTTTGCACAGAGAGAGAGAAGCCAGCAGTCCAACTATCTACAATTTTTGACCTTTTATTGGCACATCAGGCTTCCCGGTTCCCTTCCCCTGAGTTACGGAGCGCTGTTGACCCTGGAGTCCTGTGAAGAGAAAGCAGACAAAGATGTTATCAGTATGCTGTAAAATTTGTCCCTCCTCAAGAGATTGCTCAGTCAGAAATTAAGTTTTACGCATCTAAGGGTAATGTCCTGTGGTACAGTGACACAATTACCCATCTGCAAGAGGACAGAAGAAGAAAAAGGGAAAAAAATAAGGTATTTTTTCCCTCTCTCTAGAATCTGAGGGTCAAAGGGGTCCCAGTGATTCAGGATGCACTCAATAGGAGTACAGCTTAAAGATAGTTGGTTCATCATCTGGGAAGAGGGGAAAAATGTGTACCTTTGTTCCTTACGCTGTCCAGTGAATAGCGAGGGTATGTGAGGGAGAGACAAAAATAAAAAAATAAAAATATTAAAAATAAAAAAAAAAAAAAGCTATTCCTTTCTTTCTTCCAACCTTATATCCCTAAGTCCCGGTGACCTGTGCAGGTGGCGACCATGGGTGCAGGTATGACCTTCCCCTATGAAGCAGGGAGGCATAGCAGGCAGGATTATTTACATTCACCTAGTGGTACCTAAACCTCCCACTATGGTAATCTTTGAGTTCACTAGACCTCATTTGTGCCACAGATGTGAGTATGAACTCCATCTACAAAGTGGGAGGGCCTAATCGGCAGGAATGAGTCATGCTCACCTGTGCTGTGGGGCTTCTGCTATCATCTGCCTCTGGATCCCCCAGATGTGGTTTTTCTGTCTAGGGTGTCAAACTGAAGTTTGGGACAAAAAGGTGCCTCAAGAGGGTGTATGGATCCATTAAATTAGTCCCAGGTGACCCTTGCCAAATTGCAGCCTGCAACTAGTGGGGACAGTGACTCCATTGCTTTCTTATCATAAACAGGTGAAGCTGTGGGACCAGGTCCCTTTCAAACAAGGGAGAGAAAGGGAGTCCCAGGAACTGGGGACGTGGCCTAACAAGGTGCCTCCCAAAAGGAGAAAAAAGAAACTCTCACATAGAAAATCTCCCCACATTCACAGGACTATATTGACTCCTGACATGATGGAGAAAGGAGAACATAATTGCAGGGAAGGGGAAAGTACCTAGGGGGAAAAGCCTCTTGCACTATACAAATGGTTCCTTCAACAGGGAAAGAGAACAGTAAGCAAGAGGTCTCTTCAGCTACAACTAAAGGGTTGAGAAAAATATTGGGTTAAAGCCTTTCCTGAGATACCCCTCATGGTCATGCTAAGAGAGGAGCCAGGGGCTGGATTGGAGAGGATAACTGAAAGGCCTGCTCCAGTGTCCAGAGGGTGTCCACCTTCCTTCCTTCAACTTCCAGGATCACCTGGGGCTCCTGGATGATAATGGTGGTCTGGACCACCAGAGTCAGGCAGGGGAGTCCCGGGACCCATCAGTCTGGCTGGACCATTTAGGAGACTGGCTCTGGGCCCAGTGACCTGTGTCTCTGGGAACAGTCAGCCCTCCAGTGGTCCCCACTGCAAATTGGACAGGGTCAAGGTAGCTTCCTTCTGCTGTCCAGACACTCTTTCTTAAAGTGCCCTGCTTGCCACATTTGTAGCAGTTAACAGGTGCATCTCAGGGACTCTGGGGTTTGTTTGTGAGACTGCAAAGTGGCTATTAGAGCCTCTGTCTTTTTTTTTTTTTTTTGAGGCAAAGTCTCACTCTGTTGCACGGGCTGGAGTGTAGTGGTGTAATCTTGGCTCACTGCAACCTCCACCTCCCAGGTTCAAGCGATTCTCCCACCTCAACCTCCCAAGTAGCTAGGATTACAAGAGCCCGCAGCCACACGCAACTAATTTTTGTATTTTTAGTAGAGGTGGAGTTTCACCATGTTGGTCAGGCTGATCTCGAACTCCCGACCTTAGGTGATGCCCCACCTCAGCCTCCCAAAGTGTTGAGATTACCGGTGTTAGCCACCGCGCGCCCCTCCCCCGCCTCTGCCTTTTTCTTGTATTTTCTTTCTCTTTTTTGGACTTCCTCCCCATACCTATTGTAAAAGACCAAGGTGGTCACTTTCAGAAGATTCCCTAATGTACCATCTGGACCTATAGCCTGTTTCTGTAGCTTCCTCCTGAGTAAAAGACAAGAGCTCAGGAAGCCCCTAGGTGTGGACTCCCCAGAGGGCTGCAGCTCTTCTCTCCTTCTTGTGGCCTGTAACATTGTGAGCAAGGGGTATGTTTTAGCCCTTTTTGTGTCACAGCTCTTTCAGCCCCAACATTTGGCTAGTCTCAAGCTCTTGTCACATGCCCAGGAAGAATGAAGTATGCAGACAAAAAGATGGTGAACAAGGTGAATAGGAGATTTCTTGAGCAATAGAACCGCTCAGAGGAGACCCTGGGGTGTGCAGTTCTTACCTGTTGTCCGGCAGGTCATTGGAGTCTGGCTGAATCCAGGGCTATTATTGGCCGTAGAGGGGAGAAAGTGTGTTTACTGGTCCATGGACAGCCATAGGCGGGCCTGGAAAAAACACCACAAGTTCCCACTCCACGCAGCGGGACGGGCAGCCAGTCCCCCAAGCTCAGGCCCTACCCATCTTGAACGTGAGGGTGAGGTTTCATCAGGGACCCACCTCCTTCTGCCCAGGGGCCTGTCTACCTCCTGCCTCCTTTCATGGCACCCAGGCTGTTTGTGCCAAGGGGCGTCTGCAGGCCAGCGCAGAGTTGCCCTTAGCACCTCCTCAGACTCCCTCCTGCGCTCCTCAGTGCCCAAAGTCTGGATAGGGGCCGAGGCAGCAGGGGGCTGGCACGTCAGTGCTGCTGTGAGTGTGTGCACACCCGGCCAGGCTACGACAGCACCTGGACTTGGCCTCAACCTCTCTCTTAGATCGGAGAGGCCACTGGGTGTGAGGAGAGGCCAGGTAGCAGGAGAGGACACCTCCAAGCCTTCCCAGGCCCCGGAGAGCAGAGATGTCCAGGTCCACAGCCGCAATTTGGGTGGCTGTAGCTGCGCCCAGAAGGGTGGGGCTTGTGCCTACTCCAGGTCCCCAAGAGCACAGGGAGGTCCAGGTTGCAACTGCGACTTGGGCAGCTCCAACTGCTCCTGGGTGGGTGGGAATCCCACCTGTTCCTGGTTCCTGCTGGCTCCGTGGAGCACTCGGCCCACCCGTGCCTTTCCAGCTGCAGCCAGTGTCTTGGCAGCCGCCGCTCCAGGCAGGCCGCTGCTGCCATCACAACGACCCTATGAAAACATTTATGAGAGAATTAGCTTGAATCACCTTCTCAGCTTTAAGAGAGTAATGTCAGCTCACAACATATCAATGATGAAAATTTTCTGCTCGTCTATCCCCATTCCTCCACTTCAAACTTTAGTGATGGGTATAGGCCAGGAACAATGGTTAGCCAGGTGGCGGAGCAAGAGGAAAAGACGCAAACCATGTTTCTTCCTTCATTACCGTCTTCTCCATTGTAATGAATCCAAGCTGAGAGGTGGAGGAGTGGAGGAGGTGCTTTGACTTTGAATCCACTCTGAAGTTTGTTTTGGCATGTCATTGGGGATTTCAATAACTAAAGTAAGTGCAATTTGTATTACAAAAACACGAGAAGAAAAGTCATAAGAAAGAAAGGCTCTCTATACTTTATCCTGTGGCAGTGGGAAAATTAGCTCCACTATATATATGTAAAGGAATGGTGGAAAACCAAAATAAAATTGTTTTATGATTAAATCTCCAAAGTCATGTACTTCAGTATAATAGTTTGATTGGAAATATGAAAAACTGCACAGACCAAAAATAGACAATTTTATTGATGCAATTGTTCCTAAAACCTGCATGCTAAAATTATAATTTTTGCTTAAATGTAACTAAATTGAACTAACATTTCATAAGACTAGATAGCTGTTTCTGTTCTCATTTTATGTTGTGAAACTACACACAATGTAAAGGAAGGTTGTTTTCCTTCTCTTATGAATGTAATTAGTTTAAGGAGTTTGATAACCAGACATAAAAAGCTCTGTAAAATTTTTCCAGACACATTTCACTCAACTGTATTTCTTTACAGTTTTCAGTCACATTCTGAGGGGCATAAATAGATGTATTACCTTATTTACATAATAGAACCGTGGAGCCAGCATAACTATTGCATAGGCCACCATGTCAGTGAGAGCTTTAGAGTCTCAACTCAGGCTTAAGAAGAGATTCCAATATGCATTCAAATCAGTCAGCTGTATATACATACAAACTTTCAAAAAAGAACCTAGAAATGGTTGAACCAAATTGATTTCCATCCCAAGAAAACTTGTTTAAATTGATAGAATAGCAAGAAGCACATATCATACAATATACTTATTTCAGTTTTCACTTTGTTTTGAGAATTTGATAATAAAGATTTTGATATTAATCTGGTACGATGGAAAATCCTTCAGTAAATTAAAATTTCTATTTTAATCACTGTATTATTAACTATAAAATATTACAAATTCATGACTAATTTTAAAAAGCATGTATCAGGCAAAAGAATACATAAATGACCAGTTTTAAATATATGCATTTTAACAATGTTTTTATATAGTTCCACATTAAGAAAAAAAGAGATCATTCTATTAATAGTCTAAGCAGTTTAGTTTTATGGAATCATGTTTACTAATAAAACAGTTAACATGCCTAGCTTTCTAAAATTAACATAAAATATAAGGAGACCTAGAATCAGTAAATACCTGTTTTAAAATTCTTTAAAAAATACAAACAAACATAAAATCATAAAATGAAAGAGGTAGAAGATGCTTTAAACCCCATTAAACCTCACACATCACTTTAGAAGAAGGGAAGTAAGACTTAAAGAGCAGACAGATTTTTGATGGTAGAAAATAACTGACAGCGGTCAGGCGTGGTGGCTCACACCTGTAATCCCAGCACTTTGGGAGACTGAGGCAGGCAGATCATGAGGTCAGGAGTTCGAGACCAGCCTGGCCAACATGGTGAAACCCAGTCTCTACTAAAAGTACAAAAATTAGCCAGGCATGGTGGGGGATGCCTGTAATCCCAGGTACTCAGGAGGCTGAGACAGGAGAATTGCTTGAAAATGGAAGGTGGAGGTTGCAGTGAGCCAAGATCGCACTGGCTACTGCACTAAAAGTCTCAGCGATATAGCCAACCTCTGTCAGACAGCAGGAGGAAGATAGAAAGAAAGGAGGAAGGGAGGAAGGGAGGAAGAGAGGAAGGAAGGAAGGAAGGAAGGAAGGAAGGAAGGAAGGAAGGAAGGAAGGAGAGAAGGAAGGAAGGAAATAACTGATAGCATTTATAAAATGATGATCAAATTCTCACGGTTGTGAATTGTCAGTCTTTTCCTGCTGACTATTGCAAAGCCAGTATCTGGCTTAACTCGTGTCATCTTTATATGACTCCCTAGTTGGTGGCTATGTTTCATGATCTAGGGAGAGCAAAACATTCTTCATTGTTTCTGTTTCTTTCTTTATCTTTAAAGAAAATTGAGAAGAAATAACATGTTGTCTGTTCCAAATCCCTTTATTGATCATTTATTTTTTCACCCAAATGGAAACAATATTCATCTCTATCATTATAGTAACTAAACACAAGGTGATTCCAGCAAATTCATATTATCTGTCTTTAAGGTATAGCAAACCTTCTTACAGACAACTAAAATCTAACTCCAGCTTCTGCCAATTTTAGCATAGTCCCTTCTAAATATGACAGGATTCTATCATTGTAAAATTAAATTTACTTTGAACTCTATAAATCTCTCCTTTTACATAATATGCGAGAAGGAAAATACAATGGTAATTTTCTTCATTATGTTGTTTTAAATATAGCATATTCAAACTCCACCTTTGCATCTAGTGAAAAAAGTACTGGCAGGCCATTATATTCTATGTTTTACAAAATTTAAATGAGTCTAGATTCTAACCCATGGTTCTGAGAAGATACGGAGGTCTGACCGGACTTGAATGTGAAATCCACTGCATCACCAATTTCAGGCAACACAAACTCTTTCGGTCTCAGTTAAAATATGCACCACAAACATAGATAATAATTCTCACCTCACAAAACTGTTTGAAGGAATAATAAAATTTATGTAAATATGTCTAGCAGAGTTCCTGATGATATGTATTTGTTCAATAAAAATTTGTCTCCCATTTTTTTCAGTAAATATATTTTTCTCTCAGAAATTTTAATGTTTTTAGTTTTATATGTGTATTTCATGTGTGTATATCTGTTTTATTTTTGAATATGATTTATTGAAGAACCTGCTTGTCAATTACTTTTTGTAGAAATAATTTTTACTAAATATAAATGTTAATAATTCTCAATGCATTTATTGCCATGAATGATGGAATGGTTTTCAACAAAGTAAATAATAGCAAACTTTAGAATTAAAGTATTTATACAATAACTTATATGTTTGATAAATTCACATTTAAATGTAAATCTAAGGGCTTAGAAATAGAAGGTAAATATATACATGAAACTATATATATGAACATTCTTTAACATGTTTATATAATTAATATTAATATTAATAATATCACTGGAAATAATGCAGTTAAGAATCTCAAACATATGACTTTGTAGTTATTTAGTTTATTGTTACATGTCCTGTAGGAACCCCTATTCTATTTATTTTAAACTGTTACATAGTTGCAAAAATGGACCCATTTCATAACAATGTAGTAAGGCATATATTCTTGCAGACTTTAGAATTCACAGAAATAAAGATTTGTGCTTTTTTTTATTCCTGACTCTGTTTCAAGAAGCGAGAGTAACTAAAAAAAAAAACAGAATAATTGTACTTGATAGCCTAAAAGCTTTAGGTGAAATGTATTTATCCTTCTGAGCTCAGCATCCCTAGGAGAACCAGTCAGTGAACCCTGGGATATTTCTATCTTCTTAGTACATAAGGCTGCTAGCTTTAGTTTATTCCACAATTTCTTTCTAACTTTGTGCCAATACTTGACAGAATCTAAAAAAGAATTGACTGGTTCTTTGATCCATTCCTCTTAAACAGCCTCAATAACTTTTTACTTATAAAATGTAGGAATATAATTCCTAGTCCACCAGTTTGGTTGGTTTCATATTTCTTAGTTCCAACACACATATTCCTGTCCTGACATCTTATCCTACTCATTCATTTTTCTTTTGAAACTCTCTTCTACTTTCCTATTTTTTCTACAAACCATTAAATGTATCATAATAATAGATTGATCTAACTAAGTATTCTTTTTTATATGTAGGAATGCATACATATTCATTATATAGAGACTGTTGATGCCAAGATCTAATAGGAAGAGGTTAGAAATGGTGGGGGAGTGGATTTTATTAAAATTGTAAGGTGTTCATGGCATTTAGTACCTGAAAGTCAGGGATGCTTAATGTCATGTAAGGAGAGACCATTCCTAAGGAATAAAGACATTTCTCTCCCACCTACTCCCAAAATGCCAAATATTACCTTGTTAAGAAACGCGAATTTCCTTTAGATTCTTAAATAGACTTTCATTTGATTTTTTCCCACATGAACATTAATGAGATTCATATTTTCTAAAATTTATTAAGTGACTGCCTGATAATACTAGTTATAATTTGGGGCATTTTTTAATAATAATGTTTATAATTAGTAAAAATACATTTTTAAAAGAAAGCATAAAATATTAAATCAATTAAAATCAGTGAGGTGTGTAGATACAGCAAAATACTGACAGTGGTAAGCCAATGAAAAACACTAAATTTGGGGTGTTTCTCGAGTGTGTGTGTGTGTGTGTGTGTAACAACCCAAGTTTAATCAATATAATGTTGTAAGTATATGGACACATCCAAATAAAAACATATTCTTCATTTAAGTTCATACCCTCCCACATACATATATTATGAAGAAATAATAGATTTCTAAGGATGTAGCAAAGATGCTTCACAGTCTAACAGCTTGCAAAACTAAAACATGCAAACATTAGCTCCATCAACCAAATGTAATTTAGTTTTCCTTCCTGCTTCTTATTTATGATTAAAATTTGCATCTTGCCCATTCTCTCTCTTCTTTCTTGTATCATCTTGTATTTCTCTACACTTTGTATTTTAGTCTACAAATATTGTGAAACTTTAATTTGGTAGTCAAGGTCAAACTTATTGGAACTAAATGTTTAAAAAATTCTTGCAAATGTAAGTCTCTTGCAACGGAGATCCAAATTGCATTACAAGACAGTTTTGGAACTCAAAGACAGTAATTTCACAGGTTTCTAATTGGGTTCTTTTAAAATTCTCTGTTTCCTCGGGCAATAATGCTTCATTTATGGTCAATTAATAAAGGCAGAAAGATTTCATGAAGAAATGTGTTTGGCAAGAATAAAAAAATGGATATGAATTAAGAATATTCCATTGCTGTAATCAAAATCATGTATATTTTAATAAACAAACAAAAAATAGTGTCAAATATGCTTATTCTTTTTCTATCACAATGCAAAAATTCTCCCATATTAGAAAGAAAATTGATAAGGATAACGTAGACTAAAGAAACAACATTCTAAATATCTCTGTGGTAACAAGTAATAACATGAGAGGTGAACACTCCAGGGACAATGGCAAATGTACCTAAGGCACTCCCAACAAAACATTAGTAAATTAGAAATTTTTTTCTCTTCTCCATTGTCCATCAAATGAGTTGTTCTATTAGCAATGGATTATGAATGTTGGCTAAAACCCATAAGTGCTCTTTTATAACGTAGCATGGCAGTGGGTCTCTGAGTCTAAATATCATGAAAGTAATTTTAATCTTTCTCCACAGTATCCATGTCTGGGCTGTCAGACTTTTTCAATGTTTTAAGCTATAAACCTACTCGCTTAATATCTAGATGGGGGATAGGTAAAAGTGAAGAATGTTGCAATATTAATGGAGCAGAAATATTTAAATGCATACATACATTTATACATACAATAACATACCTAAAGTATAATTAAATTTTGACCTTTACTATGATAGCACAACTTAAAAATAAATTCCTAATAAAGGTCCAATTGTCTAATGTTCTCCTCTTTTCTGCATAATTCTGTGAATGATTCTGACATAAAGCAATTTCTGTTTATGTAAATGTGAGTCAAGTACACTCCAGTTATGCTTTGCTAATATCTACTGAAATCTGAGCCAATAAATTAACCCTTTGACCTTACCTTTTTGCATTGAAAATCTTTTCTACAAATACAATTAGTACAGTTAATTTCATAATTTCACACTAGTTTCAACTGTAGTCACTATGGATGAGAAAAGCCAATTTTAAAACAAGTACTTGTAAACACAGCATATTTTGCTCTAATAACTGTTATTAGGAAGAAGAGTTCTTTATGCATTTTACAACAATTTAAACTAGTAGCTCTATTTCACTGTCCGTGGGTCATCTAAACTGAAAGCATCTGTTTACATATTTAAAGCTTTTTTTCTGCAGTGAATTGTAAATTAATATTTCAATCAAGATGATCTGTAGCTTTAAGCTATTCAAAAGAAAATATGGCTTGACCTATTTAAGATCTTGAAAAGATTCTGAGGAAGATATTTTTAAAAGATGATCTCACAGTTATCTTAAAATATAGTTTGATGTCAGGTGAACTGTCTAATCTTAGAAAATTGATAACCTTCTAACAGTAAAATGTCAAAAATATCTTTGACCTATCTGGAATTAGGAGTTCTATATGGATAAAATAAGATTAAACCTATTAAAACACTTTTGAAATAAATAAATTCTCTATTCCTCTCAGGCATTATTAGATAAAGGAATCTTAATGTAATCGTCTTATAAAGTAACATAAGCCATGTTATCCTGTGGTCAAAAAGCCTTTGGGGGATCCTCTATCCTTCTAAATTCAGTGCAGATTCTTTTACATGGTCTTTAATACTCCCCCACCCCCCACAGTAGTTACAAACTATTTTCCAGACATACATAATATTATCAATGCAGATACTGAATTGCATTCATCATCATTATTTAAACTACTTGTCTCATGATTTGGCATCTCAGAATCTTTTGCATTACCATCTCTTTATCCTGGAGTGTGTCTTCCATCTTTACCCAAAAGTAGCTAGCTTATTCTCATTTCTATTCCCAGTATCTAATAAAAGGGCAAGAAAATAGCAGGATTTTGGCAAATAGTAGCAGGATCAAACTTATAACAGAACCACTAGTCAGTCTAATATTGCACTTGCCTCTTGATTTAACTTGGTGTCCAGTTCCAAAAAGTCAAAAATGCTTCAATCAAAATTATGTTCCCTTCTGGAAGCAAGTCACATTTCCAAGGTTATGCTGATTGATGTATGCATACAAAATAAACCCCTTAAGTTATAATATGGGATTGAATAGATGATATGGTGAGTTTAAAGGTAGTGAGAATTCTACTATATTTAAAGATTTTAAGCTATAGCCTACTTACTTAATATACTAGAGGTCCATGTAACATAACTGATAAGTCACTAATATAGATCATTGTAAAGGACATGAAGGACAATGACCATAATAGTGTTTACCATAATACTGTTTATAAAACAATTAGAGGACTTAAATATAAAGAAACGTTTAAGATTTAAATTTTCAATTCTCAGATGACAGTATCGTCAAAGAATTAGCAAGTGTCTATGATTTTATCAAAAGACTCCAAAAGGGTATTCATTCACACTTCTGAAGCCTAAACATTCAAAACCAAGTTGTTAGCAGGGTCATGCTCCTTCTGAAGCCTCCAAAAGAAGATCCTTTGTTTCTTCTTCCAGTTTCTGGTGGACTGGCTTGTTTTGGCTTGGGATAGCATCACTCCAATCTTTGCCTCTATCTTTGCATGGCTTTCTTTCCATTATATCTGTGCCCACATTTCCCTTGACTTATAAGGATAACAGTCACAGTAGATTAGGGCCGATTCTAATGACCTCATTTCAACTTAATTACATCTGCAAAGACCCAATTTCCAAATAATGTTACATTCAGAACTACCTGGGTTTAAGACTTCAATCTTCTATCTTTTGGGAAACAAAGTTCAACCCATAACATCAGTCCTCTAGTCCCCAAGATTCATATCCTTCTGATGTGCAAAATACATTAACTCCATTTTACCATCCCACAAATTCTTAACACAATTCCTGCATCAACTCTAAGTTCAGAATCTCAACTACATATTCAACTCAAAAGACTTAGATCTCATCTTCCGAGTTATCTAAATCAGGTATGAATGAGACTCTAAGTATAGTCTATCCAGAGGAAAAATGCCTCTTCATTTGTGAAGCTGTGAAACTAGGAAACAACTTGTTTCCAAAATACAATGGTGGGACCGACATAAGTTAGATGTTCCCATTCAAGAAGGGAGAAATTGAAAGGGTAAAAGGGAATGTGGGCCCCAAACAATTCTAAAACCTACCAGGCAGTGGTTCTATGCTCTATTCTCTGGGTCTGCTGGGGTGACAGTTTCGCCTTCTCTGTCCAGTGGGGCAGCAACCCTGCTCTCTCAGCCTGAGGGTGTCCAGTCAGCACTGGTTTCTTCATCCATGCGTCTTTCCTTAGTTATTTTTCTTTATTCTATCCTGTCTCTGCCCCTTTCACTTTAGACTGACAGCATTCTTTGTGGCATGCAATCCTTAAAAATTTAAGCCATATGACAAGAAGTTCTTCCACAAGTATTTCCTGGATAACCACATTTTTATTTCTGGCTTCTGCTGAGATAGTTGATTGGATCCAAGAGTCACATGCCTAATATCTTTAGCAAACAGTTTACAGCCATGCATTTGTTATATTCCAGAGCACACTGTCTGCATTGGCTGAGAATTTCCCAAGTCTTCAAGTTCTGGTTTCTTTTCACTTAACAGTTCATTTCGGAATTTATCTCTTTTCTTTCTCATTTTATTATAAGCAGCAAGAAGACTACTTCACCATGGCTTCAACACTTTCTCAGCTAAATATTCAAGTCCATTGTTTACAAATTCCACTTTTCACCCCAAATAATGCAGGTCAGCCAAATTGCCTGCTACTTTATAACAGAGATCATCTTTCCTTCTGAGGACAATAATACATTCTTCATTTCCTTAAGAGGCCCCAGCAGCAGAATCTTTAATGGTATCACTTTTATCAATATTTTGTTTATGACAAACTATGTATTCTCTAATATGAAAGAAGCTATCTCTGTAAGTCACCTCACTTCTTTCAGTATCACTTTTAATGTCCATATTTCTACCAACAGTCTCTTCAAAGCAGGTTAGTCTTTTTCTATCAGTGACCTAATTTTTTTTCTAGCCTTACTTATTACCCGATTTCAAAGCACTTTACATTTCTAGGTATCTGTTACTACACCATCCCATTCCTGGTACCACAAACTAGTTTCCTGTAACAAAATACCACAAACTAGTTTGCAGCTTAATAATAAACAATATATTATCTGGCTGGTGATGAAAACGAAAAATACACCCATTGAAACAAAATCTCTGTTTCCAACGGCAATTTCAGAATACCACAATTGGAGGATCTGTTTATCAGCCCTTAACCATCAGAAAAAAAAAAATAAGATGAGTGTGATGTCCAAACTATAGTGAGTAGGACCAAAGATGTATTTTGAAAAAATATGATATTCAAGGATTTTGTCAGGGGTTAATTTGTCAAAGGTTTCCAAATCTGAGGGATTTACTAGGGTAATGATATCGGTATAATTTAAAACAACAACAAATAATATAACCTTTATGTTTGGTAACTGGAAACCAAATTTGAGGCATCATAGTGGTGCCTCAGCCCTTCACCCTGTTCTCAGCGATGAATTGGTCTTAATTAGAGATCCCTTTGATTGAATGAGAGATTAGGAGTTACTCTTGATAAAAGATCCTGAAATAAATACCACGGTTAAATACCGTTAAGTCCTCCTGTTACTTCCTGTTCGTCTTCCCTACAGAAACCTAATATTCTGATTAAAATTGTGCTAAACCTTCTCATATAATCCTATCTTCTAATTTTCTTATTATTATCCCATGTTTACCATCTTGTTGCCCGCTTTGTAGTTTCCAGGTGATTTTTTTAGTTTACAGTTTACTTTCCAGGTAACTAATTCATTCTTTAGCTGTTTATATTTTGAAGTTTAATCCATGAATGAAATTTTCAACAATCATAATTTTGATTGCTAGAAATGTATACATATGTGTGTAGTATATATATAGGTATACATATGTATATATTCATTTATAAGCCTTTGTAGATTATATTTGAGATTGAGTTCTTTATTTATCTATATTCTATATTATTTATCCAGTAGTTTCAGGATCTACTCTCCTCTTATGGGTTTGTCTGTTGGATCTTACACATAGTCAGTTTTCTCATATGTTCAATAATCTCCGCTTGCAAGCTCTATGTTTGACCTTAATTAGAGAAAGCCTAGTGAATTTAAATTGGAATTTAGAGATGTTTTCCATCACAGAAGATTATTTTCTGCTTTTTAAGATTAGGAGCAGGTGTCACCTGCCATGGGACCACTTCAGAACCTCCATGAAGATCTGGGCTCAACATGGAGTCCAGACTGTTTCTCACCACTTTGAGGCTAGCCCAGCAATCTGTTCTTTATAGCAGCTATGAATACTTGTCCTCAGAAAACAACCTTTCATAATAAAAATCTTCAACAAATTAGGTACAAGAACAAAGGCCATATATGACAGACCAACAACATTCATAGTGAGTGAGGAAGAGTTGAAAGCATTCTATTTGTCATTCCTTAAATTGGCAGTAGAGTTATGATTAAGGCTTAAGACTAATAATTTAACAAATTATCAGCACTGTTTTTCTCTTCTTTAAATAAATGAGAAACATTTTAAAAATTAAAGTTGCTTTGGAAGGTATTCCTTGATTTCTATATATGAGGAAATTTAATCATATCTTATTTACCATTACACTACATATGAATCACATTCTGTAACCTGGTTAATAAATTTCACAAATACTGTCTGAAACCAATTCTGACTCTCCTATATTTTCCATAAGTAGATCTATGAATCAGGAACAAACTATCCTACACTGTACGGTCCATAAACTTTCAAGACAAGACTCTCTAAGTTACCCACTAAGTCCCCCATGCTGGAAGTCTAATTCATTTGCCTAAAAGAAATACAGGATTGGCTAAACCCTAAGAACAATTGGCTTAACCGAAAATAGAAAAAATAATGACTTAAAGCATTTTAGCAATCTTGCCCCATTTTTATTGTCTTGCTGTCAAATTTAGCTAATATGTTTTAACACCCTACAAACTACCCTTTGCAAATTCTTACTATTAAATAAATACATTAATTATATGTAAAATATATAAAATAAGTATAATATGCACATCAGTACAACCTTTACAATGTCTGTACAAAGTGATTGTTTATTGAAACTAGCAAGAATATACTATCTCTGCAAATAACATAGAAATATATTCTGTGGCTCTTAGAAAACTGGGAGGAGCTTAGAAAGGAGGAGCTTCTGGCATTCGTGGAGTACCCCTATATGCCAGGGCATATCACAAACATTTTGTCAAAAATCCTCACAACAAAACTTTGAAATAATTGACATCATTCCGTTAGATAAATAGGACTCAAATTAGATAAATGAGACTCTGGTCAAATATGGTTTCTAATATATCTTAGTCCTTAAACACCACATTGTCTTTTGCTAATATGTAAATTTTTAATATGAGTGGTTTTAAGACGAATGAAAGCTTTAGCTCAGTTATCAGCTGCTTTCCATAAGTAAAATGTATTTTCAGAAGAAAAAAATGGACAACTGCTGTGGCTTAATTTGTAATAAACATTATAATTCTGTATTTCATCTCCAAGAAGAGCAGATGATTTATCTTTCTACATTCCAAGTAAATCAATAGTAATTTCTTGTTATACATTGAGATACATCTGCAACTGGATTTCTGTTTTGTTTTGAAACAGAAAATTTCTACAGTAGCATATCTAGACTTTGGAATATATTTCTCTTTGATCTATTTTTTTCATATTAACTGTTACTATAAATAGAAATCTCACTTTGTGTATTAAGCCAATGAAATACGAAAAATAAAGTAAAAAGTGTACTCTGATTGTTTTTACTGTTCCACTACAGTTTAGAAACTCTTATTGTTTATTCAGTGGCAATTTACTTTAAAGCTTATATAACACTGTATTAGACTAAATTCCCTTCGGGATGTTTGTTTTCTGCTAATTAAATATTAGTATTTTGGCTCTGCTACAGTTATGTATTAACAATTCACTTTTAAAATGGAAGTACATCTTTGCATTCCCAAAGAATGAAAACCACGATGAAAGGATTAAAATCTTGTATAAAAATCACTGTATAAGGATTAACTACCTTGGCATTAGATTCTACTTTTGTGCAATAATACCTACCCCATAGTTCTGCTGCCTTAGCTCTCTCAGCAAACTTTTATTTTAATACTAGCTACATTCTATTAAAATCATCTATTTACTTGCTTATCTGTCTCTTGCTCTAGAATAAAAGTTCCATTGGAGTGACAACTGTGTCATATATCTGTGTCATGAACATGAAGCGATACAACTTTTAGTTACATTGCAGACACTTGTAAAATATCTGTTGCAAGAATGAATGAATGAATGAATGAATGTTTTAATCCTGCAAATTAGCATGCTGTATAAAACTTCTGACTCTTAGTCACTTATACTAAGTAAAAGGGCATATTGAAATAAAACTATTAGATCAATAAAATTGATTGACTTTGACTTTGGTTTCACTATTGCTTTCCCTTTGCAACTGTCTTATTTGTGCCCCCAAGCTGCCTTCATTCTACTTTTAAAGCAATACCAGGCAAGACAATGTTTATGGAATTTTATTCTTTATCACTTATTTCTTATTATTTTATCCTTTATCACTTATTTCTTATTAATGTTGTGAGATCTGTTCCCCTGGCTGCTTCCCGTGAATAAGTTATTTCCTTTCTCTCCTATTTTACGGTATAGTATTCTGCCCCATGCCATGGATATTAAGGAAACTTCTATTCACTTAACTTCCACCCCCCGACCTCAGAGACGGAGTCTCTCTCTCTGTGATCTGCCACCCAGGCTGGAGTGCAGTGGCGCGATCTCAGCTCACTGCAACCTCCGCCTCCGGAGTTCCAGCAATTCTCTTGCCTTGGCCTCCCGAGTAGCTGGGATTACAGGCGCCCACCACCACGCCAGGCTACTTTTGTATTTTTAGTAGAGACTGGGTTTCGCCATGCTGGCCAGGCTGGTCACGAACTCCTGACCTCAGGTGATCCACCCACCTCGGCCTCCCAAAGTGCTGGGATTACAGGCATAAGCCACCGCGCCCAAACTACTCACTTCACTTCTAAGTTACATTGTAGGATCCTAAAGGTTTAAGACTATCCTTAAGTGTTATGGTGGAGTGTCTTCACATAGTTGTTGAATATTTGACATGTCATGACTCAAATTTCCAAGTGGAACAAAACTTGCTCATTCAATTTATTAAACAACCATCAAACAAGTTATCCATGCAAAGGTGGATGAGGCAACATGTTATGTAAATATTATGTTAAAATAGTATATTCTTTTTATTCTTCACTTGCATTAGGTTTCATTCCACTTGAGTATGTCTTGCCTTTTTTTTACTCGATAATATTTCTACTACATTAGAAATCACAAGTTGATACTTATTACCCATTCATCATCTTATCAATTTATTATAGTTTGAGTATTATATTATAAGCCTTAGAAAACTAATTGTAGTCATTTTTTTGTT
This sequence comes from Papio anubis, assembly GCF_008728515.1. NCBI lineage: Eukaryota > Metazoa > Chordata > Mammalia > Primates > Cercopithecidae > Papio > Papio anubis. The sequence continues at coordinate 79,357,896 of NC_044983.1, forward strand.
GTTATTTCTTCTACATACAAAGAAAACAAGGTAGAACGTTTGTTAAGAAAGTGGCCTCCCAGGGTGAAGATGCAGCTCAAATCAATAAACTCAGCAATACTTTCATGTCTAGAAATTGAGTTTCCTGTGGAGCAGTTTACCATCAGTTTGTGCATTAAAATCAAGTTCCTTGAAAATTTCTGCAGTTTTCCAAACTTTAATGAAACAAGTTTCTATACTCTGGGAACTGACTCATTATTGATTATGCTGTGAAAAAAGAATCAAACCAGGACCAGAAGGTCAAGAAATTATCCAATGCAGAGATTTACTGAAGGTTGAAAATGACTTAAATTATTTTCTAACACAATGTATATCACTTTTTAAAATGCCACATAGTTCAGATATTTTTATATTGTGGGTATAATCTTTATTTACTGTTTTTAATGAAACATTAACTTATAAGTCTATAGTATGTACAAGGTGCTACACTAACTATATATTTTGCAGGGTGAGTTTAATGTGTGTGCATGTGTGCATGCACATGTGTGAATGTGTATCATCAATAGCACAATTCAACGTTCTGGGAGAATATATGAAACATGATTTAGCAGTGCATTGCTGAGGGAAATACACAGATACTTTTACCCAATAAAATACAGGAGATTGATAAGAAGAGATGATAGAAAAGGATGTTAAGGGAACTCCTCTTCATTTACTAAACAGAGCAAGGAAAACATGGACAAGTAGACAAGTAGTGGAGACCAACAGACAAAGAGAACAAGTAACAAAGATCAAAAGGGAAATTATAGAGAAAAGAGAATCCAAAGGGCATTCCATGAAAGACCTACACTCAATGAAAACCCAGAGATGAGAGTGAGAGGTCAGAAGAATACAGAATCTCCTAATGTCACTGACTAATCTCCCTGATCCACTGTAGACTTAGTACAACTGGAAGAAATAATTTAAAACTAACATAAAGTACAATTGTGTACACTCTTTGTTGTTCCATGTATGTGCTTGATTAGCAAGGCTGTTACATAATGGACAACAACACTCCACACTCCTAAAGTATGAGCATGAGAGTAACTCAAAAATCAACTCATTGTCCAGTCAGGTAAATCCTACAAACTACATTTTTTATCATACAGATGAGACAATTGAAGGACAAGCAGTTTAGAAGTATAAGAAGTTGAACTCAAGTCTCTCTGATTCAAAGACAGTGCTTTTCAAATTCTATTAAAACTATATTGTTTATTTAATATTTATATATAATTATAGTGTGCATATATATATATGTTATACATATAGGTATATACCTGACTCTTTCACTACACAGAGGTTTATAAAAACAGTGATTGTACATATATAGTTGGTCCTTCATCTCCATGGGTTCTGCATCCATGGTTTCAACTAACTGTGGATCAAAAACCCTCAGGGAAAGAAAAAATTCTCAAAGTTCCAAAAAGCAAACCTTGAATTTGCCATGCACTGAGTACTATGTTGAATCCAAGTGAAAGTAGAGATGTTTAGGCATTATATTAGGCATTATAAGTTACTCAGAGATTATTTAAAGTATATAGGTGGATGTGCTTAGGTTACATGCAAGTACTATGCCTTTTTATATAAGGGACTTGAGCATCCTCAAATTTTGGTATCTGGGCAGGTCCTGGAATCAATTCCCTAGGCATACCAAGGGACAACTGTATTCAGTTTTGGGGGCCTCTATAACAAATTAGCACCAACTTGTTGGCTTAAAACAACAGAAAATTATTCCTTCTTCTGGCCATCGTAATGTGGTTGGAAATAATGTAAAACATGGCCACTTCCACATATGGATAAACAGCCTTGCCATACTCCATCACTTTCTCCTATCCAGAAACCTCCCCACTATGGGATCCAAATAGCATCACTACATTGTGGAAAAGTGTGGGATTTACAGACAACATTTTTAGATATGTATAGCAGCCAACGAGCACTACCTTATACTCATCTAATTGTGACATGAATAAGAGATTTTTGTTGTTGTTGTTCTAAGCTACTGAGATACTGAGATTTATTTATTAGCACATATAACCTCATGTATCTTGATTAAAGGAAATACTTCAATAAAAAATGCTTTAAATCTCAATAGAATAAACAGGTAAGGAGTCAAAGTCAATAAAATAATGTGTAACCTCACTTGCTAAAAAGATATAACTTTAAGAACTATATGATTCTCATATAATAGTGGTAAAATTTTAAAATTCACAATATAATAAACAGGTAAAGAATCAATAGAATAAACAGGTAAAAATCAAAGTCAATAAACCAATATGCAACCTTGCTTGTAAAAAAAACATAGAACTTTAAAAATTACATGATTTTCCTGAATATTGGCAAAATTTAAAAAAATACAGTAATCTCTTCTGGTTAAGAGTTTAATGGGCAAGCATATATCCTTTTAAAAGGAAATTTACAATAGATATAAACTTGAAAATATATAAGCTTTTTGGGTTTTTTAATTTTTAATAATTTTTGGGGTACATAGTAGGTGTACATATTAGGTTGGTGCAAAATTATTGTGGTTTTTACCATCAAAAGTATTATTTATGAGGTACATGAGCTGGGGTACATTGATACAGGCATGCAATGCATAAAAATCACATTGTGGTAAATGAGTTATTCATCCTTCTCATATTGAATAATAATATATTCACAAATGAATCATAGTGAATTATTTGATATGCACAAAAATAAATACATGACAAGGATATTGAGTACCACTGCATAGTTACAGTTAGTTAAAATAATTAAAAATATAAATGTCCATTCATAGGAAAACAAATAAGCTATCATGCATGCACTTTGTGGAATGTTACGTATTTGACTTAGAAGTGTAGAATGTCAACTCCCCAACCCTTCTGAGTCTCCAATGTCTGTTATTTCATACCGTGTTTATAATAAGCACAGTTTATTTAGTTCCCACTTAAAAGTGAGATACTTGGGCTATTTGGCTTTCTGTTTCTGAGTTATTTCACTTAATGGCCTTCAGTTCCATCCGTGGTGATTCAAAGGACATCAGTCATTTTTATGGCTGAATAGAATTCCATGGAGTATTTACACCACATTTTCTTTATAGAATCATTCATTGATAGACACTTAGGTTGATTCCATAGCTTTGCTATTGTGAATAATGCTGCAATAAACATACAAGTTCAGATATCTTTTTGATATTATGATTTATGTTCCTTTGGATAGATATCCAGTAGTGGGATTCTTGGATCGAGTGAATGGTGGTTCTATTTTTATTTCTTTGAGAAATCTTCACAGTAACTTAAACTCCCACCAACAGTGTATAGCATTCCCTTTTCTCCACATCCAGCCAAAATTAATTATGTTTTTTATGTTTAACAATAGCCATTCTGACTGGTATAAGATGATATTGTGATTTTAATTTGCATTTCTCCGGTAATTGGTGATATTGCACATTTTTTCTTATGCTTGTTGCCCATTTGTATGTCTCCTTTTGAAAAAAAAAATTACCTCCTTTGCCTTCTTTTTAATGAGGTTATTTGTTTTTGTTGTTTTTGTTGGGTTGTTTGAGTTATCTGTAAATTCTGGATTGGTCGCCTGTCAGATGCATAGTTTGCAAATATCTGTAAAACAATCACAAAACAAAAGTTCAGACAGTATTTCATCCACTCTTATATTTATAAAACATTTCATCCAAAAGTCCTCTGCAGCAAGTACTTGATGAAAACATATCTCCGTGCATTACATTTGCTCAATCTTTGTAGGGAATTTTTCTAGCTTGAGGTTAATTGTTATATCTAATAATGGTTAAGCCTTATTATTATACATTATCTCTAGATCTCCTCACTTCATTTCCAAGAAAATTGGAAAGTTATGAACTATCTTTATATAGGCAAGCTGGGTTACTTTTCCTGTTTCCTTGATTTAAAAGCAAGTTTTATCACAGATGCAAGACATAGAAATATGAGAAAAGATATTTGGCTTCATCTGATTTTTTAAAAGAATGTCTACAAATACTGTTTTGCTCTGAAACCAAAGGTAAATCGGTTTTAAAGATTTTGAGATTTTACCTCATAGTCTACCTTTATTTTTCATATAATTAACATTGCATCAATATGGAGATATTAATACTTCATATAAAATAATTAGATTAACCTAGGTCTATAGAGGTATATTTGTTCTAACGCTTGTTATTAGAATGAAATATACAAAGTAATAAAATAGTTATAAAAAACAAGTGTTTCATTGTACATTGTAAAGATAAACATACTTTTAACATTCCACTTACAAAAACCACCATATGTCTTCATAATTTAAGAAAAAAATTATTTGAATACCAGTTTGTAGCGTTAATAAAAAATACCACAGGGAAGAATTGCAGATTAACATCAAATTTTAAAACAAAGATGGGCTGCAAAGTGCTGAATTTGTAATCAAAATATGCTTCTTGCAAATACTAATGGGGAAATAAAATGTTATCTCATGCCAGAAAAGTGAATTATTGTGATCACAATTCAATGGAAATGAAAATTGGGCAATACCAGTTGCACAAGCGTCAGAAAAATTACTTGGGTGAATTTCAAGAAGATCTCAAGACATACAGATATTCAAATTCTTAAAATAAATGTAAAATATAAACATTAAACATTAGGATCCGTGTATATTCATTTATTTTTGAAAAGTGAACCAGATCATAAGGGCAGTGGTTTCATCTGTGAATGACTCTTGTTACATATGGCATACAGATTCCTACATAAAATAGTATCTTCTCCTGTTTTCTCCTATAATAAAGTCTTTCGCTAGCCTATTTTTAATGCAGTCCTTCAGTTAATGCTTGTCACTGATTTTTTTTCAGTTCTCAAGTTTGTTATTGTTACATGATAAGATATAATATCACACACAAAATTAAAAACATTACTAAATTGCTTAGGTTTATAATTTTTTATTTTATAATTATTATTAATTATCAATACAAGGGATTCTGATATCAAAAAACTATTCAAGACAGAAATAATATATATAACATACAAGATAAAAAAATTGGGTCTGCAATATATTTTCAAATTCTCTTAGGAAATAAACATGCAGAGTATTCACTAGAATCTTCTCCTGGGTCCCAAAATAAAACTTTCAATAGTTACCAAAATATTAAGATTTCTAGGAAGTCTATCTATAGTGCCTATAATAAGGTACACACCAAATTTATTTTTACTGAATTTAAGTTACATAATTTAAATCTGTATCAGTCTTCTTAGCCTATAATGACACCACTGTTCATTTACCCAATTGCTCAAACAAAAGACCACAGTCATTCTCAATTATTTTATTTTATTCTTTGACACATACCATCCACCAATAATTCTGGTTGGCTTTATCAAAAAAAATAAAAAGTCAAAAATCTGACCACCCTTCACTCTACATTTTTCCCCCATCATTCCAGACCAACACTATTTTTCACATGCCAAACAGACACAACATCCTAACTGGTCTCTCTACTTTCAGGTTTATCATATTACAATCCACACTCCAAACAACAGTATGATTTTTTTTTTTATTTTTTAAGAAAGCATAATATTATTCCTATTATTAAAACATTTGTTTCAATAATTTGGTTTACAAGTTATAATAAATTCAAATTTCTTATAATTTTCCTACCAAACTCAACATAACCTGATGACTACTTTTCTCTCCAGCTTTATGTCTTATTACTTTTTCCTTTTCCATTAATATCTTCCAGCTATGTGTGCCTTCTTTCTAGTCTTGAAGTATCATTGCCTTTGTACCTTTTATACCCTTCACTGGAGAGGCAGTTCTCTGGTGTTTTGCACAGTTCCCTTTGTATGACTTATATCTCAGCTCAAAGTCACCTCTGCAGCGTAGCTTTTCCTGACCACCTTAATTAAAGTATCTCTAATGGCACCCATCAAATCTACTCATTTTGTAAAGCACTTATGGCAGCCTGTAAGAGTGGTACTTTTGTAAAAGATAATCTCCATGAGGGCAGAAGTCTTGCGTGGTTTATCACTCTATATCTTGCGCTTAAAACAGTTTGGTGAATTGGAAGCATTCAATAGCTGCCTGTACAGAGGGTTTGCTAACACAAGAATCTTATATACTAAGGAGAATTTCTACATGATTAGTAAATACATAACTTGAGCCTATTATTTTTGTGGAAATACATTTATACAGGCAAGTAGTTTTGGGTCAATCTAGGGATATCTGTGCACAACACCTCTCAGTGTTCAGGAATCAGATTACATTTATAATTAATATGTAGAATTGCCCTTAAATTTACTTTATCTTAGCATACACACTGATTTTGTTTTATAATGTAACGGGTTTTATTATCCTACTTTATGTCTTCTCCGGGAGTCAAAACAATGGCACATTCAATGATGGCATGTTACTACTAGTCACAAACTCAATACAGACACAAAGAATGCCTACTTGCACGTGACTTTCTGTTTTAATAAACAGACTCTTGTTTTTAACTGCAATCAAGAGGAAAAATAGGCCATATCTTAAAGCTAAAAGGAAAATGTATTAATATTTCATTGAGGCACACTCATTTCCCGAATGGAAGGTTAAGGGAACAGTAGTTTACAATCTATGCTGATGCACATTTCTGGGCAACAATAAGAAAAGTTATTAAAGTGAATGCAAAGTGTAGGTTGATCCTCACAGTGACTTATCTTCCTAATAACAAAACAATAAAAGCTCCACACTGATACTCTCAGAAAAACTCAATACCCCCATTTGCATCTCTAGTGTCTACTTACACGGATGAGCATTAATATTTGACCTTGAGCTACTGAGTTTGCTGTTTTAATTTCCTCTTTTGCAAAATCCACTAACTCTTAGGCATTACAAATGGCAATAAGTATAATCAGCCAGACTCAGAAAAATCTACTGTCTACATAGTGGATGGGACAAAAAGAAAGGAAATAAAATAGAAGGAAAGAAGGCCAAAAAATAGCACAAATAAATTAAAAAATAGAAATACAAAGGAAAAATCATGATGATGATGAATCAGAGATTTCATTGCGGTAAGCAAAATCAGATCATTATACACATAACTACATTCTTCTCTTCAATGTTTAAAGTATCATTTTAAGAAAATCAGATTCAAAAAGCCTTCATAAATCCTGTTAAACATTATTCATTCAACAAAAATTTACATATTATGTCCATTGTTCCAGACTGTTGGGACACCATGGTAAACAGACAAGGTCCCTGTAATTTATGATCCAATGGGAAGAGATAAATAAAATCAAACAAACAAAAATGAATAAAAAATATTGATAATAATAAAAATTGTTGATAATAATTATTGATAATGATTTCATATTTTAAATTATTTTTATTTAGTCACATTGGTATTGTTTATATTAGATTATGAACATACATGAATAGAAAACACAATTACGTAATTAGTTTTAAAGCAACTACCGAGTACTTCAAGAAGTTAAAAAATTTACCATTGTTTGCTTTAATTCTTCTCTGATGTTTCTTTGACTGACACCATTTTACAATTCAGGTATTTGCAGAAATGTCATTTCCTCAGATCATTGTCCTGACTGCCCTGTCTAATAATTATATATTAAACACTCTAACACATCATTCTATTTTACATATTTCTTCTTTTTAATGAAAAATAATTTAACAAAAATACATGCTAATTGACAGTTTCTGTTATTAGTAAGGTTTCTGGTCACCTGAAAGCTATTAGTTTAGATTTGGGGGAGTCAAAAGGTATATGTTCAGTTTTTATTGTGCAAGGCACCAGTACCCTTACCTGCTGTGTTGTCCAAGGGCCAACTATATAGTATATAATGTGTAGTAGCTCTAAAAAATATTTATGTTCACACTATTCCCTTTATACACTACTCATACAATTAAATATAACTATAAAGATTTTTAAGAAAAATATCTAGTATTTAATAGCACAACAGAGTGACTATAGTCAACAAAAATTTATTGTACCTTTTAAAATAACTAAGAGTATAATTACAATGTTTGTAACACAAATTATAAATGTTTGAGATGACAGATATCCTATTTACCCTGATGTGGTCATTACACCTTGTATGCCTGTATCAAAATATCTCATGTACTTCAAATACATATATATTCACACATATACATACACACTATGTACCCATAAACATTACATTTTTAAAACAATTAGAAAAAGAATACCATGTCATATATATAAAGGAAAATGGACTTTAGAAATGAGTAGATTTGAAACTAAGATCACTCAGTTAGTTTGCCATTAGCTGAGCAAACTTCTACAATATAATTTTCTTCTCTGAAACTCAGTATAGACACGAAGCATTTTCATTAGATTAAATCAGAAACTGTATTTAGAGTACCTAACACATAACAATTGTTTAAAATCTATGATATCGTTATGCAATAAAATTTATTATAACTATGCCTACAGTATATCTAGACTACTTTCAAAATTCAGACATCAATTTTATCTCAAAAAGATGATTAAAAATCCATTTTAAATTTTTGTGAAGAACCACCAAAAATGTAGTTGCAAGTTTCACTAGACTAGTTAGTCTGGCTTAGGTTACCTTTAATTTTTTATATCTTTCAATATATTTTAATATATTTGTATATTAAATATATATTTAATATATTTTTAATAATTAAAATACAATAATACTAAAATGGAAAATTTATGTCTGTGGAACGTAGCACTAAATTGTTCCCTATTCACTAAGACTCTCAGTTTAAACTAGACACGTAGGTTGGTTGAATAAATTAGATATAACAAATATAGGCTTTGGGAATAGATTCCCTGGTTCATATTTTAGCAGTACCATTTTTTACCCTTGTGATCTTGAATAAGCAGCATTACTTCCCTAAGCCTGCTTCCTAAAGTAGAAATAGAAAGCATAAAAGATACTATGTTTTAAAGTTTATTTTGAAAAGCAGATGAGAGGCTGGGTAGGTGGCTCATGCCTGTAATCCCAGCACTTTGGAAGGCCGAGGAGGGTGGATCACCTGAGGTCAGCAGTTCAAGACCAGCCTGACCAACATAGTGAAACCCTGTCTCTACTAAAAATGCAAAAATTAGCCGGGGTGATGGCAGGCACCTGTAATCCCAGCTACTCGGGAGGCTGAGGCAGGAGAATTGCTTGAACCCGGGAGGCAGAGGTTGCAGTGAACCGAGGACGTGCCATTGCACTCCAGCCTGGACGACAAGAGCAAAACTCCATCTCAAAAAAAAAAAAAAAAAAGCAAATGAGATAGTGTTATAAAATAGTTAATTCAGTGTTTGTAATATTGTATAAGTGTAAGAAACGATCGTTATTATCATTATTTATCATTATTAGAGTTATTACTAATATTATTATTAGTATAGTAAAGTTTTCATTTCTTCAGCATCTGGTAGTAATCTATAATAAAAATTTACCTGGTATTTTATATAAAGATACATGAAATGAATACAAGTATTTTATTTTGTACTTTATTCTAAAATGTATATATCCATGTATTACTAAATAAAGATGAGGCGTTTCAGTGGACATTTTCTACGTGCTAGGTACTATGTTAAACAGGTAGTGCTGGCCGGGAGTGGTGGCTCACGCCTGTAATCCCAGTATTTTGGGAGGCCAAGGTGGGCAGATCACGAGGTTAGGAGATTGAGACCATTCTGGCTAACACAGTGAAACCCCATCTCTACTAAAAATGCACAAAAAAAAATTAGCCGGGCATGGTGGCAGGCACCTGTAGTCCCAGCTACTCAGGAGGCTGAGGCAGGAGAATGGTGTGAACCTGGGGAGTGGAGCTTGCAGTGAGCCGAGATCGCGCCACTGCGCTCCAGCCTGGGTGACAGGGTGAGACTCAAAATAATAATAATAATAATAATAATAATAATAATAATAAGAATAGAGGTAGTACTTCCACTGTGAAGTTCGTTACAATATACTAAATAAAGCTCCTTAATATGATATTGTTCACTTGATTACCAGAGTAATAAAAGAAAATATCATCAGTAGCAAAATAAAATGTGATCCCTATTTTCAATATTGGGGTGGATTATATACTCTGATTGATTCTCCTGCTGTGAACAGCTAAAAACAATGGGTGAAATTTAAATCAATGGGTAAAATAGAGCAAAATAAATATGTGCATGTGCTTACATGCACAAACAACTCTTAAAATGTTGATGAGTATTGAGCTGTCAAGGAATTAAAGAATCATCAGAGGCAAAAATAAGTAAATGAAAACGAAAAGTGAGAGAAATATGTGGCACTAAAATTGGCATTGACCTGGATTGCATTTGATAGACTCCAGGGACCCTGAGCATTTAATTTTCTTGTTCATAAAATCCTGGTGAAATCTGAGGCAGGAGTAAAAAAATAGACAAAGTATAAGAAAACAAGTTGTCATTGTGTCTGCTTTGTGTTACTATAACAGAAAACCACAGACTAGCTAATTTATAAAGAAAATAAATTTATTTCTCACAGATCTAGAGCCTGGGAAAACTAATATCAAAGTGCTGACATCTTGTGTGGGACCTCTTGCTCTGTCATCACATGGCAGAAAGCAGAAATACAAGAGAATACGAGCTCAAGAGAGAGGGTAGAAGGCAGCTGAACTCATTTTTTTAAAATCAGGAACCCACTGCGGCAATAATGTTATTAATCCATTCATGAGGGTAGAGCCCTCATAGCCAAATCATCTTCTAGAGGTTTCATCTCTCAAGACTACTGCAGTGAGGATTAAGTTTCCAGCACAAGAACTATACCCACAACTGACTTAAGAAATTACAATTAAGAACACAAAATTATATGTATGTACGTACGTGTGTGTGTGTGCACATGCCTAACTGTGTGTGTCTATATATGACATATTTAAAGAAAGTATATGGGGAGTTAAAATAGGATTAAGAATTGAGATATGTAAAATCTTCAGATTTAGAAAAATGCGTATAAAAGTTATAGAAATGAGACTGGGTGCAGTGGTTCATGCCTGTAATCCCAGCACTTTGGGAGGCCGAGGTGGGCAGATCACGAGGTCAGTTCGATTTCGAGACCAGCCTGACCAACATAGTGAAACCCCATCTCTACTAAAACTACCAAAGTTAGCTGGGTGTGGTGGCACATCCCTGTAATCCCAGCTACAAGGGAGGCTGAGGCAGGAGAATCACTTGAACCTGGGAGGTGGAGGTTGCGGTCAGCCAAGATCACGCCACTGAATTCCAGCCTGGGCAACGGAGCGAGACTCTGTCAAAAAAAAAAAAAAAGAAAAGAAAGAAAGAAACATATAACTAAAATTAAATATGATAGATGGGTTTGAGAAACTTAAAAATTGTCAAAAAAAATCTTAGTGAACTAGGAAAAAAGTTCTGGATAAGCTATCCATAATTCAGTAAATATATAGAGACTATACACAGAGATTAAAACACATAAAACATAGCATATAATGATCCAATATTTTTCCAGTTACAATTCCAAAGGGAGAAGAGTCAGTGAATAAACGAAAGACAATATTTGAATAGATATCTAAGTATTTTGCAGAAGAGTTGAAAGATATAAACCATCCAACGTTTTAGTTCTTCTGAATCAAAAATAGGATATATGAGAAGAAATCCATACCAAGACATGTAACACTGTGTCTAAACAACTTCAGACTACCATCAGCTGAGACAAGGAGAGGTCCTGTAATGACTCAGGGTAAAAAGAAAAAATATTTACTGAAAGTGCAAGATTTCAGCAGCAACACTGCAAATAAGAAGGCAGTGGAATAATACCTTCAAAATAATTATTTTTAAAAATAAAATAATTTTTAAGATAATAATAACATAATTATTGAGTTAGAATTACAAATGTATTAAAACTAATATTTTCAAAATGGAGGCTATGTAAACACTTTTCAGACAAGATGAACAAAAACAGGAAAATTGCGAACAACAGGGTCTTGATAAAGGACGTTCTAAAACCCAGATGGAATGTGTTTCAGATAAAACATCTGAGATACAAGAAGGAATGAAGAGAAAAGAAAGTGAAAAAATGTAAATAAGTCTAAGCCAATATTGGTTTTATGCTGTGCTTAGTCCTATATTGTTGTCATTCGAATACCAAACAATAATAATAGTGATATTGTTTGATATTCGAATGACAATATGGGACTAAAATATTGAATAACTATATCAGTTAGAAAAGGTATGATCTGGCAAAATAATTTAAAGTTTCTTATTTGTTGTTGGTGGAGTCAGGGAGGTAGAGAGCAATTGATTTTCTCCAATTTGAATAGCTAATTATGTATGTTAAATGTATTAGATAACCATTAAAAGACTAGAAACAAATTATATAAACTGCAAACACATAGGAAAAAAGTAAGTGAGAGAAAGAATAGTTGATTTAAAAGAGGAAAAAAGGAAGAGATAGGAAGAGAGAAAATGCGGGATATTTAGAAAGCACTAAATAGAAGTAAGCTAAATATATCAATTACTAATTACTGTAATACATATATATATAGATTAAATTATCTAGTTAAGGACTGTCAGGCATAAATAGAAAGCATGGCCAAATATATGTTATTCAGAGCACAAGCAGATGTTTTTAAATAATGAAAAATATTTTCCATGAGAAGCAATCTAAATAAAGTATTGCTAAATCTGTATATTACTATTAATATTAGACATAGAAGATTTGGAGTGAAGCAAAATGGCTGGAAATAAAACAGCAGTTAGAGGAAAAGTTTAATTCGTTAGAAAAATGTAACATCTGAATGTCTATACATTTATAAACTTGTAATCAAAATATTTGTGGAAAAAATGGAAAGAATATAAGAATAGACAAATTTCCCATTATAGTGTAAAGCTTTCACAACCCTCTCAGTAACTAATAGCTCAAGCAAAAATACTAACAGTAATGACAATAATGTATAAATAAGCTGTCACAACCAACAAAATGACGGATAGTCTTTCAACCACATATGGAACATCTATAAAAAATAAGTCTTACATTCATATATCATAATCAATGCATCCATATTGAAATTATACTCATTTTAAATTTTCTATTAAATTAAAAAATAGTCAAAACCAGAAAAATACATATTTTACAAATTAGTAAACATACTGTTAAATAACTCACCAAACAAGAATGCATAATAGAAATATAAAAAAGATGTGGAGAAATAGGAACACTTATACATTGTTGGTGGGACAGTAAGCTAGTTCAACCATTGTGGAAGACAGTGTGGCGATTCTTCAAGGATCTAGAACTAGAAATACCATTTTACCCAGCCATTCCATTACTGGGTATATACCCAAAGGATTATAAATCATGCTGCTATAAAGACACATGCACACGTATGTTTATTGTGGCACTATTCACAGTAGCAAAGACTTGGAACCAACCCAAATGTCCATCAATGACAGACTGGATTAAGAAAATGTGACACATATACACCATGGAATACTATAAAGCCATAAAAAAGGATGAGTTCATGTCCTTTGTAGGGACATGGATGCAGCTGGAAATCATCGTTCTCAGCAAACTATCACAAGAACAGAAAACCAAACACCGCATGTTCTCACTCATAGGTGGGAATTGAACAATGAGATCACTTGTACACAGGAAGGGGAACATCACACACCGGGACCTGTTGTGGGGAGAGTGGATGGCAGAGGGATAGCATTAGGAGATATACCTAAGGTAAATGACGAGTTAATGGGTGCAGCACAACAACATGGCACATGTATACGTATGTAACAAACCTGCACGTTGTGCACATGTACCCGAGAACTTAAAGTAGAATAAAAAAGAAAGAAAAAAAAGAAAACAAACAAACAAAAATTAGATCTAAAATATTACACTGATAATTCATATCAAAAGATCAAAAATTAATGATACCAAATGAAATTATACAAAATACAAATGTAAAATACACAGTATTGGTAAAGACAAAAGTATGTCTTTGAACGACTGACATGTAAGATATTTATCGTGAGAGGATAATTCAAGAATAAAAGAGAGAAGGTACAAATAAAATAACACCAGAAATAAAAATATGTAACTATCTACAGATGTCACGGAGGAAAAAAATGCAACAAAATAAATTAAATGGTGTTCTGTCATCACAAATTTTAAGTCGTAGGAGATAAATTAGTGTAAATAATATATTTTACCTCCACCAAAATAGAAATAGAAAATACACATGAGCCTATAAAAATTGTACAGATAGTGTCATTAGTTAGAAATCTTCCCATAATTAGGCACAGCTGGTTTTACAGAAAATGTCTATTAAAATATAAAGGAATCATCTTTCTAATCATGCAAAATTTATTATTTTAAAAATCAAAAATGTATCTCATTTATTTTGGATAGCATAATGTTTATCAAAATCAGAGAAGAATGTTGTGAGAAATGAAAGTTATAGACCAAACTAGTCCAGCAATATAGAAAAGGAGTAAAAACTTGCTTTATTTATAGAAAATTATTATGTAATATATGAAATTACTAGAATAACAGGAAAAAACATGTAATCATTACAATAGATTAAAAAACACATTAGAAAAAAATCAGCAGTTATCCTAGATTTTAAAAAAATACTTCCAGTAACACTAGTAGTAGATGGATTCATTTTTGTTCTATGGCAGAGCATCAAAATCTACAGAAAAAAAAAATGGTATTTATAATTGAGAAATATGATGTATTTGATATTTTCAAAAATGTAAGTCAATTCTCTTGCTTTTATTAAGTATTTTCTGGAAATAAACTGTTCATAAAAATATGTTAGCATATGTCAGCATTTTCATTAAAAATATGTTATTTTAAATTAATTAATAAATAGTTTTAAATTTTCTGTTTTATTTGCCAACAGAGAAAACGTCAATGGATATAATTCGCATAAGCCTTTTGAAGTCTAATAATTTTTAAAAGTTTAGAGAAGTGTTGAGACCAAAAAGCTGAGTATCAATTAGTATTTCATTATTTTATTAAAATAATTAAAATGAATGCATTGTAGCTGCATTTCATTATAAATCTCAGAATTTATTATATAACTGTCAGATACACAATGCAAAAGAAAGCTGCAGTATTTACATAGGTGGTTTGATTTACACTGATAAAATATAAGTGGTAAAATATATAGGAAACAAAGTGAGAAAACATTGAATTGAGGATAATTATTACTTTTTGAGTCAGGAGAGAAGGTGATAAGATTCAAAGGCCATGGAATTTAAAGGTAATCTTTAAAGGTAAGGATAAAATTTAAAATATTTTTTAAAATTTAAAGGTTAAATTAGGTTTTGGTACAAGAATGTTTATTCTATTCTTGTTAATATTTTATGTGTTATATTTGCATATATTTGATATTTATTAAAGTTCAAACAAAACATAAAAAGTCAACTATCCTTTTATTATTATGTGAAGTTTTTTTCAACTTAGTGATTAATAAATCTGATTTTACTTTATATTCATAATGTGAATCTCTTTGTTCTATTAGGAAATTATTATAGCGGAGGATTCCTCTGTAGTATGACTTCATTTTCCAAGCTATAAAAGATTCCTCATTTCCATAGATGCTATAATTCATACTCAGTTTTAACAACTCAATGTTAATAGAATAAGAATATTTTGACCTTATTATAAATAAGCTTTAATTCGCAGTTGTTATTTTTTAGCTGGCTGATAATAAAAGTTAACTTATGACCATAATGAGTACATCTATATTAAAATTATACTCATATTTATAAGAACTTCCAATTAAATATCTCTTTCTGAAACAAACATAAAATTATTTTTGACTCAGCTATACTACATTTATCAGTTCCATTACTAGATATTAACATATCACTGTGTATAGTATGATATCTATACTGTACAAATATTTAATTATGTTTGATAATTTAGACTTTATTTTTCTTTATAAAATATTTAGGTCATTTTCTAGTTTGTAATGATATTGTGAAAATTAATTTTCAATAGAATAATTAATTTAATTATTGATTATTGATTATTTATTAATAAATTATTAATTTCTATCGAAAATTAATTTTCAACATTTTATCAGTCAGTACAATATAGAAGTTTATCTTTTAAGAGCCCCAGGAGTCCTCAGATCATCTATCCTAATGCAAAAGGAAAAAAGTAAAAGAAAAAATGAAAATGAACCTTTCCTAGTTAAAATCAAGTTGATGATACCAGACTCCACTAACAGATTTATCACAGCTCCATCCCCAATCTCCCATATGCTAAGACCTCAAAAGCATCCTATAACCCCCAAAGCCCAAAGAACACAGCTGCAACCACTTTGAATCCTCATCTTGATTTTTTTTTTTTTTTTTTTTTTTTTTTTTTTTTTAGCAGGGGTTGGGTTTCACCGTGTTAGCCAGGATGGTCTCGATCTCCTGACCTCGTGATCCACCCGTCTCGGCCTCCCAAGGTGCTGGGATTACAGGCTTGAGCCACCGCGCCCGGCCCATCTTGATTCTTAAATAGGCTACCGTGGAACACAAGTTGAGATGTGTTACATGGCTAGCTTAATGATGGTTAAAATTAGGACACAGGCTTCTTTCTTCCATGTTTATGTTTTTTCCATCACACCTCCTTATGTCTCTACATGCTGCCATCAAGAGAATCCATTTGTACCTATCCAACTGAACTTGCCAATATTCTAAACTCCTCACCTCTTTCCAGCACTTCTTGTCTTGTTATTACCTTTCACATTCCATTTGTTCTTTAAATTTTCAAAAGCTAGTTTTGGGGAAGAAATTCTAGATATGATATCTTGAGCAACAATCAGATTTTTTTCCCAACTCCCTCTGTGTCATACTATTTCACACAAGTAAGAAGAATGCGTGTCTTGAATCCAACGACTGTTCTGTTTCTTGGAAATCTTGGAAGATATGCAGACTTAGATGTGCCCCTTCACTCTACCAAGGAAGACCAAGAATTAGACAAAAGCAACAATCACTGTTGCCTCTTCTTTAGTGTTCCAATAGTATCAGTTTCCCTTTGGCTTCCTATGTCCATCCAGTTGTAATCCCTGCACTTCACATCAAGGGAAGAGTGGGATTGCTAACACTTTTTAAGCTGCTCAGAAATTCTGCAGTATGTGGACTAAATCCAAGAAGTTGTTCTATTTAATAATACTGTTTACTTCAAGGTGTTTCTTTGAAAATCTCCCAGGAATCCCTTTGCAGACTGTTATTTTAATGTTATTTATTTAAGAACATAATCAAATTTCTTGGAGAGGTATTTAGAGAATATGCAGTTAGGTGAGCATGGTGCAATGAAAACCTCATAGATGTCTCCAGACAACTAAGTTAGCTTCCCTTGTCAGTTGTAAAGTGATATTGTTTTGTGGTAGTGAGACTAGTAAGAGCCATTAAGGCTAAGGGCTTTAATCACAGATTGGATTTAAAAAATCCTTGTAGTGAGAATGATTTTGTATTTTAAAAAAGCCTACCCCCACTGTAAAAACACTGATAACATGTATTGAAAACTAACAGAATGTATCCAAATTATTTAGAAGTTAAACATTTATCCAATTTGGAAAAAGATTTTTTTAACTACCAAATTTAACACTAGGCTATGGCATTTTAATCTAACCAAATCTAAACTAGCATGGAAGATTACTTATTGGATAACATAAACTATTAATTAAAGAAAATATTAGATACATTTTTTAAAAGTAAAGAAAAGTAAGAGGTCTAAAGTCCTTTAAATTCAATATTTTGGACACTTTCAATGAATTATGCATCAACTAGAAAAAACTGATTTCCAACATCTGAAATGATTCCACTAAAAGAATCAAGAAAATGAACATAAACTCAAATCCATAGCAAGGTAAAGGGATATTTAAAATGTTCACAGACAGTTCTGTGCCTGAACCACTTACATATGCCTCTCAGGAGTTATCAAAGGGTAAATCTTAAGACAAGAGAAGAACTAAATAGTCATCTACAGAGAACTAAAGTTATGTAAAAGAATGTAATAAATTAATAACGAATCTATTATGCACAGCAAATTCACTGGGATATGCAAGATTTTATAAATGATAGTTAATATTTATTCTATGTGTGAGCTTTATCTCATTTAGTCACTTAAAATATGGGGTAGAAATGGCAAAAAGGTGCATAAAAATGCTCAATATCACTAATTGTCAGGGAAACGCAAATCAAAGCCACAGTGAAATACCACATTTTTCCACCTAGAATGGCTACTCTCGGAAAGACAAAAGAATACTTGTTGACTAGGATGTGGAGGAAGGGGAACACTTACGCATTGTAGACAGGAATGTGAATTAGTACAGCCATTATGAAAACCAGTATAGAGATTCCCCAAAATTATATATATATATATATGATCCAGCAATCCCCCTACTGGGTATATATCCAAAACAATGAAATTAGTGTGTCAAAATATATCTGCACCTCCGTATTTATTGCAACACTAGTCACAATAGCCAGATACAGAATCAACCAAAGTGCTCAATAGATGGATAGACAAAGGAAATGTGGTGAATATATACATTGGATTACTATTCAGCCCTAAATTTTTTTTAAATCCTATCACTTGCAATAATATGGATGAAACTGGAAGACATTAAGTAAAATAGGGTAGACATAGAAAGACAAATATCATATAACCTAATTCCTTGTGGAATTTTTTTTTTAATGTGATCTAATCAAAGTGGAGAGTAGAACAGTGGTTACCCGAAACTGGGGTGAGGATGTAAAAGAGAGCATGGGGAGAGGGTGGTCAACAGTTACAAAGTTACAATTAAATAGGAATAGTTTCTAGTGTTCAATTTCACAGTAGGGTGACTATGGTTAACAGCAAGGTTTTGCATATTACAAAATAGCTAGAAGAGAACTTTTTTTTTTTTTTTTTTTTTTTTTTTTTTTTTTTTTGAGACGGAGACTCGGTCTGTCCCCAGGCTGGAGTGCAGTGGCGCGATCTCGGCTCACTGCAAGCTCCGCCTCCCGGGTTCACGCCATTCTCCTGCCTCAGCCTCCTGAGTAGCTGGGACTACAGGCGCCCGCCACCTCGCCCGGCTAGTTTTTTGCATTTTTAGTAGAGACGGGGTTTCACTGTGGTCTCGATCTCCTGACCTTGTGATCCGCCTCGGCCTCCCAAAGTGCTGGGATTACAGGCGTGAGCCACCGCGCCCAGCCTAGAAGAGAACTTTTAAATGTTTTCATCACAAAAAAATGATAAATGCAGGAGGTGATAAATATATTTACCTTGATTTAATTGTTATACAACATAAATATGCATCAAAATATCCAATTGTACCCTATATGTAAAATTACAATGTATTTTAATTTTGGGGGCAGATGATATTACCGACTACATTTTAAGCAGTAGAAAAATTAAACAGCAAAATTTATAGGAGCCTTACTAGATGCTATACATATGCTAAATATTTTTTCAAATGTTAATTTATGTAAAACTTCAAAACAATCATCTGAAGTAGATATAATTATTTTCTCCATTTTCTGGATGAGACAAATTTGACACTCGGCTAATTTAAATAACTTGCTCACTTTTACACAGTGGCAAAGCTGGAAATTTATATTCTTAAGACCTAAAATACACTGCCTCTCACAACTTAATGTTTAAAGTAGTAAGTATATTTTCTAAGATTAGAATAATGGTTACAGAATACAGCCAGGATTCAAAAGCAACCTTCTGACACCAAAGCAATATTGCCTCTGTATTTCATCTCTTCCTTTTCTGTCAATGGCAATTCATAGTTGACCTCATCTTGTTTTATGACTGGCTCCTAGGTTTATATTTGTAGTCCAAACATTTCCCTTAAAATTGAGACATATATCCAACTACCTATCAAGAATAAATTGGATTCTACTTTACATTTCATAGATACCATATATGTCCACGTAGATGTACTTGGATAGTATGTCTACTGTCCTAGAATAGATAGTATAGCTACTATCCTACAGTAGATAGTTCATCTCCTATCCTATACTAGGATGTACTTAGTATATATCCAAGTAAATATATATATATCTAAAAAACCTGTTTAATTTATTACTTCTAAAGGATACGTTTAAAAATAACTAATGGAAATACTAGTTGAAACTTCACCTCTTGATAGCTTCGGAATTATGTTAAAGAATTTAAACTGCTGAACATCAGTTTTTTTCATTTGTAAAATGGGACTAAAATAGTATCTATCTCATAATATTATTATTATTATGTGGTTCAAGTAGATTAATACATATAAAAACTAAAAGAGTGTATTTTAAGCCTTGAACAGAGAGCATCATAATGATAGAGAAAATTAAAACGAAGAGAGAAAGAGAGGAGACAGAAAACAAAACTTCTCTCCACAAGGAGAGAAGTAAGGGGTGTGTTGATTTGAATTAGGGGTTTCATTCCAACGAGTTCAGGCAGTTTGTTAGACAATATAACTTTTATGAACATTTGCGTTTCACAGAATGAATGTGATGACCAGAAGTGCCTTTAAGAAGTTTAATGTGGATGCCATGTAGATGCCACATAAGGAAGAATAGGAGTGAGATGGACTTAGAGTTGTGGAGTGGATGCTTAGCTCTATGGCAGATATATAGTGGAAATCATGAAAGGGAGAAAGATGGACTTGTATGATGTTTGCAGGCAGAGGGGTGGTCAATGTTTGGATCTGCAATTTATGTTATGGTGGCTGCAAGTTGGTATTGCCAGAGCCTCTCTGTCCAATACTGCGTCTGTCCACTTGGAGCTAAGTCCACCTGGTAGTGCTTACTGCCTTTCTCCCCCTCCCTCAATAGCAGCCTTGCCCAGTCTTTTTATTCCCTACTACCAAACATGGAATGGGGTCAGTAAAGGATTTTTTCATTTTCCTTGAAACATTTTTTCCTCTATCAAAATAGTAACCTTGGATCTGATCTGAGGAAAGAGAAATCTGTGGAGTGAGAGGAAATTGCACGACAGGAGGCTGTCAACAAACATGTTATAGACAGCCTATGAAGAAAACACAGGCTCTAGGATCAGGAATCTCAGTTGCCTTTTCTCTCTACTTATGATAGATGCAGAGGGAGAAGTGCCAGATATAATAAATTTGCAAATACAGGTATTTCTAAATATGCTGCTGAGGTGAGGTAACTATAGCAAGTAATTCTTCAGTTCTCTCCTGTGTTCTCGTGGTAGCCAGTTCAGTTTCCCTCTGAGCATCCTTAATCTTAGATCTTTTTAAGAGCTGCCTCATCCTAGGACAAATAATCAGAAGAGCAGCAGGTAAAAAGTTCATTCAGCGGGGAGTCACAGTTCTCATTCCTATCCCTTCAAACACATACCTCATTCACAACACAACTTGGCCACAGATGTGGCATGGGGACCGGAAAGAGAAAGTTAAATAAATTTTTAAAAAAAGATTATAAAAGGAATAATGCCAAACAGCATGGAGTCTCTGTGAGAGGAAACGTGAGTTTAAGTGTTAGTGTGTTTTAAATGGCTTGAAGTGATAGGGGAGGGGAAGGGAAGACTTGAGGGCAAAACGTCCTAATGTCCAGTTGCCTAAAACAGTACCCAACAGTGTGGTGAAAATTAGTGGCTAAACATTTCTAATTGCTTCCCTCTATGGCTATACCACCCTGAATGCATCTAATCTCAGCTAATTGCTTCAGTGACAACTTAGTGCCAAACTGATCTTAATGCTCTGGGCATTCTAGAAGCTTAAGGAATCAGGCACTCTGCTCATCCTGAAAAGGTTTAAACTGCAGCAGAGGGAAATAACAAAATGCCTTAAACAGGTTTCCTAAACTCACTGAAAAATAAAACACACACACACAAGTCTCGTTCCTATAAAACCTTTTACCCATCATGAGAACAGAGCACGTCAACATTTTATGACATGTCCTGCTTTCAACACCATTGATACTCTATTAATATGCTAATTAAAGATGCGGAATATGATTTGTCCTGATTTTCATCTGCCCTGATTCTGACTATTAAGAATGAGACTAGAATCTATAATATTCACACCCTATAGAAGGAGGACGGATAAATATGATTAAGAAATGGAGACATGAGATAAGTAGCAGGGTCCCAAGCTATGGTGGGGGAAAAAGGTAGGTAAGTAGGTAAGTGAAGAGAGCCAAACAGATGGCTCTCCACCTTCATCCCAGCCAAATTCTGCCATCTTTTATGTCCTTTGTGTGCATATTCCTTCTTGTAATATCCTTATTATTTCCCATGTTTGCTTTTCTCTCTGATTTTTTGTCAAAGATCCCATACCACTTGGTACTTCTATGACATTGTGCTAAGATTGGAAGATACTGATACAGAAGATATGTAAACCATAGCCTTGGATCTACTAAATCACTATCATAAGATTATTAATGATAATGACAGTAATTAATATCTGCTGAGGACTCACTATGTACTACATAGTAGGACTAATCACTTTACATACATTACAGTACTTAATGTAAAAAGGTGTATATATACATTTGTATATAATATATAATCACATATAAATTATGAAGATGAGGTATAATTATATAATTATATATAACTATATAATTATATGTAATATATAATATATAATTTACATATAAATACATATATAACATATTAATAAACTTATATGTATAAACTAAGAACTATTATTGTTATTATCTCCATTATGAAAGAAACTTTTAATGATAGTTCTGTGGTGTGAATAACTGGTGAAACCAACATTTAAAACTGAACAATTGGACTTCATGTTTTAAACACTTTGAAATTCTGCTTGTTCGAGTGAATATAATCTCTACTTTGCCTTAATATGAGGCCATTAAAGTTTTTACAAATCATGTTGGTAATAAGGGTAGAATAGGGTAGAATATGCAAACATAAATGCCAACATTTTTATCCCCATACCAGCCCTCTGTCCTCCCCAAAAATGGTGACTAATGGTAATAGCAGCAGTATTTGGTATTTTAATATTTTATATTACTTAATTTTCTCCTTACAGCAACTCTATGAATTAAGCAATATTATCAAAATTATCCTGACAAAGAAACTAAGTATTCAGTATAAGATATTAAAAGCATTTTAGAAAACAATGATATTACTTCAAGAAGTACTCATGAGCTTCTCTCTTGAATTACTTTCTCCAGTCATGATAACTTTTATCAAGGTATTTCAATGGATTATAATTGATATGTTATTCCAACAATCATAGAAACAAATATCAGCCCTTAGTATCAGGGAAGTTCTATGACTTCACTGATTACAATTTGAAAAATATGAGATTGCAATCTCTAATAACTCTCCTGTTATTTTACTATCTACATTCTATTTCAGTTCATATTTTAATCATCTGCATTCTAAAGTTTACCTTTTGATAACATTGTAACTTGATGGATGTAACAAGAAAATAAAATATATTGTGTTAGAAACCAAAAGGAAATCCTCTAATGCCATCCTACCTACCACTGGGTCTATAGCGGACAGCTTTTAAGATTGCCCCCAGATTTCCCTGTCTCCTGGTATTCATGTCCTGCTTAATCCTCTAGCACTCCTAAACAATAAAGTAATGGGATGTCACTTATATGATTGGATCGTATAATATAATGACCTTCGTCTTACTAGCAAACTCTCTTACTTGCTGTCATTAATGAAGTAAGCCTACATGTTAGTGAGGCCTCCATGAAAAGAATCTGAGGACAGCCTCCAGCCTACGTCTGCTATAAACTGAAATCCTCATTCCAAGAAAAATAAGGAACTTCCCTTAAATGGCCCTTAAGGAACTGCTGTTTTGTCAGTAACCACCCACGTGAGCTTGGCAGTGAGTCTTCCTCAGCTTAGATTTCGGACAAGACCTCAACTTTGCCCAACCTTTAATTTCAACATCTGTGAGAAGCCATGAAGATGCAGAACCACCTAATCTATGTCTTGATGTCTAACTAGAAACTATGAGGCAAACATAGTTTGTTTCAAGCAACTAAGTTTGTGATAATTTGATATTCAACAATAGACAACCAGCACAGAGACTAAACCAAGAACATTACCATCCTGATTGTCTTCCAATTTCATTATGCCAGGGAAGTGTTAGAAGGAATTTACTTCCACAGACCTGAGTTAACAAGCATAAGCCATTGTAAGAAAGCTGTTCTAATGGAGAGACAAACCAATAATCAAAATAACTCATAACATAACTGAGAAAGACCAAGTTCTACATGCATAATAAATAACTAAACAAGTAAATAAATCAATACATTAATTTAGGAGGTACCCGTGAGGACCAAGGCCCTTGAGTCCCTGATGGTTCACTGAAAATCATTGATGTGAGTCAGATTGACTGATAGGAAAAAAGGCGTACAAGTTTATTTCACATGTATACATGCGAAGCTTTAGAATGAAGCCCCAACACCCCAGTGATGCACAGAAGCTCATATACCATCTTGAGGTTGTAGAAAGAATGTAGACTCAGAGCTTGACCCCAAATAACTTATGTTGGTAAATCAGGTATGAGTGGAAACACAGGTTATAAGATGGAGAAAGGAAGAAGCTTGCCTAGCAAAGTTGGCCTTGATATGTAAATGAAGCCTCATAGGTAGCAGATCTCAGAGAGAATAGATGGTAAATATCTCTTTTCAGACCTTTAAAGGTGTCAGATTCTCAGTAGATCTCTCCTAGATCCTGAAAAGGCCTAGAAAGAGAAGGCTTGGCTGCATTAATGGAGATTCTCTGAATGCAAAATTTCCCTACAAAAGACAGCTTTGCAGAGCCAGCTCAGTCTGCTAGCCCTGTGGCAGCCACTTCAGAATATGTCAGAGAAATATTTGGAGGTAACATATTTTTATATCCTTCATAATTGTAGGAAAAACTATTATTTTGTAAAGATACATCATTTATTCCAAACTTTGTGATTACTACTGAAGCAGTTCCACATTTTTGAAGGCTACTGACTACAAAATTGTCTGAGGAATTTGAATACTAGCTAAGTTCTGGTTCAGTAAGACTATATAATAAATGTTTTCTTTTACAAAATTGTTCTTTAATAACTGTGGTTTATGTCACTAGTAATGCCCTCATCATCATCCATGAAGATGAACAGGTCCAAAGTTCCCTGAAACAAATTCTTGGAAAGACAAGCCAAACTCCAGGTGACCCTTTTTGAATCAGTGATAAAGAACCTAACAAAAATCAAAACAAAACAAAACAAAACAAAAACCCAGGACCTGATGAATTCAGTTAAATTCTACCAGATGCACAAAGAAGAGCTGGTAATCCTTCCTACCTAAACTTTTCAAAAAAGAAAAGAGGAGGAAGGACTCCTCCCCAACTCATTATGTGATGCCAGCATCATCATGATACCAAAATCTGACAGACAAGAGAGACAGACAGACAGACACAGACACAGACACACACACACACACACACACGCACACACCGCACACACTTCAGGCCAATATCCTTGATAAACATTGATGCAGAAATCCTCAACAAAATACTTATAAACCAAATCTAGCAGCACATAAAAAGCTAATCCTCCATAACCAAGTAGGGTTCATCCCCAGAATGCAAGGTTGGTTTGACATACACAAATCAAAAAATGTGATTTATTATATAAACAAAACTAATGACAAAAACATGACTATCTCAATAGATGTAGAAAAGGTTTTCTATAGAATTCAACACTCCACGTTAGAAACTACCAATAAACTAGGTACTGAAGGAACACACCTCAGAAAAATAAAAGCCACCTATGACAATCCCATAGCCAACCAATATACTGAATGAGCAAAAGCTGGAAGCATTCTTCTTGAAAATTGGCACAAGACAAGAATGCCCTCATTCACCACTCTTATTCAACGTAGTATTGGAAGTCCTACCAAGAGCAACCAGGCAAGAAAAAGAAATAAAATGAGTCCAAATAAAAAGAGAGGAAATAACACTATCTCTGTTTGCAGGTGACATGATTGATTCTATATCTAGAAAACTCCATAATCTTGGCCAAAAATCTCCTTAATCTGACACACAACTTCATTAAAGTGTCAGATACAAAATTAATGTAGAAAAATTACTAGCATTCCTACACCAAGAATATCCAAGCCAAGAGCCAAATGAGAAAAGTAATCCCATTCACAATTGCCATAGAAAGAATAAAATACCTAGAAATACAGCTAACAGGGAGATGAAAGATCTCTACAATGAGAATTACAAA
Source organism: Papio anubis (assembly GCF_008728515.1). Lineage (NCBI taxonomy): Eukaryota > Metazoa > Chordata > Mammalia > Primates > Cercopithecidae > Papio > Papio anubis. Next base: position 79,384,041 of record NC_044983.1, read on the forward strand.
ATACTGCTAAAAGAAATTAGAGGAGACACAAACAAATAGAAAAATATTCCTTGGTCATGCTCATGAATAGGAAGAATCAATATCATTAAAATGTCTATACTGCCCAAAGCAATTTATAGATTCAATGCTATTCCTATCAAACTAACAACAACATTCTTTACAGAAACCAGAAAATCTATTTTAAATTCATATGAAACAAAACAAAACAAAACAAAAAAACAGCTTGAAGCAATCCTAAACAAAAAGAACAAAGCCGATGGTGTCATGTTACCTGTCTTCAAACTATACTACAAGGCTATAGTACCCAAAATGGCATGGTACTCGTACAAAAATAGGCACATAGGTCAATGGAACAGAATAGAGAACTCAGAACTAAGGCTGCATACCTATGACCACCTGATCTTTGACACAAACCAGCAATGGGGAAAAGACTACCTATGCAATAAATTGTCATCCTTGGGTGGTTGTTTTTCCAGCTGGAAGCCTCTGTGGCCAGTGGCCCCTTTGCCTAAGTTTTATTTCGGCCCACTGGGTTCATTCTGCCCACTCAGCCTGGCACACTGTGCTTGGCTCATGCTACCGGGCCAGATTTCATGTCTGCCAAGGACAAGCCAGGCATAGAGTGGTGAGGGGTGTGTGAGTGAATGTTGGGTCTGGCCAGGAACAGGAAGGCATGCTGGCTGCTGTGGCAGGGTGGGCAACTCCAGGTGTCAGCACAGGTGCAGGTTCCATGTAAGTCTGTGGCTGGATCAGATGCACCACAAGCAGCAGCTTCATTTGTGGGCCTGGGTCTGGTCAAGGGGAATGTGTTAGTGCCCAGAAGCTTGAAGACATCAGAAACTGCAGAGCCCCAAAGAGGGTGTCAGAGCTCTGGCTCAAGGAGCCCCTAGGTCTGCGCTCCTGGAAGGGTCATAGCTCTTCTCTCCTCTTTTCTCTCCTTCCCATCACCTGCAATGTGGCAAGTGGAAGGCATGTTTTAGCCCTGTGGTGTTACAGGTCTTTCAACCTCACCATTCATGGGGTCCTGAGTTCTTGTTCCACATTCAGGAAGGATGAGGTATGCAGACAACTGGAGGGTGAGGAAGGAAAAGAGGTGCTTTATTGAGGGACAGAACAGCTTTCAGGAGACCCACAGTGAGTAGCTGCTATCTGCAGACAGGTCACCCCAACATCTCTGCAGCTCTCAGTGCAGAGAAGACCCAGAGTAGGTAGCTCCTATCCACAGGCAGGCCATCCCAACATCTCTGCAGCCCTCAGTGGGGAGAAGACCCAGAGTGGGTAGCTCCTATCCACAGGCAGGCTATCCCAACATCTCTGCAGCCTTAAATGGGGAAAAGACCCAGAGTGGGTAGTTCCTATCCCAGGCAGGTTGTCCTGTCATCTCTGCAGCTCTCAGTGAAGAGAAGACCCAGAGTGGGTAGCTCCTATCCACAGGCGGGTCATCCCATTATTATCTCTGCTGCCTTCAGTGGAGACAAGACCCGGAGTGGGTTGCTCCTATTCACAGGCAGGTTGTCCTTTCATCTCTGCAGTTCTCAGCAAAGAGGAGAACCAGAGTGGGTTGTTCTTATCTGCAGGCAATTTTTCCTGTCATCTGCCTGAATGTGGCTGAGTCTGGGGGTTTTTATGGGCTTCAGAGGGGAGGAAGTGTGTGTTGATTGGTTCATGGGTGGCCATGGACAGGCCTAGAAAAAACACCACAAGTTCTCACTTCTGTCTGTAGATTGGCAGCCCAGGCCCAGGCTTCAGGCTGTCCCTGGCTTGAAGGTGGGGTCTCATCAGGAACCTGACCCTTTCTGCCCAGGAGACTGTCTGCCTCCTGCCACGATCAATCATGTCATCCACAGTGCCCAGGCTATTCACATGGAAGACTGTCTGCAGGCCTACACTGTGCTGCCCTCAGCACCCCCTCAACCTCCCTCCTGTGCTCACTGGAGCTCAAAGTCTGGAAGGGTCCAAGGTGGCAGAGGGCTGGCAGGTCAGCACCACCCTGAGTGTGCACACACCTGGCTGAGCTTGACAACGCCTGGGCTCAGCCGCAACTTTGCTGCAAATGAGGAGTGAGCACTGGGAGAGGGGAAGGACCAGGCAGCAGGAGCAGGCACTTCTGAGCCTGCAGGGGCTAGAGGGGTTTCCTGGGCCCCGAGAGTGCAGGGATGCCTGGGTTCACAGCCCAGGTCTACAGCCACTGCTCGACAGCTGCAGCTGTGCCGGAGAGGGAAGAGCCCCCATCCCTCAGACTTGGAAGGGGGCAGGTCTCTCACCTGTCCCAGGCTCCCGTGGGGTCCATGGAGCATGCAGCCCTGGCCACACCTCCCCTATTGCAGCCAGCATCTGCACAGCAGCTGCTCCACACAGTTCATTATTGCCATCACAATGGTGCTGTAATAACTAGCTAGCCATAAGAAGACTGAAGCTGGAACCCTTCCTCACACCATAGACAAAAATCAACTCAAGATGGATTGAAGACTTACATAAAAAACCCAAAATTATAAAAGCCATGGAAGACAATCTAGGCAATACAATCCTGGACATAGGAATCTGCAAATATTTTATGACAAAGGCACCAAAATCAATTGCAACAAAAGCAACAATAGAAAAGTAGGATCTAAGTAAATTTAAGATTTTTTACACAGCAAAATAAACTATCAAGAGAGTGAACAGACAACCTATAGAACAGGAGAAAATATCCTGTTAAACAGGATTCCCACTAAATCCCATTAAAAAGTGGGCAAAGGACATGAACACACTTCTCAAAAGAAGTTGTACATGTGGCCAACAAGCATATGAAGTAAAGCTCAATATCACTGATCATTGGAGCAATGCAAATAAAAACCACAATGGGATACCATGTCACACCAGTCAGAATGGCTATTATTAAAAAGTCAAAAAATAACAGCTGCTGGTGAGGTTACAGAGAAAAGGGAACACTTAGGCACTGTCGGTAGGAGTGTACATTTGTTCAACCAACGTGGAAAACAGTGTGGCAATTCCTCCAAGAGCTAAAAGCAGAACTACCATTCAGTTCAGGAATCCCATTGCTGTGTATATACCCAGAGGAATGTAAATCATTCTACCATAAAGACATGCACAAAATGTTCATTGCAGCACTATTCACAATAGCAAAGACATGGAATCAAACTAAATGCTCATCAATGATAGATTAGACAAAGAAAACGTGGTTCATATACACCACGGAATACTATGCAGCCATTAAAAACAATGAGATCATGTCTTCTATGGGAACATGGATGGAGCTGGAGGCTATTATCCTCAGCAAACAAACACAGGAACTAAAAACAAAATATAGCTCATTCTCACTTATAAGTGGGAGCTAAATAATGAGAATTCCTGAACACAAAGGAAGAAACAACAGACACTGGGGTCTACTTGAGGGTGGAGGGTGGGAGAAGGGAGAGGTGAAGAAAAGACAATTATTGGGTACTGGGCTTAATTCCTGGATGACGAAGTCATTTGTACAACAAACCCCAAGGACATGAGTTTACCTGTGTAACAAACCTTCATGTGTACCCTTCAACCTAAAATAAAAGTTAAAAAAAGATTAAAAATTAAAACTATGGATACCAAAAATATATTTAAAAGATGGTGCTTAATCATATAAACACAAAATAATCAAACAGTTTTATTTTGGTATCTCAACAGGGAGAATGCATATTGCGAGCATCCCCTATGGCTGTGCCCTCTCAAGTGAGTCTCCCTGTGGTTTCTCATGCCATCTGACATAAGCTTCCTCTTCAATGGCTCCTACCCACTACAGCTGATATTTGAGAAGGGGTGAGGGCACTTAAAGCCGTTCTATCACTTACTTCTCACACTTATTTGTAGTGGAAACTTTATTAAAATCAGCAAAACCATTTTATTCTACTTAGGGAGACAAAGTTTTGTAACTTAGAACCAAAAATCCCCCGATGATAAGGTTTTATTGACCTATAAATGTAGTGACTTTTTCCATCATTCCATTATGATTTAGTTATCGAACATCTTTTTCTTTCCATGACTCTCAAAGGTGAAAATCACAAAGCCTTCCCCACACAATATCGCCAGAGGCTGTTTCTTATCTCTTTAAGAAATCACTCAAACTTGTCATTTGGGATTCAATTTTCACTGATGTGAAAGTTACATTTTATAGTACCTTATTTCAGTTTCTCTTCCCAACACAAGCCCCACGAAGACACAAAACACATCTCCCTCATTTTGGTAGACAAAAAACAAAGCCCTTTTATTTATTATATATATTTTTTAATTGAATGTGTTGTTTACCTAAATTTTCCGAAAATGAAATACCTCTATTACAATAAGTGAACAATTTAAAAGTATACAATGCTTTACTTGATATACTTGGTTTTTTATAGACTCACTATAGAACAAGGGAACAAATATGTGGTCTTATAGAAATTTAGAAGGTATGTTTGGGATGGATTATTTCTTTTTAAAAAGCATTTAAAATTAACTGTAGGGTAGAGTTATAAATGGCAGACGGTCTCCATTCTCAACGGTACCTGAAACTGAGAATAAATTTTTAACAAATTTGGGCAAAGTGTTTGGAGAAAACTGACTGAAAATAAAAACAATAATGCATCTATAATATTTACTTACGAGGGCTTTGAGCAGTGTATATTTGGAAGTAATCTCATATAGAGATTAACATACATGAGTATACAGATATTCCTGCATTTTGAAAATATAAACTAAATATTTCAACCTTGTTTTAACTAAATATTAAAATTTGCCTCCCCAAAACTCTAATTTTGCTCATATTCTACTGGCTAGAATCCATACACAATGCCTTATTTAATAGGAAAGGTCATCTAGCTTTTGCCCAAGAAGAATAAAGACTTGTAATTAAAAATTAGCCAGTTTCTGACACATCCAAAGAACCTGTTCCAGAAGACACAGCCAAACATTTTTTACTCTTATTTAGTATCAGGTAATGAAGGACTTTCCACTCTGAGAAACAAATGAAAATAGCAAATTACTTACTCTTCACCAAGCACTATCTGCCAACTGCTCAGACTTTAGGCCAGTGAGACCTAGGTTTGAATTCCTACCTTTCACTTTCTAGAAGTGTAAATAGAACCAATTTATTTTTTTCTGCTGAAATGTGTAGATTTTATGAGTACTTAGGTACTATTGGAGTGAAGAAATAATTGTGTTGTAATAATTTAAAGGAAATAGCTATTATATTTAACATCCTACTTCCTACTTAAGAAGCTTATAAAAATCTGTGGATTTACATTTCCAAAAAAATCTAAGATTTTACAATATTTGTTAAGTTAAAAATGGCTCATAAATTTTCATAGCAATTTTATTAAAAAGTGATGTTTTTTGGATTTTAAAAATAAAAAGCAAATAAATATTATTTTTTAAGGAAGGTGAATATTAAAACAACTATTATGTATCTGTCATCTAATTGTTTAAAATATTTTTCCATTTCTCTATTGCAAAATATTTTATAAAACAGGTAAATGAGGTTATCTATTATTATAATCCATTATGACTTACTGCTCTTACAGATTTACAACATAACAATTCAATTCTGCAACCTCGTTAAATATGTTAGTCTGCTGGAAATCTGTATTCAGAAATGCTCTTTTATAAATACTGAAAAAAAAAAAAAATACTGTTTTCCATGTCAGGAATGGATGGTCTTCTCTACTCTAAAGCATAAATAGACATGTCCTACTTCTTGTTACATAAAGAAAGATGACACAGATTCAGTAATTTCATCATCCCAAGTAGATCATTGTAGTGTAACATAAGTCTAAACATTCTGTTCCTCAGATTGAAAGGATTTAGATAGAAAACTGACAATTATACTAGTGTTCAGCTTTTAATCCTTATGTTATTCTAATACTTAATGTTAAAGGAATTGAAAATGACACTTTACCATTCTGCCATAGTCATGAATGATTATGTAATACAACTCTTATCCATTACTTTGTCACTATAATTAATGAGGTCATCCCAATATCAATGCATGCAGTTGAAAAACATGTGAAGAAGAATTGGAATATTGTAATGAATTCTAGTAGAAGCATATTTCAAAAGTGTAGTTGTTTCTGTTGTATTTGAGTTAATGTGTATCTTTATCTAAATGATGTACATTAAGGTATCTTTTACCACTTAAATGCTTTGTACAATGAGTATTTAATAATTTCTACAAACTTATTACTAGAGTTGGATAATCTTAAAGTTTAAAAGTTTTGTACATTTATATAGGGGGTTACAAAAAGTACACATAAGATTAACTGGTAAAGCCTTCCCCAGTGAAAATGTCTACTTCTTGAGTAATAACAATCATCAATTTTAAGGCAATTGTATGTATTTTATTAAATCCTGAAATTCTTTTAAGAGTGAAAGTGGAATCTTCTAATCTTCCTATTTCATGACAAAGGGGAATAATACTGCTTAAAGCAAAATAATAATAATAATAATAATAATAATAATAATAATCTCATTCTATCCCCAAATAAAGCAAGTATTTCAAATTATTTATTGCTTGATCATTTTATGATAAAGAATATAGCATGTCTCTGTTTCTAGTTTTACCTTTTACTCTTCATTAAAAGTCAAGATTGGTTCCAAAAAGGATTGCTTAATAAGTTTGGATAAAAGCAACGATGACACATTTCTTTATAGAAATCAATTTTGAAAGAGTCCCAAAATGAATTGGAACTTATTCAAACTTCATTTGATTAAAAACCGTTATGAAAATTCAATATTTTAAGTTATATATTTAAATTCTGAGTTTCTCCTGTTTAATCTTGGTCAAAAAGTGTTATAACAGAGCCTATTGTAAGTTTTCTGTACTTCAACATCTGATGTAGCATAGATCTTCATAGATAATGAAAGACAAAATATTCAATTAAATTTTTAGGAACCCAAATGTGAGCTAAATTTAGTAATGCAGATTTGAGTTAAATATTAGAAGTAGTTTGAATTTTTCTCTAAATAACTTTCTGCATCAAGATGGTTTCTCATATTATGCTCTCTTACTTAAAAAATATATTTTATGCTGAATTATATCAAAGTAGTAAAAATAATAAAAAAGTTTTATTGATTTCTGTTACCATCAGCAAATCTATGTTAAGTATTATGCAAATAAAATATGAAAATTTAGATGTTGAAAATTATGTATTAATTTTTACAAATACTTTTAAAATCTGTTTTAAACATCATTTTCTCAAAAAACAGTAACTGAACATAATTTTATCTGGGAAAATATAACTGATTTTTTTCAAGCATGAGAGAATGGTACATCTCTATAAATTCTTTTTAAAATAAGTGATCCTGAATACAAAGGTTAGAAGCAAGATGGCCAACTAGATGCAACCAGGAGGAACAACTGCCACTGAGGGACTAGGACACTGGGAAGGCTGGTGCACTCGGAGCAGACCTTGACAGGGAAGGCATTAAGAGTGAATAAAGGGAAGACACAGATGCTGGGCTGAAAGGGGAGGAAGCTGGGAACCCTGCTTGGGGCTACTGTGCACAGGGCTCATTCCTGGCCCCCTGATGATTCCTGGGAAATGGATGAGTTGGGAAGGATAGGAGCAACTCACTCTCACAAGGAATCTCTCAAATCCTGGCAGCAGAAGACCTCACAACCTCCATGGACATGAGTTGGACAGGAAGAGGTGCTTAGAGAGGGGGTAGGGGCAGAATTCCAGCTGGTACAGACCCCAGAGCGTTTGGTGTGGAAACCTCTGTAGTAGAGCATTGCCAGAGATACCCATCCCCAAAGGGTTGCCCCCCAGGTATTTAGCCTTTGAGGAACTATCAGACCTGAACAGTGCAGGGGTATCTTGCTGATGAAATGGGGCCGATCCAACCTGAGTATCCCCCTGTGTCTGCTGGCCTGTCCTGGGGCTTAGCCTGGCCCCACCTGCTTGTAGTGCAGCCTCAGATGACCAGCTGAGGTGGCTTCTGGAGTCCTGAATCATAGCTCCTGTGCCTGGTCGCCTGTGTCTGACTGTTGGAGAGCTCCAGCAGAGCAACCCAGACTAATGTACAACAGCCCATCAGCGCCCTCCTGCCTCCGCATCCTTTTCCATGCTGTTTTGCAGCAGACACTCACCGACAGCCACCCCCACATCACTTTGTCAGCATATGTGTGCTAGGGTGGACCTCATCGCCCCTTCCTTAATGGCACACATGTACAAGTGCAACCCACTGTGCCATTGCAGCCAGTGTGAATGCACCCTGCCCCCCCAGCCCCCCACCATGCTACCATTGCTAATGCAGAAGCACACAGGAGGACAGCAGCCCTGCTCCCCACCCTGTGCCACCATTGTCTCTGGCTGGCACATTCACAAGCTTAGAGAGCACACGCCTTATGGCTGCCAGCACCTCACCCCTGAGCCGACACTGCTATTGGTGAGAACCTATGCATGAAGACTAGTGGCCCTGACTCCCCACAATGCACAGGTCCTGCTGCCTGCATTTAGGTACACACAGAGGGGGCCAGTCCCACTTCTTCAGTGCCTCACCAGGTGCCAACACCACTCTCTGTGCAAATGCATTCACAGATGCTGGTGGCCCCACACAAGCCCACACCACACTGCTACTGTCAATCCTGCAAATGCTCACATGGAGGTCAGCACTCCTGAAGTTGCCAGCACCCTGCTGAAGCCAACAAGAGTGCATCCTGCCACAGTGCCACTGCTGCTGGCACATATGAACTAGCACCGATCCCACTGCCACTGCCTGAGGAAGCAATTTGGCTGGCACCACCCATGGGAATGTTGTGACTAGTGGTCCAGGAACACAGCAGACCCTCCAGCACAGCAAGTTCCTAACCTTGATGGAGACGAGAACAAAGCTGGGGGCCCAATACCAGCCCCCCAGAGTTAGCGCATGCAGCCCAGCAGTCCTGAGCTGGGCCTGGGCCCCCTAAAATCTTCCAGAAATGAAGCCAGTTGACTGAAGTCACCTTATACCATAATCAAACCCCCAGGACATCAAAGAGGATAAAAGAAAATAAAACTCAACCAAAGGATAGCAACTTCAAAGACTGAGGGAACATCAGCCCACAAAAATTAGAAAGAACTCGCACAGAACTCTGGCAACTCAAAAGGCCGAAGTGTCTTCTTACCTTTAAACAATCACACTAATTTCCCAGAAATGGTTCTTAACCAGACTGAAATGGCTGAAATGACAGAAAAAGAATTCAGAATACGGATGGGAATAAAGATAATCATCATTCAGGAGAAATTTGAAACTTAATCCAAAGATTCTAAGGAACACAATAAAACAGGAAATGAAAGATGAACTTTCCACATCAAGACAGACCCAAGCTGGACTGATAAAGCTGAAAAACCCACTTCAAGAATGTCAGAATACAATCACAAGCATTAACAGCAGAATCAACCAACGTAAGGAATGAATCTTAGAGCTTGAAGACTGGCTCTTCAAAATAACAAAGTCAGGCAATTAAAAAAAAAAAAAAACAAAAATAAATAAAACCTATGAGAAATAAGGAAGTATGCAAAGAGATCAGACCTATTATTCATATGTTTCCCTGAAAGACAGGAAGAGAAAGCAAGCAATGTGGAAAACATATTTTATGATATCATCCATGAAAATTTCCCCAACATGCTAGAGAAGTCAATATTCAAATTCAGGTAATGCCAAGAACTCCTGTAAAATACTACATGAGAGACCAGGCACGGTGGCTCATACCTATAATCCCAGCACTTTGGGAGGCCGAGGTGGGCGGATCACCTGAGATCAGGAGTTTGAGACCATTCTGGCCAACGTGGTGAAACCATGAAACCCTGTCTCTACTAAAAACACAAAAATTTGCCGGGCATGATGGTGGGAGCCTGTAATCCTAGCTACTTGGGAAGCTGAAGCAGGAGAATCACTTGAACCTGGGAGGCAGAGGTTGCAGTGAACCGAGATAGCTCTACTGCACTCCAGCCTGGGCAAAAAGAATGAAACTCCATCTCAATAATACTAATAGTAATAATAATAATAATAATACACAAGAAGACAACCCTGAACACATAGAGCCACTCAGATTCTCAAAGGTCAAAATGAAAGAAGAAAATGTTAAAGGCAATTAGAGAGAAGGGGCAGATCACTTACAAAGAAAACCTCATCAGAATAACAGCAGATCTTTCAGTATAAACACTACAAGTGAGAAGAGAATGGGGGCCTCAGTATTCTAAAGATAAGAATTTCCAACAAAGAATTTTATATACAGCCAAATTAAGCTTCATATGTGAAGGAGAAATAAAATCCTTTTCAGACAAGCAAATGTAAGGAATTTCGTTAACACCAGATCTGCCTTACAAGAGGGTTCTGAAGAGAGGGCTAAATATGAAAAGGGAGACTACTACCATGCATTACAAAAATGATTAATTACTAGACCAGAGACCCTATAAAGCAACCACATAAGCAAGTGTGCCTAATAACCAGTTAAAAATATAATGGCACTAACAAATCAGCACATATGAATACTAACATTAAATGTAAATGGTCTAAGTGCTCCCGAATAAAAGGCAAGTTGGATAAAGAAGCAAAAACCAATGGCATGCTGATGTCAAGAGACACATCTCACATGCAATGACATGCATAGTCTCAAGGTAGAGTGATGGAGGAAAAAAAAAAAAAACAACTATCAAGCAAATGGAAAACAGAAAAAAGCAAGAGTTGCCATTCTAATTTCAGACAAAACAGACTTTAGACCAGCAAAGATCAAAAGGGAAAAGGAGGTCATTACATAATGGTAAAGGGCTCAATTCACCAAGAAGACCTAACGCTCCTAAAAGCAAGTTCATAGAGACCTATGAAGAGACTTAGATAACCACACAATAATAGTGGGAGATGACAAAACCCCACTGACAGTGTTAGAAAGATCATTGAGGCAGAAAATCAACAAAAATATTTAGGAGCTTAACTCAATGCAGACCAAATAGACCTAACAGACGCCTACAGAACTCTCTACCCTCAAACAATAGAATATACATTATTCTTATGGGCATGTGGCTCATATATAGAGTCAGTCACACAATCAAGCATGAAACATCCTCAGCAAATTCATAAAAGCCAAACTCCTATCAGCCGTGTTCACAGAGCACAGCACAATAAAAACAGAAATCAATACTACGGAAATCACTCAAAACCGTACAATTAAATGGAAATTAAACAACTTGCTACTGAGTGAGTTCTGGATGAATAATTAAATTAGGACAGAAATCAAGAAATTCTTTGAGATTAATGAGAACAAGGACACAATATGCCAGAATCTCACAGACAGTAAGGGTAGTGTTAAAAGGGGAAAGTATAGCATTAAATACCCACATCAAAAAGTTAGAAAGATTTCGAATCAACAATGTAATATTACAGCTGGAGGAACTAGAGAAGCAAGTGCAAACTAATCCTAAAGCTATTAGAAGGCAAGACGTAACCAAAATCAGAGTTTAACTGAAGGAAATTGAGATGCGAAAAACCATGCAAAAGATCTGTAAATACAAGGGTTGTTTCTTTTTTAAAAAAATAAGATACACAGACTGCTAGCTAGACTAATAAAGGAAAAAAGAGAGAAGATTCAAATATACATAATCAGAAATGACAAAGTAATTATTACCACTGATACCACAGAAATATAAACAACCATCAGAAAATATTAAGAACATCTCTATGTATACATGCTAGAAAACCTAGAATAAATGAATAAATTTCTGAACCCATACACGCTCCCAATATTGAGCCAGGAAGAGACTGAATCCCTGAACATACCAAAAAATGAGTTCCAAAATTGAATCAGTAATAAAAAGCCTAGCAACCAGAATAAGCCCAGGAGCAGACGGATTTGCAGCAGAATTCTACCAGATGTACAATTAAGAACTGGAATTATTCCTACTGAAACTATTCCAAAAATTTGAGGAGGAGAAACTCCTCCCTAACTCATTCTATGAGGCCAGTGTCATTCTGATACAAAAACCCTGCAGATACAAAACAATAAAAAGAAAACTTCAGGCCAATATCTCTAATTAAAGTAGATGCAAAAACACAACAATAAAAACAGACACAACAATAAAAGATACAACAATAAAAAGAAAACTTTAGAGACACAACATTAAACTTCAGGCCAATATCCTTGATTAAACTAGATGCAAAAATCCTCAACAAAATACTAGCAAGCTGAATCCTGCAGCACATCAAAAAGCTAATCCATGACAATCAAATAGATTTAACCCCGGAATGCAAGGTCAGTTCAACATACATATCAGTAAATGTCATTCATCACATAAATGGAACTAAAAACAACAACAACATGATCAACACAAGAGATGCAGAAGAGACTGTGACAAAATTCAACACTTCTTGTTAAAAACCCTCAATAAACTAGACATTAAAGCAACATACTTCAAAATAATAAGAGCCATATGACAAACCCAAGGCCAACATCATACAGCATGGGCTAAAACTATAAGCACTCCCCTTGAAAATCAAAACAAGATAAGGATGCCCTCTCCCACGACTACTATTCAACATAGTACTGGAAGTACTACAGCGAGCAGTTAGGCAACAGAAACAAATAAAAGGAATCAAAACAGGAAGAGAGGAACTCAAACTATCCCTGTTTGCAGGTGACAGAATTCCATACTTAGAAAAACCCATAGTCTCTACCCAAAAGCTCCTTAATCTGATAAACAACTTCATCAAAGTTTTAGGATATAAAATCAATGTACAGCATTCAATAGCATTCCTATACATCAACATCACTCATGCTGAGATTCAAATTAAGAATGAAATGCCATTCACAATAGTAATAAGAATAAGATACCTAGGGATATAGCTAATGAAGCAGGCAAAAGAACTCTACAAAGAGAATTACAAAACACTGCTCAAAGAAATCAGAGATGACACAAACCGAGGGAAAAATGTTCCACGTTCATGAATAGGAAGAATCCATATTGTTCAACTTACAGATCCAAAGCTGTTACTATCAAACTACCAATGACATTATTCAGAGAATTAGAAAACACTTGTAAAATTTATATGAAACCAAAAGCAGCCCAAAAAGCTAAGGCAAGAGAACAAAACTGGAGGCATCACATTACCTGATACAAACTATACCACAAGGCTACAGTAACCAAACAGCATGGTACTGGTACAAAAACACACACATAGGCCAGTAGAACAGAGCAGAGAGCCGTGAAATAATGCTGCACACTTATACAACCGCCTGATCTTTGACGAAATTGACAAAAACAAGCAATGGGGAAAGGACCTCCTCTTCAAAAAAATAATGTTGTGATAACTGGTTAGCCATACACAGAAGATTGAAACTGGACTCCTTTGTTAATTCATATTAAAAAAAATAACTCAAGGTAAATTAAAGACTTAAATGTAAAACCTAAAACTTCAAAAGCCTTGGAAGACAACCTAGGCAGTACCGTCTTGGACATAAGAACTAGTAAAGATTTCATGAAGACATTAAAAGCAATTGCAACAAAAGCTAAAATTGAGATGTTGTACCTATTTAAACTAGAGAGTTTTTTTACAGCAAAATAAACTATCAACAGAGTAAACAGCCTACAGAATGGGAGAAAATGTTGCAATCCGTGCATCTAACAAAGGTCTTATATCCATAATCTGTAAGAATTTAAACACATTTAGAAGCTAAAAAAAAATTTTAAAGTGGGCAAGTAATATAAACAGGCACTTCTCAAAAGACAATGTACATGTAGTCAAAAGCCTATGAAAAAAGCTCAACATCACTAATCATTAGAGAAGTACAAATCAAAACCACAATAAGATACTGTCTCACACCAGTCAGACTGTCTATTATTAAGGTAAATAAATGACAGATGCAGTTGAAGATGTGGAGGAAAGGGAATACTTCTGCACTTCTGGGAGTGTAAATTGGTTCAGTCATTGTGGAAAGCAGTTTGGTGATTTCTGATATAATTTAAAACAGAATAATTATTCGACCTAGTAAGTTCATAACTGGGTATATATTCAAATAAAAATATATCATTTTACTATAAAGACACATGCAAATGTATGTTTACCTCAGCACTATTCACATTAACAAAGACATGAAATAAACATAAATGCCCATCAGTGGTACACTGGATTTTTAAAATGTAGCACATATACACCATGGAATGCTATGCAGTCATAAAAAGGAATTAGATCATGCCATTTGCAGCAACATGGATGGAGCTAGAAGTCATTATCCTCAGCAAACTAACTCAGGAACAGAAAACCAAATACCACATGTACTCACTTAAAAGTGGGAGCTGAATATTTAGTACATATTGACATGAACAACAGACACTGTGTCCTACTTTAGGGTGGAGGGTGGGAGAAAAGTGAGGATTGAGAAACTACTTATTGAGTGCTATGCTTATTACCTGGATGATGAAATAGTTAGTATGCCAAACCTCCACGACACACAATTTACTTATACAACAAATTTACACATGAACCCTTGAGCCTAAAATAAAAGTTTAACAATAAAATCATGTAAGGGCTCCTACTTGTGATATAATTAGTTATTATTTTTGAAAGATAATTGTTATAGTTAACTTGATTGATTTTCACAAGACTTGATCGTGTGGTATTTGAGAGGAAAAAAAAGATGGAATCAACAATTTAATGTTCATTAAGTCATACCGGAGTGTCCACTTAACTTTTAATAGAATTGAGCAACATTTTATATTCTTCCACTTGATCAGTATATTTTCTTACTTGTTGGGTCAGTGTTAAGACTCTACCATCCTAAGTCTCCAACATGTCTTTCCAAGCACATATTTATCCCCACACGGATTCATTGCTCTTTAACTGTTTTAGATCATTGGTAATTTACAAAATGAAATAGTAACTTTTTAAAGTTTTATTGAGGTATAATTGACAAATAAACTTGCATATATTTAAGGTGTGCAACATGATGATTTGAGGTACCTACAAACTGAGATGATTACCACAATCATGGTAGCTAATACATCCATCACCTCACAAAATCATCATTTGCGTGTATGTGTGTGTGTGTGTGTAAGGTGATAACATTTAAGATCTACTCTCAATAGATTTCATGCATATAAAAATTATTATCAACTATAGTTGCCATGCTGTGCATTAGAGTCCCAGAATTTATTCATCTTAACACTAAGACTTTGTATCCTGTAATCAATATTTCCCCATTTCCTTTATCCCACAGTACCTGGCAACCACCATTATACTCTGTTTCCATGAGCTTGATATTTTTAGATTGCCCAGAAAAGTGAGGTTATGCAGTGTGTATCTTTTTCTCTCTGGCTTGTTTCACTTAGCATTGTGCTGTCCAGGTCACTTCATGATGCAAAGGGTAGAATTTTTTAAGGTCCGAATAAAATTTTATTTTATATACATACACACACACACACACACACACACGTATATATACTGTATTCATATATATTATAATATGTGATATTATAATATGTAATGTTCTAGATATATATCACATTTTATTTTTTCATTCATTCCTTGAGGAGCACTTAGGTTGTTTTCCTGTTGTCTTGGCTTTGTGAATAATGCTGCACTGAACCTGAAAGTGCAGATATCTCTTCAAGTACTATTTTAATTTTTTTTTATTTATTCCAAAGTGAGATTGCTGGATCATTTGGTAGTTTTAATTTTTTGAGGAATTTCCATACTGCTTTCCATAGTGATTATACCAATTTACATCCCCACCAACAGTGTACAAAACTTCCTTTCCTCCATACCCTTGCTTACACTAGTTTCTCTCATAATTTTTATTATAGCCATTCTAACATTATGAACTGATACCTTATTGTGTCTTATCATTTTTTGATTTTTAATTTTTTTATTTTTAATTATTCTGAGCACATAAAGTTGTATATATTTATGTGGTACATGTGAAGTTTTGATACAGAAGTACAATGTGTAATAATTTACATTTCCCTCATTATTAGTGTTGTTGAGCATTGTTTTCATCTACCTGTTGGCTATTTGCATATCTTCTGTGGAAAAATGTCTACTCAGTTCTTTTGAATAGACATTTTAATATCAGATAATTATGGTTATTGTTGATATTGATTCATATGAGTTCCTCACAGATTTCTAATATTAATCTCTTTTTAGATGTAGGGCTTACAAATATTTTATCTTGTTCTATAGGTTTTCTCTTCAACCTGTTGATTGTTGATTGTTCCCTTTCTTATGCAGAAGGCTTTTAGTTTGATGGAGTTCATTTGTTTACTTAGCTTTTGTTGACTATGCTTTTATTGTAATATCTAAAAAGTTATTGCCAAGACAAATGACAAGTGTTTCTCTATATTTTCTTATAAAAGTTTTACAGTTTCACATCTTACATTTAAGTCCTTAATCTATATTGATTTAATTTTTGTGAGTGTTAAAAGGTAGAGGCTGATATGGTTTGAATCTGTGTACCTGCCCAAATCTCATGTCAAATTGTAAACCCTAGTGTTGGAGGTGGGGCCTGGTGGGAAGTGATTAGATCATGAGTGTGAATTTACCCCATCTTGCTGTTCTTATGATAGTGAGTGAGCTGGTCGTTTACAAGTGTGTAGCACCTCCCCTCTATTTCTCTGGCTCCAGCCACGTAAGATGTGCCTATTTGCCCTTCACCTTCCGCCATGATTGTAAGTTTTCTGAGTCCTCCCCAACCATGCTTTCTGTACAGCCTGAGGAGCTGTGACTCAAGGAAATCTCTTTTCTTTATAAATTACTCAGTCTAAGGTGTCTTTATAGCAATGCAAGAATGGACTAAGACAGATGCCTAATTTCATTCTTTTGCATGAGGAAAAATTCTATTTTATTCTTTTTGATGCTATTTTAAATAAGATTATTTTCTTTATATTCAGATAGTTTTTTGTTAGTGTATAAAATGCAACCTGCTTTTTGTATGTTGATTTTGTATCCTGAAGCTTTACTGAATTCATTTATTAGACCCAATAGTTTTCTGGTGGAGTCTTTGGGGTTTTCTATGTACAAGATAATGTCATCTGTAAATGGAGATAATTTAACTTCTTTCTTCCTGATTTGGATGTCTTATTTCTTTTTCTTGCCTAATTGCTCTGGCCAGAGCTCCCAGAAATAAGTTGAATAGGAGTGGTAAAAATGGGCACCCCTGTCTTGTCCTGCTCTTACAGGAAATTCTTTCAGCGTTTCACTGTTGAGTATGATGTTAGACATGTTGGCTTGTAATAGATGGCCTTTGTTATGCTAAGATACATTTATTCCAAACCCAGGAGATTCTTTCCAGAAAAATAATACATATATGCAAAGCTATGTGTGTTTTGTTATATCATGGAGTTTATAATTTTACAAATTTGATCACTCTTGTTTTAGAAAATTGATATGAATAATTAATGACTTGTGACTACTTGGGAGCTACCATAATAAAGTAGTCAAATCTAAAAGGGTACAAATTCTGCAATAATTGTATGGAAAAAGTCAGACACAGAATTTTTATTTGGCCATAAAAATGTTCTAAATTTTTTGGCTATCTTTTAAATGGAAATCCATGAAAATCTTTGGCCATCGAATAAATCTTTGCATTCTAGATGTACAGTCATTTCACTTCTCTAACCAATTACATGAGAAATAATTTTTATTTGTAATGTAAAAATATAGGTATTATAAAAAACTTTGTTGATTTCAAATTTCACTTTGTAAACACTAAATATATCTTCATAAACAAAGTGTATATAACACATGCGTATAGAAGCTACCAAGGATGCTGTTTTATTAATTTATTATGACTATGCTTTTATTTTATTAACATTTCTTATTTTTGTTCACCAAATCATTTGAATTATTGTTTTACCTGAAAGTTTACAGGTATAGCTACTTATGAAGCCCATTTCATTTTATTTTGGATATTACTAATTCATTTTTATAGTTGGTTCCTGCCATTTCAGAAATCAGAATCTCAGGTACCAAAAATTTTCAAGAAACTCACCATGATAAATCTTGAAAATATGTATGATTTTCTTACTTTTCATTAGTGTCTGGAAGACTACATTATAGGTACATTAAGAAATGAATTTTAGAAGAGTTTGCAATTAATTATTGATGGAATGCATTGTGTTATGCTATAGGCCAAGCATATTTGCTTTTTACACTGCTTGTTAGGTATTTATAGTGTGTGCATGTGGTCAAAATTCTTAACAATTAAGACATATGTCTCTTCCTTACAGGGCTTGTATCATTATGCAATAAAATGTATTATGTCCATGCTTTCCACAAATTATTTCCAATAAATGGTTGTGTAATTACATTTACTTTAGTGTTTTGCTTTACCTCTTACCATTCTGCTTTACCAATCGCTTAAAAAATAAATAAATTATGTTTGCCAAAATCCAGGTGCCCACTTTAAGGTTCGGTAATAATTTGGGACAAATGTGGATCAAAACAAGAGAGATTATACAGTTATAGGGGTCTTAAATTATTAAATACCACAGGTTAAGTTTTTATTTTATCTATTAACTGTATCCAATAAATGCTTGTTGTATAATTATTTTTACAAAGAGAGACATTCTACAATTTGGATTTTCATGTTAATTTTAAATAATAATCAATGACCAATTTCTGTTCTTTAGGAAGAAAAATGTATAGAAAAAATTTCTTGTTTTCAATAATCTTTAGCTGCACCCACATAACTAAGTATCTCCAGGCAATTGTCAAATTTATTTTTCATATAATGATAAAGCTTTTTTAGGACTCTAAAATGTTTGTGAACTAATTCTAAGTTTCACTAGAGATCATGATTTGTTGAAGTTTCTGAATACCTGTGCTGCGTATCTTTTTTTTTTTTTAATCTATATGACAGATACTTTTACAAGGATATTTATTAATTTGGTTCTATTTTCCATTTTCTGGCTAAAAGTAAATTCTTGAATTTGCCATCACGTAAGGATCAAATTGTAGTTTAAGGGCCAATGTTTTACAAGCCAGCATTAAGAGAACCTCTTTCTGCTCTTAATAACAGTGAGCCACTAATACATTTTCATTTTAGTGTAAGTGCAGATTCACACCAACAGCTGTTTCTTCAATATTTCATATTTTAAATGTAAATTAGAATATGTATTATCAAGTATAAACATCCTACAAAATACCACTGATGTCATTGAAGTTCAAGTAACATTTTATTCTTGTAGTTTCAAGTGACATTTCAAATATGCAGCACAAATTAATTGCAAATATTTTCTGATTTTAAGAAGACCTAAAAATAAACTTAATTTCATTAACATGGCACAAGTATACATATGTAACAAACCTGCACGTTATGCACATGTACCCTACAACTTAAAGTATAATAATAATAAATAAATTAAAAAAAAAAAAGAAATGTGTATATATGTGTGTATATACATATATACTTACAAGTATGTGTATATATATACACACACACATACATACACACATATACATATATATCGCTTTTGAGCACAGAATCCATACTGTTAAGCCTAATTCTATAATTACAGTTAATTATTTTTAAAAGAGATGATAAAGCACAGCTTGCTTATATACAAAGTTTATCCAGCAACATCTAGGATATACTTGAATCATTTAAAGATTTAAAGCTCTTCAATTCACATGTGACCACCACATTGTTATTAAGCAACAATTAATAGAGTAAAACTTTCTAGTGTGCTAAATGCTTTTCCTTGTGAACTGAATGTGTAAAATGTTCTTAATGTAGAGTACTGCTCTTATTCTTCCATTGTTTCTCTTTTTTAAACTATCTTGATCTCTCTGAATGTACTACTTTTATAAGCCAAAAATTAATTTACACATATACACACAAAAACATGTAGAACAAGGTGAGAAAAAAAGAAAATCGTACCTTTTAATTGAAATATTTTCAATATCCATTCCTTCTCTCTACTCTCTCCTGAGCTGTCACTTCATCCCTCACTTTTACCAAATGATTACTGGATCAGCCTATAAAGGCAGTCTTGATTAGTGTGAAACGTTGCATGGCTACTGAAAAGTGCTGAGCAGGTAAAGAATAAATCAAGGGGAAATGAAGTACTTCTCACCATATGAGAACACGAGTCAATCAATAATGAAAACAATTCATTGTAAAAGCAAATCCTGAAAAAAAGGAACCTTTAGCTCGTATGGTTTCCTTTACTGTTTTTTAGTCTGCAGAGAAGTGAACCGAAGTGTCCTCAGATACTTAAACCAGATATAATCTCATTTACATTGATAAATTAAACTTGCAAAAGTTTTCCCTGAACAGCAGCAGAATACTTTTGGGTACAAGGGGGTCCAAATTATTTTTATTGAAATAAACAAAATCTTATAAATAAATAGCATTCTATTGTCAGCTTTCATAAATAGGTATTACAAGCACCATCCTAATAAAGGTAGTGATATGGTTTGTCTGTGTCTCCACCCAAATCTCATCTTGAATTCCCACCTCTTGTGGGAGGGACCCTGTGGGAGGTAATTGAATCAAGGGGCAGGTCTTTCTTTTACTGTTCTCATGATAGTAAATCAGTCTCACAATATCTAATGGTTTTATAAGGGGGAGTTTCCCTGCACAAGTTCTCTCCTTTTGCCTGCTGCAATCCATTTAAGACGTGACTTGCTCCTCCTTGCCTTCTGCCATAATTGTGAGGCCTCCCAGCCATGTAGGAATATAAGTCCATTAAACCTATTTCTTTCGTAAGTTGCCCAGTCTCAGGTATGTCTTCATCAGCAGCGTGAAAATGGACTAATACAGGTAGTATAATAAAATTAAATATATATTATATATATCAAGAAAAATTTAGACTGATCATTGATAAAATGAGAAGCCATTAAAATAAATATTAAAAAATCATAAAAAGCAGTGTGCATTTGTATTTCATATGCTAATATTTCAATTTGTTCATAAAACCTCAATAAGGAAAATATATATGGAATACATATTAATACATACAATTATACATAAGACATTACCTATGAAAACAAAGCATTTGAAAAAAGAAAGATCATGAAAAAAACTAAAGGTAGAATAAAAGAAGTTAAAGATAAAGCTAGACACAGAAATGTACATATAAAGTCATATACAGTTATTTGAAGTGAAGTGATAGTTTATTCTAAAGTTTCCAGTGTCCCAAGGAACAGTAAAAATGTGATCATTTCAAAAATCACTGTGTTTAAAAGATTAAAAACATTGCCTTGGTTCATGAAAAGGATGAAGCCAGAGAATAATCTCCAACTACCATCCTTATAGAGTTTTTATAAAAGAAGACCCTACACGATGTGGAAAATAGTATCCTTCAAAATGCCACTACAATAAATAAAATCATGAATTCAAAATTTTATATGAATTCTAACATATATGTACCTCAAGGCAATCTCAGAGTAAAATGTCAAAATTTCAGTTTAGTAAAGGCAGATCCATGAAGTTCAAAAGCACTATAATATAAAACTGAAGAACTTGTATCATCTGGCTTGATCCAGGATAAAAAAAAATACATATATAGATACGGATATAAATATGATGCAGATATAAACACACAAATACATACTTGAAAGATAGATACAGGCATAGAGATGTAAAGTTATATTTTCAAATGACATTAATTGTTACAGCCTTGAAGTAGAAGGTCTACACTTTATCCAAGTAACTCTTTACCAAGTGACTAATATATATTTGGACACTTTAAATTGGGTATGGTTTGATATTTAGAGTGTGGTGATATGACGGAACGGAAAGGGATACATAGAGTGCGTTAGGTACCTCTTCCACCTGCTCTAACTGTATTTTCTTCATCATATTGTGTCCTTGTTACGCATTTTAAATTCCTCATCTCGTAAAACCAAGAACCCTGTGAACTTAAAGTTTAGTTCCCAGAAATCAAAGCATTGGATAATTCGAGGTAGATGATCATAAATATTTGTGAATTAATTAATCAATGATTTTCATGAGTGAAATACGAGATAAAATATGTTGGAAAATGTCAACAATCATGGACCAAAAGCAAGCTAGAAATAAAATAAACGAAACAAAACTTTTTCTTTTTATTTTCTAATTAATTATATAATGGATTTCTCATAATATTTTAAAATGCTTATAAAGTACTGGGAAATAGCATCTCAAATTGTTAGAAATTTAAAAACCAAAACTGAAAACCTAGTTTGCATTTATAAGAAGTTTTTTTTTTAATTAAATATCTTTGAGAAGAAATAGATGCTGAAAATATGAAAGAAATATTGACCACATTCAAAATCTATAGTAAAAATTGAGTTCAGTAAATATGATTTTAAAATTAGGTTAATATGGGGTCTTTGCATATTTGTCCAAAAATGGAATTGAAAACTGAACTTCTACAACTTCTTCACTTAAGACTTGTTTTATAATACATCTTCATATTATAAGACTGTGTTACCTTAATGGCTTAATTGTGAGTACAATCATTTATCATTACAGTTTCCTGAGTTGCAACATGAGAGAAATCAATGTGCATGAAAAAGAGGATCATAAAAAAATGCTGTGATCACAGGCAATGAAAAACAGGGTGATAGATTACTTTGCCTCCGCCCAGTCTTATCCTAGAACTATAAATAAGCATGCAAGTGAACAATCTTTTTTCTCTGTATTTTATCCAGTTAAAATGAAGAGAGGAGTTGACACCATAATTCAGATAGATTCAGGTTTAACTTTGGAGGTTTGAATGAGCTAGATTAACTACCTTTTACATCGTTGCTCATTTCTTCCATTTACATTTGCCGCTTTGAACTTGTTAGCTCATTGGCAAACATGATTGTATATAGACAGTCTTGGGGTCTGGACAAAAAATAAGACACCTGAGAGAATTAAATAGACAGAGAATATGTAAAAATTTAATGTGAATTAAAAAAAAAAAAAAAAAAAAAACTAGTTTGGCTATGGATTTTCCCTAACAAGGAGCCTCAAGAACAGAAATGGTGGGCCGGGCGCGGTGGCTCAAGCCTGTAATCCCAGCACTTTGGGAGGCCGAGACGGGCGGATCACGAGGTCAGGAGATCGGTGGCTATCCTGGCACGGTGAAACCTCGGCTTTATTAAGAAAAAAAACTAGCCGGGCGAGGTGGCGGGCGCCTGTAGTCCCAGCTACTCGGGAGGCTGAGGCCGGAGAATGGCGTGAACCCGGGAGGCAGAGCTTGCAGTGAGCTGAGATCCGGCCACTGCACTCCAGCCTGGGCGACAGAGCGAGACTCCGTCTCAAAAAAAAAAAAAAGAACAGAAATGGTAATTGGTTTTGCTCATCGCTGTATTCCCAGCGCCAACCACTGAATGTGCCACTTAGATCTCAATAGATATGTATTAAATTAGTTTTGAGAGTTGCCACTGTGGGGGAGAAATATTAGTCCCAGCCTATGGAAGCCATGTGTGAACTATTATATGATACATATAGAAAGAATGTATTAGACTCTTTCACAATGTATCTGCTCTAAAAACATTTTTGGAATGCAGAGAATAACTATATTCTTTGTGTTATGGAGATAAAAAGCAGCTTATTTTTATTTATAACTCAAAAAATCTAAAGAATATTTTGATGAATTCCCTCTTAGAAAGCAGCTGGTAGATATCTTCCGTGTTGCAGCAAACCAAATTACTCTACGGTTTGATGCAGAACAGCCTTCTGATCTATCCTGGCTTGCCCAATTTGTGGTGTTTCCTCAGCATGCTTAAGGAGGGGTTTGTTATAATGTGGAAAATAAGGCATTTTATTACCATCAACTGATCCTTGCACTTAAAGGTGATTTATCTTCAGCCTTCTCTACAGCATGTTTCCTGGCTACAGGCTAAAATGTTAATAGATTTTCTAACTTTGCTTGGATTATATGAGATATAATACCAACCATTACTAAGACATGAAATTATCTTTTTCTATCTCTTAATACAATTAAAAATACAGTTGTATATTATTCACATAGACAATTTTATGATTCTTGAGCATTACATATTATAATTAATTTTTATTACAAAGAAGCCAGATTTTTAAATATCTATAGTAGAGGAAACAAAGTACTATTTGAGCTATATCTTTTTTTCCTGTCTTCATGGCCAAGTGGATTTATTTAGGATCTACCCATTGTTTTGGCATATTGCAAGAGTCAGAACAGTTCCAGCATCTAAAACACAACTCAGTTTGTCAGGAACACATAGACATCAACAAACTCAATAAACATTAATAATTTCATGTTAAGCTTTTAGCAAAATGTCATTTGAAAGCAAAAGAGGTATTTGTGACTCAATCTGTGCTATGAAATAGGCACTAATTTCATATTTAAATATTTAAAAGTTTTATAATTTATTTTTTCATCAACTGATACATCAGTGTGTTCAAGTATTATTGAATTTCTCTTCTCTTCAGAGCACTGGCCCAGGGCTTTATTTTAGTGAAACATCCACCCACTAGCTGCCAGTGTTCTGAAATAGAAGAATCTGGCCTTTTCCCATATCCTCCCATGAAGACTCACACAATGACAGTGTCTCCAAGCCTAGGGGGTATAAAGACGAATGCAATCACTGCAAATGAGTGTCCACTGGGAAATTGCTGTCCTGGACTCTTATGAACATCAAATGCCAACTTCTACACAGCTGTTTTTAACCTTGGGCAATTTATTTTACCGTCATGTACCTCAGATTTAAAATATTTAAAATACAAATAATAATATTGATTTCATGAATATTAAAATATCATGGAAATAATAGGTACAATGCATGACATGTCATCAATAAATATGAGCTATTACTCATTTTTTTCAACAACTATTTGAGTGCCTAACATATACTGGCAGTATTCTGGTTACTGGCAATGTAACAGTGAAAAAGAGAGACAAGTCTCTACACTTGCGGAAATGAGTTCAAACCTTAATTTACATTAGTTAACTCTATCACTTTGGGCAAGTTATTCCTCCAACCATTAATGTAAAGTATTTATTGAGTTTTTTCTATTATATTCTTACTTTATTTTATTTACGTCACTTGGTATTACTGATATTATCTTATAACATTTGTGAGAATTGGGTGGCTGACAGTCTCATCTATTACTACATATCTAGCACTTGGAACAGTATGATTAGTAATCACTCAATAAACAGTCCTCAAATAACTGATAAACTTAGTTACCTTACCTATTATTAAGTCTCTTAATCTTTAAAGTAGGAACTAAAATAGTATATATCTTATAAGGTTGTTGGAAATATTAAAAGAGATAATAGAATGGAGTTTTGGAGATGCAATTACTTTATCAAATAATGGTGGAGGTTTTTTCATATAATTATTTTTGTTCTTTGAATGTTCAATCATTGATTTCAGTCAAATATTATTTCTGAGAGGAAAAAACATATTAACTCTTTGGAGAAGAAACATGAAATCCATAAATAAAATAAGTCAATATCATTACTAAGACCTACAATGACATAGTATCATTAAATATTAGCTGATTGCAGTGTTTGCATCATGTTGCAGATCTCACAATGAACGTGTCTCTTGCACTCTGCTCCTCCGTCTATGTATTGGTAAATAATGACTGAGTGTCTCCACTTTGTTTCCCTACCACCATTCAGTACAAGCTCTTCTAAAACATAGCAAATGATTTCAGTTCCACACCTGTTTCAAATCATTCTCTCAGACAAGCATGTTTGAAATCCTTCACACATCTTTACTCCCCTACTTCCTTTATTCCCTTTTCTAGACTTTCAAAAATCTTTCCAATTTAATTCTTGAAAATTTCTTCCTTTCTGTTTCTATCAGGGACCAGAGTCTTCGTTGTACGTTTCTGGGATAATACACTCATTTCTCTTGACATTCTCTAATTTAGCCAGCAAATAATCACCAGATTTTTAAAAAATGTATCATCATACTAATCATGTTCTCTCCCTAAGGAAATCCCATTATAACCTCCCCATTGTCTATTAAAAGAGGATTAAGCTCTTTACAGAACTGCCCTCATGGGCATGCTAACTGTGCAATCAGAGTCTCATACTTAGAAAGGCTCCATGTTTGGTTTATTGATCTGCTGCTACCATCTTGAAATTCTTAATATTTTTTAAAAAAGGATCTCATATTTTCAATTTGCCTTGGGCTCTGCATATTATGTAGCCAGAACTGAATACTTAGCCTGGCATCCAATTAACAGTCCTTTCCAATCTCATTAATCACTAATGGCATCCTTAAATTCCTAAATTAATTAAGGTTGCAATACTTACTATTCCTTACACACTACTGGGATGGCTAATTTTACGTGTCAAATTGGGCTAAGTGCTGTCGAGACAGCTGGTAAAACATTATTTCTGAGTGTGTCTTTGAGGGTGTTTCTGGAAGATATTAGCATTTGAATCAGTAGACTAAGTACAGAAGTTCCACCTTCCCCAATATGGAGTGGGCATCATTCAATTCCTTCAGGGCCCAAATAGAACAAAAAGGCAGAAGAATGGAGAATTTCTCCATCTATTCATGAACTGGGACATTCATCTCCCTCCTTCTTCAGACATCAGAGCTCCTGGTACCCAAGGCTTCAGACTTTATGATTTATGCTGGCATACCTCTGCCACCAGCATTCCACCTCCCTGGTTGTTAGACCTTTTGCCTCCGACGGAAAATGATGTCATTGGCTCTCCTGGTTCTCAGGCCTCCAGACCCGCACCAAATTACACCATTTACTTTTCTGGTTCTCCAGCATATTGTGGGACTTCTCAGCCTCCATAATGATGTGAGTCAATTTTCATAATAAGTTTCTTCTTGTATATCCATCCTGTTGTTTGCTCCTCTGGAGAACCCTAAGTGATAAAATTATTTTCTTCTTACCTTTTATTACATATTTTCTACTCAGTTAAAAACACTCTTCATTTCCTATCTGAATCAAGACCAGCTCACATTGAGCTTTATGAAGTTATCTGACCACTGAGACACAGTAAATTGCTCTCAAAAATGTGTACAGCATTTTTGATTGGCAGTACCTATTAGACAGTTTTTTTATTTTATTATTTCAATTTCCTGTAGACTATTATTACTGTACCTAATTTAATAATTCCTTAAGAAGGGCTCACTACTTGTTAGATATTTTATAGGCCCAATATGTTTATCAAAGTGCTTATAATGTAATTACTACTCAATGATTATTTTGCTAAAAAAGTAAACTGCCTAAATTACCCTAATAGATTTGTTTATAAAATTCAAAAATAAGCTATATAAAATTTTTCTGAGATAGTCTGCCCTACAATTCATTTCTCAGAGTGAAGGAAAATAGAAAAACATTTCTCCAGACTGTGATAATTTGAGGAAAAATTTTAAATAAATATATATTTAAATATATATATAGAGAGAGAGAGAAAGAGAGAGAGAGAGAGTTTAAAATTTGCTTCAAAATCACGTATTTGCCTGTAGTCATCTCAGCATAATTCCTGGAAAGTTACCTTTTCTGTCATAGAATGCCTAAATTATTTATTTTATACCCCCAGGCAATCACAACAAGACATTTCTTTGTCCTTCTGGCCTCCCACCTAGGTTCCATGGTTGCTCTTAATGACCACCATATCTACTCCATGTCCCAGAGTTGAGATAATTTGTTGACACAAATATTGACCAAGAATAAATTTTTTTTGAAAAATAATCCACTGATTACTTGAAAAAATAATGCACTGATTGCTTTGAATTTCAAAGAATATGCAGCTGCAAGAAATATAACTAAAATTTAGAAACAGTTATTAACAGCAGCTAAAATTTTGTTCTATTTTTCACTATGAATGAGTAGTCTTATGCTTTATATTTCTGATATCACAATCCCAATAGTTGCATTTTTAGGAAAGCCAATACTTAATTTCTGTTGCTTAAATATGTCATTTAATAGACAAAACCTAGTTTGTGTTAAGAACTATTTAAGCGATACAGTCCAGATATTTGATAAACACCCTTAGTTTGAAATATTTTTAGAATATTAATTGAACCTTCTACACATAGAAAAAGCAAACATTTCTCCAAATAAATGTTTCAGAATAACAAGTTTTCTCCTGATTTTTAGCCTGCTTTAGAGTATTATTCAACTGTAGTGTTTTGTTTCTATTAATTACATTTGTTATTCTTTTTATAGGTCATAATATTCCTGTTTATTTGTGTGTCAGTTTCTTGTTGCAAACTAAATAACATAATGTGGAAATTCTGGAAATAAATTCACTCTTCCTAAGGGTTTGTTGTTGATATTGTTTTCGTTGTTGCTTTCTGTTTGTTTAGTGATTTTGTTGGACTAATTCTGTAAAACATGTATTCTTTATAGTGTGTGACCATTGAAGACTCAGTTAGCTTGCTGGTCACCTAATAATTAGATAGAAATTTCCTTAAATGCCTTGAAACAGTAAGTCTTCCACCTTTTGCCAAGACATGCTGTGTGAGTGTTGGGTTATCCCTTCATCATTCCAGGAGCTTACAACTGTGTCTTATCTGGCTAACTTGTTGCTTGCATAGAGCCCCAGTGTTAGCCGGAGGTGAAATTCTTAGGCTTTCTGAAGTCTTTCTTAGTCATACACAAGCCCTGCTCACCTTCAAGGCCTTCTAGAGCCCCAGGAATATACTGCAGTTTTTTAAGCCTCCTGTGGACATTTCACTTTACAAGTTTTTATTTTTAGTTTTTTGGCAATCCTCTTGTTTGCTTCAACTGGTATCACTGCCATAGGCAGCCAATGTTGAATTAAATACCTTAAGGGAAGGTCTTTCTTCAAAGATTCCAGTCAAGTAAAATAAAGACAACTCCTGTGAAAGGAGTTTTTCACGTGAGTTTCCTGACAGGTCAAATTGTGACAATGCTGCAGAAGTGGGACATTTTGAGTTACTTCAAACCCATTCTGTTCCCTTCAGTGGCTGCTAAGCTGCTGGTTTTCACTATGATTGTAGGACTGCGATTTTCAAGTCAACTACACAACTATGGCAAATTAAACATCAAAAAGTCATCTTTTCTTACTGCGATTTAGCCACTTTATTACTAGTGCATCTGAAAGTGTTTCTCCATTACCTTTTTTGACCTATGAGTTCTTTCTTCACTTAAAAGTAAAAGGAGTTGGTTTTAATTGGCATTAGGGAAACCTGAATATGATTTAAGAAGTTAGGATATAGAACTATTGTTTCTCCAACTCTCATCATTGTCTCTGCAATTCTAATTCATGAGCAAAATGTTAAAAATCTGCACACTAGGAATTTGGTAGCAAGATGAGAAGCTGTGATATTGAAGGAAAATAAAAGAACATGAAACTACAAGAAACATCTCACCCAGAGACAAACCTCTACAGCCAGAAGTGACTAAATGATGGCTATAAAAAGACACAAAAAATACTCTGAGTATTTGCTCTGACCTCATCTTCTTTTACAACATGTTACTTAATCATAATTTAAAATTATTAGCTTCAACATTTTTGAGAAACCTAATATTCAGCACTCTGGTTCTATTTGTGTTTACTGATCTTTCTAAAAGCTACTCTTATTCCTCAGTTCTCCAGGAAGAGGAAGGGAACCTGCTCCACTCACCAACAAAACAGCAGAGAAGCAAGTCATTCCCTCTTTCCATCCCCTTATATTCATAATCTCCTTCAAATACTCTCTCTCCCCTTACTAAGGAAGGAATTGAACAAGATCCATCTGCTTACACTGCAACTTTGACAGTTAGTTCTTCAAGGGACTACCGTAACACTGGAGAAGAGATTAAAAAAAAGAGAGCTGATGTATCTATAGTCATGTAATAGGTATCGTATTAGAACTTTACAATCATCATTTCATGTAACTACCACAATTACTGTGCCAATGAAACTCAACATTTTCCAGCTAATAAGTCACAGAGTGAAAAAAATTAAACATAGTTTTGCATGATTCTAGTCTATGTTCTTACACTGCTTCTCTTTTTCTTTCTTTGTAGCCCATGTACACCCTCCCCACAACCTATACATAGCTCTATTTCCAGCCTCACTGGGTAAAAAAAAATAACAATAATAATTTAATATTTAAGCAACTAATCTCTCTCTCTCTCTCTCTCTCTCGAGACAGTCTCACTCTGTTGTGTAGTCTGAAGGGCAGTGGCGTTACCATAACTAACTGCAGCCTTGACCTGACTATCCAGGCTCAAGTGATCCTCCATCATAGCTGGGACTGCAGGCATGTGCTTCCACACCTAGATATTTATTTATTTATTTATTTAGTTAGTTAGTTAGTTAGTTAGTTATTTTTTTTTCTAGAGGCAACGTCTCACTATGTTGCACAGGCAAATATCAAACTCTTGGGTTCAAGTGATCCTCTGACCTCAGCCCCCCAATGTATTTGCTACAGGTGTGAGCCACTGCGCCCAACCTGAAGCAATTAATTTCTTAAATAAAGTTCACAAGCCACAGAAAAGTATAGAGACTTCCACAATTAAGTTTTCTTTAATATCGAAGTATAATGCCTGGAGTATCTAATCTAGACAACCGAGGGGGAGCTCAGTCTTCCTGATTTTTGGAAAAGATCATGTATTTTCTGATTTGTTTCTTGCCACCTCTCATTTTGAAATGATGCCCAAGTAGCACTGATATGCTTTTCTAACCATTTTGAAAAGCAATTGTTCTTTACTCATGCTTCTTCACTGTGTCTGAGCTCAATACAGGTACATTTTTCTCCAAAAATGGCATCTCAGCACAAGGAAAGTGTACAAAACAGAAAAAGAAAAAAAAAAAAAAAAACAGAAGCCCTTTGTGAGTGATGCCTGCCATAGCCTATATGGAATATAGTTCACCAAAATAGAATATACATATATTCTATAAGTATGTATATTTACATTCTACTTTTAAGCATTAAGTTAATTTTATTTGAATTTATTAGAATATAAAATATAGTGAGAACTAAATTGCTATATTTCACATTACATTTACTTCATACAATAGGTATAAACTAAAGAGAGCATTTTAAGACCTTAACAGATACTTCACCAAAGAAGATGTGCAGATAGCAAATAACCATGTGAAAACATGCTACACATCATATGTCATCAAGGAAATGCAAATTAAAATAATAAGAAGATACCAGTACACACTTGTTAGAATGGCCAAAATCCAGAACGCTAATTGTACCAAATGCTGGAGAAAATGTAGAGCGATAGGAACTCTCATTCGCCGCTGGTAGAAGCACAAAATGGTACAGCCACTTTGGAAAACAATTTGGTGGTTTCTTCCCAAATTAAACATACTCTTACCATATGACCCAGCAATACATTCCTTGGCATCTACCTGAAGAAGTTTAAAACTTATGTCTACACAAACAAACTTCACATTAATATTTTTAGTGGACTTATTCATAATTGCCAAAACTTGGAAGCAACCAAGATATCCTGAAGATGTCCTTCAGTAGGTGAATGGGTAAATAAACTGGTGTATCCCCACCATGGGATATTATGTAGCACTTTTTAAAAAAAGAATGATCAAGCCACAAAAAGACAAGAAGGAACCTTAAACACACATTAGGGAGTTGAAGAAGCCAATCTAAAAATGCTACATACTGTATGATTCCAACTATATGATATTCTGAAAAAGGCAAAACTGTGGAGACAGTGTGAAAAAAAGATCAGTGGTTGTCATGGATTGGGGGAAGGAGAGATGAATATAAGGAACACAGTGAATTTTTAGGGTAAAGTAGTCTGCATAATACTATAATGGTAGATATTCATCCAAACCCATAGAATGTATAACACTAACAGTGAACCCTAATGTAAACTATAAACTTTGGGTGATAATGATGTATCAAAGTAGATTAATCAATTGTAGTAAATGTACCACTCTGGTGGGGCATGTTGATAATGGGGGAGGTTATACATATGTGAGAAAAAAGTGAATATGGGAAATCTCTGTACCTTCTTCTCAATTTTTTACTTATTTAAAATGTACAATTAAATTTTTTTCCTCTATAGTCACCCAGTTATGCTAACAAATATTATGTCTTATTTACTCTCTCCAACTATGATTTTGTACCCATTAATACTCCCCACTTCCACCCCTCTCCATACACTACCCTTTCCAGTCTCTGGTAACCATCCTTCCATGCTGTATCTCCATGTGTCCAATTACTTTCATTTTTAGCCCCCACAAATAAGAAAGAATGTGCAAAGTTTGACTCTCTGTGCTTGGCTTATTTCACTTAACATAAAGTCCTCTAGCTCCTTCCATGTTGTTGCAAGTGATAGGATCTTACTCCATTTTATGGCTGAATTGTACTCCATTGTGTATATGTGCCACATTTTCTT
Organism: Papio anubis; assembly: GCF_008728515.1. NCBI lineage: Eukaryota > Metazoa > Chordata > Mammalia > Primates > Cercopithecidae > Papio > Papio anubis. The sequence goes on from NC_044983.1 coordinate 79,416,286, forward strand.
TATCCATTCATCTGTGGATGTTCAGTTAGCTTGTCTCCAAATCTTTAGAAAAGTGCATCAATAAACATGGGAGTGCAGCTATCTCTTCTATATACCAATTTCCTTTTTTTTGGATATATAAATAGGAGTGGGATTGCTGGATTATAAGGCAGTTTTATTGATCATTTTTTGAGAAACCTCTAAACTGTTCTCCATATTGGATGTACTAACTTACATTCCCTTCAACAGTACACAAAGGTTCCCTTCACTCCACATCTTCCCCAGCATTTGTTATTGCTTGTCTTTTGGATTAAAGTTATTATAACTGGGGTTAGATGATATCTCACTGTAGTTTCGATTCGCATGTCTTGAGTAATCAATGTGAGCACTTTTCCATATACTTATTTTCCATTTGTATATCTTCTTTTGAGAAATGTCTATTCAAATCTTCTGCCCATTTTTAAATAGAATGATTAGATTTTGTCCTATAGTGTTGTTTGAACTCTTTATATATCGTGGTGATTAGTCCTTTATTAGATGGGTAGTTAGCAAATATTTTCTCCCTTTCTGTGAGTTCTCTCTTCCCTTTATTGATTGTTTCCTTTGCTGTGCAGAAGCTTTTAAACTTTAGGTGATCCCATTTGTCCATTTTTGCTTTGGTTACCTCTGCTTGTGGAATATTACTCAAGAAACCTTTGCCCAGGTCAATGTCCCAGAGAATTTCCTCAATGTTTCCTGTTAGTAGTTTCATAGCTTGAAGTCTTAGATTTCTACGACTTTAATCCATTTTTATTAGAGTTTTGTGTATGGTAAGACATAGGAGTATAGTTTCATTCTTTTGCATATGGGCATTCAGTTTTCTCAGAAGCATTTACTGAAGAGATGGTCCTTTCCTCAATGTGTGTTCTTAGCATCTATGTCAAAAATGAGTTCACTGGAGATATCTATGGAATATTTATTCTGTTCTACTGATGTGTGTTTCTATTTTTAGGCATTTACCAGATCATTTTGTATTATATATTATATATAATTATATATATTATATAAGTCCTTCCCACAGTCCTTCCCACTCTTCCCTCCCCTTTTCACAGGCAGAAGTACCTCACCTCATGGCCAGCAGCACCACAGGCCCATGGGGAGTACCTTCAGGCTACTTCTGCTGTTCCCTTCATGACTAAAACCTCTTTAGTCAGCTTGTGGTGACTAAATAATATATAATAATTGTATATAGTATATACCTATGTATAATATATGTATATATTATATAATTATATATACTATATATTATATATAATATATAATAATTATATGTAATATATATTGTATATAATATATGTATTATATATATATATGTTTGTAGTATAATTTAAAGTGAGGTAATGCGATTCCTCCAGTTTTGTTCTTTTTGCTCAGGGTGGCTTTGCATATTGTGGGTTTTTGGTGGCTCCATATTTCTTTTAGGATTGTGTTTTCTATTCTGTAAAGGATGTCATTGGTATTTTAATAGGAATGTGATTAAACCTGTAGATTGTGTTGGGTAGTATGGACATTTTAATGATATTGATTCTTCCAATCCATGAACAAGAAATATCTTTCTGTTGTTTTGTATCCTCTTCCATTTGTTTCATCAGTGTTTTACAGTTTTGATTGTAGAGCCCTTTTGCTTCTTTAGTTAATTCTTACATATTTTATTTTATTTGTAGCTATTATAAATGTGATTAGTTTATTTCTTTTTCGGAGAGTTCATGGTAGGAATATTCAAATGCTACTGATTTTTGTGTTAATTTTGTATCCTGAAAATTTACTAAATTTATCAGTTCTAATTGTTTTTTAGTGTAGTCTTTAGACTTTTCCAAATATAAGATTATATCGTCTGCAGGGAAGGTTAATTAGCCTTCTGCCTTGCCAATTTGGATGCCCTTTATTTTTTTCTTATGTCTGATTTCTCAAGTTAAGACTTACAGCACTATGTTAAATAACAGTGGTGAAAGTGGACATCATTGTCATTTTCTCAATCTTAAAAGAAAGGCTTTCAGTTTTTTGCCCAATGCAGTATGACATTAGCTGTATGTTTATCATACAAGGCTGTTATGATGTTAGTTATCATCCTGCTATACACAGTTTTTTGTGGGTTTATATCATGAAAGTGTGTTGAATTTTATCAAGTGCTTTTTAGCATCAATTGGAAACAATGTTTATATCATGAAAGTGTGTTGAATTTTATCAAGTGCTTTTTAGCATCAATTGGAAACAATTGAAATAATATGATTTTTGTCCTTTATTTTGTCATTATGATGTATCACATTAATTATTAATTGATTATCTATTGAATAATTGAGAAAAGGATGGTATGTTGAACCATCTTTTTATCCTTGGGATAAATCTCACTTGGTCATGATGAATAATCTTTTTAATATGTTGTTGAATTTTGTTTGTTAGTATTTTGTTGAGAATTTTTGCATCAACATTCATCAGAGTTATTGGCCTGATATAATATAACTATTCCAATTGTTTTCTGGTTTTCACTGGCATGAAAGATCTTTCTTCATCCCTTTATTTTTAGCCTATGTGTGTCTTTATGGGTAAAGTTTGTTTCTTGTTGGCAACATAATGAATCTTGTTTTTTTATATATTCAACCACTCTATCTCTAGATTGGATAATTGTATCAATTTACATTCAATGTTATTACTGATAAGTAGAAACTGACTCCTACCGTTTTGTTATTTGTTTTCTGGTTATTTTTTCATCTTTTCTTTCTCCTTTTCTTTCTTCCTTCCTATCTTCCTTTTATTGAAAGTAATTTTCTATGGTAGTATGATTTTTTTTTTTTTTTTTTTTTTTTTTTTTTTTTTTTTTTTTTTTTTTTTTTTTTTTTTTTTTTTTTTTTTTTTTTTTTTTTTTTTTTTTTGCTGTTTTCTATTGTATGTTTTTTCATTTGAGGTTAGCATGAGACTTGCAAATACTATTTTATAAGCCATTATTTTCAGCTGATAACAACTTAACACTTTGCATAAAAAAAGAACAAGCAAAAAAGCAAAAAGAAAACATAAACACTCTACACCTTAATTTGTTCTCCTGCTTTTTAAGTTTTTGTTTTTATTCATATCTTATTGTACTGCCTGTCTTGAAAATTTGTTGTTATTGTTCTCATTATTTTTTATTGATTCATCATTTAGTCTTCATACTTAAGAGTAGTTTACACATCACAGTTACAGTCTTATAATGCTCTGCGTTTCTTTAGTGTATGTACTATTACTTACTATTAGTGAGTTTTGTACCTTCAGATGTTTTCCTATTGCTTATTAATATCCTTGTCTTTCTGACTGAAGTATCCCCTTTAGCATTTCTTGTAGGAAAGTCTGGTGTTGGTGAAATCCCTCAGCTTCTGTTTGTCTGGAAAAGTCTTTATTTCTCCTCTATGTTTGAAGAAAAATTTTACCAGATATACTATTCAAGGGTAGAAGTTTTTTTTTTTTTTTTCCTTCACCTCTTTAAATATCTCATGCCCCTATCTCCTGGCCTGTAAGTTTTCCACTAAAAAGTCTACTGTCAGACATATTGGAGCTCTGTTGTATGTTATTTGTTTCTTTTCTGTTTTAAAATCCTTTCTTTGTCTTTGTCTTTTAGAGTTTGATTATTAAATGAATAGAGATAGTCTTCTTTGGGTTAGATCTACTGTGTGTTTTCTTGTACTTTCTTGTACTTGGTTATTGATATTTGATAACCAAGTACAAGAAACATTATTGATAACCTTTCTCTAGGTTTGGGAGTTCTGTGTTTTTATCCCTTTCAATAAATTTTCTACGACTATCTCTTTTTCTACCTTATCTTTTTTTTTTTTTTTTTTGAGATGGAGTCTGGCTCTGTTGCCCAGGCTGGAGTGCAGTGGCCGGATCTCAGCTCACTGCAAGCCCCGCCTCCCGGGTTCACACCATTCTCCTGCCTCAGCCTCCCGAGTAGCTGGGAGTACAGGCGGCCGCCACCTCGCCGGCTAATTTTTTTTTGTATTTTGGTAGAGACGGGGTTTCACCGTGTCAGCCAGGATGGTCTCGATCTCCTGAACTCGTGATCCGCCTATCTCGGCCTCCCAAAGTGCTGGGATTACAGGCTTGAGCCACCGCGCCCAGCCCTTTCTACCTTATCTTTAAGGCCAATGAGTCTTAGATTTCACCTTCTGAGTTTATTTTCTAGATCCTATAGGCATGCTTCATTTTTTTTTTCTTTTGTCTCCTCTGACAGTGTATTTTCTAACAGCCTGTTGTATTTGTCTGTTCTCAAGCTGCTGATAAAGACATGCTTGAGCCTGAGCAATTTACAAAAGAAAGAAATTTAATGGACTTACAGTTCCACATGGCTGGGGAGGCCTCACAATGACGGTGGAAGTCAAGGAGGAATAAGTCACATCATACACGGATGGTAGCAAGCAAAGAAAGTGAGAGCTTGTGCAGGAAATTCTGCCTTATAAAGCCATCAGGTCTCATGAGACTTATTCACTATCAGGACAACAGCACAGGAAAGACCTGCCCCCATGATTCAATTACCTCCCACTGGGTCCCTCCCACAACATGTGAGAATTCCAGATGAGATTTGGATGGGAAGACAGCCAAACCATATCACCTGTCTTCAAACTCACTATGTTTTTTCTTCTGCTTTATGCATTCTGCTATTAAAAGACTCATGTGTTCTTCAAAATGTCAGTTGCATTTTTCAACTCCAGTATTTCTGCTTGATCTTGTTAATTATTTGAATCAGTTTGTTTAATTTATCTGATAGAATTCTGAATTCCTTCTCTGTGTTACCTTGAATTTATTTGAGTTTTCTCAAAAAAGCTATCTTGAATTCTGTGTATGGGCATTGAACAGTTAGGTAGTTAATGCAGTCTTTGCAGTTTGGGCTTATGTGCACCCATCCTTCTTGGGAAAGCTTTCCAGGTATTCAAAAGGATATGGTTGTTTTTATCTGAATTAATCTGCATTAGTGAGTACCCAAAGGCCAGTGACACTGTAATTCTTGCAGACTAATAATAGATGAACCACCTTGATGATTTTGGATAAGATCCAGAAGAATTGTCAGCTTACCAAGCAGAGATTCTTGTTTTCCTCTCTTGCTTTCTTTGAAACAAATGGAGTCTCTCTCTTCTGAGTCACCTGGAGCTTGGGGCAGGGTGAGACAAGTACCCCTGCGGCTACCACCACTGGTATTGGGCTGAGTCAGTCCTTAGGCCAGTATAGGACTGGTCTCACCCAAGGGCCACTATAACCACTACTTGGCTATTATCTATGTTTGCTCAAGGACGGGGAGGACTCTACCATCAGCAGGAGGTGAAGCCAGCCAGGTTTGTGTCTTTCCTTCCCTTTAGGGCAGTGAGTTCCCCCAGAACTCACTGGGGAGTAAACTGGTAGAGAGTTGCCATTTTAGAGCCAGGGAGTGGAGTCAGAAAAACCTCAAAAATCTTCCTGGCATTCTATCATACAGTGGCTAAGCTGGCACTCAAACCATGAGACAGTCTTTTGCACTCTTTCCTCCCATTTTCAAAGGCAGAAGTGCCTCACCTCATGGCCAGCACCACCACAGGCCCATGGGGAGTACCTTCAAGCTACTTCTGCTGTTCCCCTCATGACCAAAACCTCTTTAGTCAGCTTGTGGTGAATGTTGGCTGGCCTGGGACTCCTCCTTTAAGGCAGTGGGCTCCCTTGTGGCCCAGAGCAGATTTTAAAATGCTGTTCGAAAGCCAAGGCCTGGAATTGGGTACCCCAAGAGTCCACTTAGTGCTCTACTCCTTGTGGCTGAGCTTATATCTGAAGCAAGCAAGTCTCAGAGTCTCACCCAAGACCCATGGCATACTACCTGTGGTCACTGCTGGTTATTCAGGGCCCAAGTGCTCTTTAATAAGCAGGTCATGTGCTCTTCTAGGACCCTGCCCTTCCAGGCAAAGCAATAGATTATCTTCTGGCCTAGAGTGTCCTTAGAAATAACATCTGAGAGCAAAGTCCTGGAAAGTGGTACTTATGGCTCTGATTGGCCCCCTATCCTACTGTGGCTGATCTAGTATCCAAGATGTAATACAAAGTCCTGTTTACCCTTTTCACTCCTCTCCTCAAGTGGAAAGAAGGAGTCTCTTTTGGAGTCTAGAGCTATGTAGCCTGGGGTTGGAGCGGGGGATGTCACAAGCACTCTCTTAGCCATCCATGTCCACTGGCTCTGAGCCCAGTTTAGTACTAGGATTTATCTAGGATTTGCAGCCTTTGTGGCCTAGACTGCATTTCAAGTTTATTTGGAGCCCCAGCACACTTTATCCTATAGCAGAAAGACTTGCTGGAACACAAGTTTCAAACACTGGGATGAATGATTCCCCTCTGCCTGGGGTGGTTTAAATATTCCCTCCCTGGACATCAGTTGAGTTTGGTACAGTTCAGTGTTGTCTTTTGATGTAATGGGAAGCACTAAGTTCAATGTAATGTCACAATTGCTGTGCACTCCCTTCCCAAGTGTAGATTCTTTCTCTATGCCACATGGCTGTTGCCAGGAAATGGGGGAGGGTAGTGTTGCTGATCGAAGACTGCCTTTCCTCCTCTCTTCAATGCCTTTTTCAGCAACTTGAAGTTAAAAACCAGGTACTGTGAGGGCTCATCTGAGTTTTGATTCTTATAAAGGTGCTTTCTTTGTGTAGATAGTTATTAAATTGGTGTCTTTGCCAGGGGAGAGTTGGTAGAACCTCCTATTCAGCCATCTTGCTCTGCCCCACCTCCTACAATTTTGTTTGTTTGTTTGTTTGTTTGTTTGTTTTGAGACAGAGTTTCACTCTGTCACCCAGGCCGGAGTATACTGGCATGATCTTGGCTCACGGCAACCTCTCTCCCCCTGGTTCAAGCAATTTTCCTGCTTCAGCCTCCAGAGTACCTGGGATTACAGGTACCTGCCACCATGCCTGGCCAATTTTTGTGTTTTTAGTGGAGATGGGGTTTCACCATGTTGACCGGGGTGGTCTCAAACTCCTGATCTCAAGTGGTCTGCCTGCTGTGGCCTCCCAAAGTGCTGGGATTACAGGCATGAGTCACCACATGTGACCACCTACAATTTATTTTTGAAATGTCTTATCCTTACTGTATATTCTGGATATAACTGATTTTATTGTAACTATGCTTACAGTTTGATAACTACTGTGTTAATGGAATCTTTTGAAAAACAAATGTTATTAATATGTATGTTAGCATCTCAATTTTTATTTTATAGTTAATGTTTAGAGAGTCCCGAATGATAATCATTTGCTTATACCAATATCAAAAAGATATTGCTCTCTCCCATTTTTTTCGAGGCTACAAATTTTGAATCTTTACTCATAGGTTTATAATCGACATAAAATTATTATATGTGAGTGTTTTCACATAAATGAAATAAATGTCTTATTTTTATTATGTTCTTACTTTCTATGTATAGCCCCATTTGTCAAAAAACAGTTCTTTTCTCTTTAAATTACATTGAAGCACTTGTTGCAAATCAATTGAATGTATATATATTAGTCTGTTTAAGGACTTTTTTCTGTGGTCAGTTGATTTTTTTAAAACTGCAGCACACTGTGTTGATTACTATATCTATATAATAATTATTGAAATCTAGTTACATAGATCTTCAAAGTAAATTTTTAAAATTGCTTTGGATATTTTAAATCCTTCAGGTTTTATATAAATTTTGCAATAACTTCATAAATTGTTTTTAAAACTTATCATTTGTGATTACAATGGGGTTAGTGTCAATCTAGAAATAATTTGAAAAGTGACATCAAAATTGAGTATTACAATCCATGAACATAGTATTTCTCTCTATTTATTTGGGTGGTTTTTTTTTCACCCATGTTTTGCAGTTTTCTATATAGAGTTTTTACACATAGGTCATTAAATTACTCCTCAGTATTTTATAACATTCGAATCTATTTTGAAAGAATGGCTTTTCAATACAAATTAGAACATGGAAATAGCATCCAGTCTTCATAATCAAGCAGATCCTGATTTCAAAACCTAATTCTTCCACTTACTGGTTTTATGAACTTGAGTAAGCCTCTTCAATAGGATATTTTCTTAGCCGTAAAATTATGAAGAAATATGTAATTGTATTAATCACTAATTTTGTTTATTACTTCATGTTGACCTTGCTCTTCTTTTGATTTTTATATCCCAGTGTATGAGTAATGTCAAGAGGCAGAATCCAAAAGACTAAATGTCTATTTTCCCCAACTTCCTTGATTGTGAAGAAATGGACACATGATCAAGGTTAAGTCAGTTACTTACAATTACCCAGGGTTTTAAATCTGAACTGTTTTTTAAAAATGCAGCAGTAAAGAGGAATAGAGAATTAGTTTTGGCCACAGGGACACCACCAGAAAAAATGAAGTTTACAGAGACAAATTAACAACAAAGCCAGCAATCAGCTCAACATTTCCTGCTGGCAGTAAAGTAGCTGGAGCTGTGGAATCCTGTTATTGTTTCCAAACACTCTTTGTGTTGGAAATACGGTTCTGGTTTGGCTGTCTATCCTTCTTTGCTTATGCTATTTTGTGAGCTTTGTTGTATAAACTTTCTGTGGATTCCATGAGATAGACATCTATGAGGTATTCTCATCCCTTGCAAAATGTTCTTTGTCTGTTTAAATTATCCATGTTCAACTTGTATTGCTTTCTACTAAGAACTCTAGCTAGCACTCTGCTTCACAGCATTTGTGTAAGAATTAAATCAAGTAAGTAAAGGAAATGACACAGTGCCTAATATTGCAATTCTGAAATGTTCTTTAAACTTCTCACTCAATATCTATTTTAGATCATGGAAAATATGAAGCATTAAATTAATTAATATCTTTAATGAATAATCGAATCCCTCCAAATTCATGGTAATGTTTTATATAATAATGCATGGATGTTCCTAGACCAAACTGAGGGTTGGGCTGCCATTTCTTGTGGCCCAATAATGAAATACAGATGAACTGGGGAGGAAGAGAGTTTTTATTTCAGTAACCAGTTACAGCAAGAAGGCCTGAAAATTAACACCAGACCAACTCAAAATTACAAAGTTTTCCAGAGCTTACGTATCTTCTAAGTTATATGTCTATGTATAAATTTATGTTCGTCTAAAGACATAAGCAATTAACTTCTTTTAATCTATAACTAAGGTCTGAGTTTTTTTTTTTTTTTTTTTTTTTTTTTTTTTTTTCGGGTTTTTGCCCTTTTTTGTGGGTAGTGGTTCTTAATAGAGACGGGGTTTCACCATGTTAGCCAGGATGGTCTCGATCTCCTGACCTCGTGATCCGCCCGTCTCGGCCTCCCAAAGTGCTGGGATTACAGGCTTGAGCCACCGCGCCCGGCCGGTCTGAGTTTTAAAGACCTTCCTCTGGAACCTCAGAAAATTTACTTAATCTAAATGGGTCCAGGTGCTGGGGTGATTACCTTTATCTTGTCTCTGCTAAGTCACGGAGGTTTGGGGAGTTCCTTCAGACTCCCTATATACTTGTCTGTGGAGGCCTGGGAGTTTCTTCATACCCCCAGTAAACCTTGTTTAATCATGCTTTAAGGTTCAGGAAAGGCCTAAGCAAAGCTCTTGGTGGGCTTTTGTTACATTCCAGACTTTATATAAGGGTACTGGCTTTTAATATTTAACTTAACCACTCAGTCAGTACTGAAATAGTTGTTTTGGAGGCCTGTGTTAGTGAGACCTGGCCTGCTACATGGGTACAACAGAGGATTTCTAAATTAATTGAATTGCCTGGACTTACATAAAATTAAAATATCTTAAACTGTAAACACATTAATATCTAGAAAAAGAAGGGGAGATCGTATCCCTAAGTTTGAGTATTCACTCAGAGTTATTTTAGCCTGAAAGTTCTCAGGGAGTAAACAGAAGAGATGCAAGAAATATAGCATTGAAACTGTTTCTGTGCAGTATTTATCCAGCATTTATACAAATTCTAAGCATTAAAATAATAGTTTCTGGCCGGGCACGGTGGCTCAAGCCTGTAATCCCAGCACTTTGGGAGGCCGACGGCTGATCAGTGAGGTCAGGAGATCGAGACCATCCTGGCTAATAATACGGTGAAACCCCGCCTCTACTAAAAAATACAAAAAACTAGCCGGGCTAAGGGCGGGTGCCTGTAGTCCCAGCTACTTGGGAGGTTGAGGCAGGAGAATGCATGCGGAACCCGTAGAGGAGGAGCTTGCAGTGAGCTGGAGATCCCGCCACTGCACTCCAGCCCAGGACAGGAGCAAGACCCGCCTCAAAAAAAAAAAAAAAAAAAAAAAAAAATAGTTTCTCTCTAGAATTGTATCCCATTTTATGCCAATAAAATTTTATCATCTTTTTTTGCTTCTACTTCAGCTGGGTGTTTGTTTGAAAGCTTTATGAATTTTTCTCTAAAAGATCCCTAATTTTTATTCAGTGGCATTCTGAAGTATTTTTCTAGAAACAGGTACTTTGTTCAATTAATTTTTGCTCTAAAACTTACTTTTCTATTCTTGTCTCATATGAATTAAATATATTATTTATCCATTCTGTTTCCTGTATGCTTTAAAAGCTTGTAAAACACATTACTGCATCTTATAAACTTCATTTGGTAAAGGTATTGAACAAAGATTTTTATATTATTATCTAGACCTAAGGAGAATATTTGTTACCTATTCTTTTTTATCCATTGCACCATGATTGGTTATATTACATCCTTTTTCTTTTTTTAGACTAGGTTTCTTCTACATAGCACAAAATACAAATACAAATACTAGGTTTCTTCTACATAGCACAAAATGGTGAAAGGAATGAGGCACATCCCCCATATATCTCCCAACTTCCTGAGCCCAGCACAAACACATTCCTCCATATTTCTCTCAAACTTCAGAAAAACACCACCTAGGAAAGCCCCGATAAGGACACAGCAGGAACCAATAAAAAATGCTAAATGTGCTGTAACCGAGAGAATTACCTTGTTCCCCTGTAACTTTACATATCCTGTTTACATCGGGCTATAAAAAGCAAGCACTCGCATTGTTCTTGGCCCTCTTGTACGCTGTGGAATGGAGGGACCAAGTTTGAACTTGCAGTAAAGATCCTTGCCGCTTGGCTTTGACTCTGGACTCTCTGGTGGTCTTCTTTGGGGAACAAACGGTCTGGGCATAACAATGGTTTTCACCCAGACCTTGGAGTCACTTGGATAGAAATGTGAATCCCTGGATTATTAAGGAGTATTAACAAGTACAGATATATTTACTGGATTGGCCACAGGAATAGAAGTTAGAAGACCTGGTTTAAATCCCAAACACAATATTTTTGTTGTTGTTGTTATATGGTTTCGGGGAAATTAAACACCAACCTCAGCTTCTTTCAACTATAAAATGGGGATACTTTAGATAATATGTATGTACCCTACCTACTTCCAAGTAACACCTTGAGCATTGGTGTGATATATGTGAGGGCAATTTGCTAAACTGAATAGCATTTCAAATTGCTTCTCTCTAAGAAAGCACTCATCACAATGTCTGGTAATTATCTGTTAACTTGTCTGTCACCCCTTCTAAATTGCTTCCTCCTTGAAGAAAAGATGAATGAATGAAAATGTAAATTACAAGTTACAGAGCCAATAAGAATGTCATAGTACTTGTAATCTAAAAGATTTTCACCACTTGCTGTGCTTTCACAATCTTTTTTCTTCTTTAAATTTAGAAAGAAATTGTATAAACTGTGTTCCTACAGTCTTTTGCTTTTGTTTTTTTTTCTTGTTTTCTTCACTATAAAATGAGAGACAGTTGAGAGAGGTTGGGGTTATAAAAGTGTTGCTATAGTAGACAATAGCATATATATATATATATATATATAAGAGAACTACTATTGTAAGCAATTCATAAGAGAAAGAAAAGATTTAAACTGCCCTTTTTAATTAAAGCTGTGGTTTTTATATCAAACATCTTTTAGCAATATGAACTAATTTCCCCCTGTAGAGTTATACAGGAAGCATATATTAATACAACAATCTTTATTGTTACAATTAAGCCTTAGAACCAAAAAGAGAGTTATGTAATTTACAATGGCAGGGAAAGAGTCATTTCTGTATCTGTGATTATAAATTTGATACTTGTTTTTATGCTTTGAAAATGTGCTGGAATCATTTATTCCTTAGCATGTATAGAAAACGTGTTTCTTTGTTTTTATTTGAGGATGTCAATGGATGAGTCATTGGCTAATTTATTTTCAGTTTCAGTGTTATTTTTTCTAGAATCTGGTAGAAAAACTCTTTTTCATTTTAGTAAACAAAGTTGGTAAAATATAATTACTTTAATTATTTCCTTTCGCTTTGGGAAAAAAACCCTCAAAAGAGTTTCTGTCACAGAAAATATCTATGCTTTTTAGTTATATGAAGTTTCATTGAAAAGTTATAACTCTGGCTGAGAATTAACAGGTATAAATAAACAAGGAAATATAATAATTATATGGAGATACAGCAAGTAAACTATCTTTCTGACTTTTCATTTATCAAACATTCATTGGATATATTTTGTACATGGCCAAGTTAATTATTACTGTAGAAATGTATTTGATATAGATTATTGGTCACAGTATTACAGTCATCAAAATATTTGGAAAACAGTCCCACGATGATAAATTCTTTTATTTACATAATGTATTTCGAAAGCAGGGCCCTTCAGTCTTCACATATATTGAATTCTGTTTCTTTTATATGGACAACAGATTGGCAATCCAAACTATCAGTTTGTTTAAAATTTCCCTCAATTTTATATGCAAAGTAGTCAGAACACAGTAATAACATTGTAGAAAAAAAAAAAAAATGAGTTCTTGTCATATGACCAGGAAAAGTTAGGCACACAGACACAGTGTAGGGTAAGTAGGACAGGGCTTACTGGGTGAAAAAAAAAAATAACTCTCCACCAAGTGAGAGGTAGTCCTGCTAGCAGGTTTTCCACCTCACAGATTGAATTCCAGGTTACCACACAGGAATAGGAGGGGCCAGGCTCCTCACCCCTGCAAATGGCATGAATTTCCTGAGGCTCCACTCCATCCTCCCAGTGTGCAGGCTGCTAGGAGATTCTTCAGGGACCCCTTTTTACTTGACTATCTCAATAGGGAGTATAACATGTTATATTCTTGAAGTTTAAGTAACAGGATTGGATAGTTAGTCTTGGCTCCACGTCTTTGTGTGTGTTCTTAGAAAAATTAACCTGTTGTCTCCATTTTCTCATAGAGGAACAAGTTTGACAATGCTACTTAACTTATGGGGGGGTTGTTTTTGTTGCTTGTTTGCTTTAATATTCTATGGAATGTTGCTCTATGTAAATCTCCTAGGAGAGTGCCTGGCCCAGAGTAGGTGCTCAAGGAACACAAACTGCAATCTAATTACTACTGCTCATATTTTTATTATTAATCAACACACACGAGTGGATTAACCACCTCAACATCCACCCTTGATCTTTTTCTCCTGCTATTTGACCACAGGCATGTAAGTAAAGAGAGAAATGTAAGCCAAAAATAAAATTCTAAGGCCCCCAACCAGATGAGGGCTCTCTTAAAATTTAACTTGAAAGACTAGTTCAGGTCATGACAGGAAGTGGGAGTCAGACATGCCTCATTACACCTTTCCTGCATTAACATCAACAATGAACTTTAAGTCATAAGAAACATGTTACAACCTATTCTCTCTGAGGGCAACTATCTGAAGACTTCCTCTGCATGATTAAACTTTGGTCTCCACAACATCTTACTGCAACCCACACATTCGTTTCTATTGACCCCAGGATTTTAGATAAACTAAACAATTGTCAAATCAGAAAATGCTTAAATCTATCTGTAAGCTGGAAGCCCCCACTTCAAGTTGTCTCACCTTTCTGGACCAAACCAATGTATTCCTTAAATGTATTTGATTGAAGTCTCATGTCTCCCTAATGTATAAACCCAAACTGCATCCCCAGTCACCTTGGGCACATGTTCTCAGGACCTCCTGAGGGCTATGTCATGGGCCATGGTCACTCATATTTGGCTCAGAATAAATCCCTTCAAATATTTTACAGAATTTGACACTTTTTGTTGACAGAAGTCAATGGGTAAGGCACAAAATATAGAATTCATACATGGGTGGGGATGACAATATTAATAAACTTTCCTTTCATGTATGTCACTTATTAGAAATATATCAAATGGTATCCTACAGAAAAGCGACAATCACGTATGTGAATTGTACTTTATATACTTCTAAAGGACTGGGGACTTTTATAATTTGACAATAATAATAGTCCATATTTACACAATAATATTGAATTCATGCCTTGGGTCATTACAGAGTTAAAAGAGCAAAACCTCAGGTTGCTTCGATTTGGAGCAGAATCTGGTGGAATGACTCAGAAAGCAATATAATTTAATGTTTTTGCACATGGGAGGAGAGTTACCAGTTAAAATTCAGCCTGTAAGTTTTTTCTCTAAGCTCAGACAACCAATATATTTACACAACTTTTCTTACTCTCCTAAAAGCAGCAATAGAGACAATTTGCAAATCAAAAGTGGTCAGAAGTAGGTTCAACATCCCTTTCATTGGAGCATAATAGACTTCCTCAAGTAGCACTGAGGTACCTTTATGTTTAGCGACAATGTAGGAACTGCAGTACTTATATAGAAATTAACATGTTAAGGGCTCTGTACTCAGAATCTAGACAGTCACAAAAGTCATTATTTTTTTCCAAAGAAGCACTCAGCCCTCCTACATGCTACTTGGATAGTACATAGACAAAGCTCACTAAAAGAAAATAATGTGCTTCAAGAAGTAAGTAGCAACAATAGAACCCAGGGAAAGGTTTTATTGAACTATCATTTACATAAAGTAAATTTTACATATCTTAAAGGTATTGCTCAATGAATTTTTACGTTTGTATATACCAGTTAGATGACTATCCAGTTCAAGACATAAAATATCTTTTCATCCCAGAAGCTTTATTGCTCCCTTTTCCAATTGATAGCTTTCAGAGTAGTCATTCTAATTTTTTTTTCATCAGAGGTTAATTTCTGTAATTGAACTATATAAACTTGCACAAATATCTTATTAAATAGGAATTTTAATTTATTACATACTTTAACATTAGATTTATTGTTTACTTTTGTCAATGTATTTGCTATTATTAATTGTTTGAACTTAGTTACTCTCTCCTAGTGAATTATTACTCTCTCCTAGTGAAACCACGTTTGCAAAATTATGACTGAGAGTGAAAGAGATCTAATCTAACCAACTCATCTTGCTTCGAACCTTTAAGCTGCCCTCATTCCTTCCTGGGCATAGGCTGAACTAACTTTGGGAGTAACTTAGTTTATAGTTTAAAACTAAGATGATAACAGCCCTTTCCCAAAGCAAACTTCCTTCTTGCCTGGACTGAACTACCTTTATAGTACTAACAAATTAGCAACAAGATTAGAAATTGTTGTTTAAGAGTCATGCAGCTGGAGGCTACAAGATTCTTACTCTTCCAAAACTGCCCCTAAGATAAGTGCTTGAGATATTTTGCAGATCCTGCACTTGAAAGATCAGCTGGCACCACTCAGATGGATAAACTGGCTCATCTGATCTTCTGGCCCCCACCCAGGAACTGACGCAGCACAAGAGGCCAGCTTCAACTTCCCATGATTTTATCTCTGACCCAACCAATCAGCAGCACTCTTGACTCACTGGCCTTCCCCTATCCACCAAATTAGCCTTAAAAACTCTGATTCCTAAATGCTCAGGAAGACTGATTTGAGTAATAACAGAACCCCAGTCTCCCATACAGCTGGCTCTGCATGAATTACTCTTTCTCTATTGCAATTCACCTGTCTCGATAAATAGGCTCTGTCTAGGCAGCGGGCAAGGTGAACCCATTTGGCAGTTACACTAGCCAATAATTTCTGCTCGAATTTTAAATTAAATGCACAATATTCCTTATTAACCTAAATATATCTGTGATCCAGGTAACAACTACAGGCAAGAATATTATTGACAAAAAGAGTCAAACTCTGTGCAATATTTACAGAAATGTATTCTGAGCCAAATGTGAGTGACTGTGGCCAATAATCCAGCCCCAGGGGATCCTGAGAACATGTGCCAAAGGTGATCAGGCTATAGCTTGGTTTTACACATTTTAGAAAGTCGTGAGACATCAATCAATACATGTAAGATGTGTATTAGTTTGGGTTGGAAAGACAGGACAACTCAAAGACGGTACTTCCAGGTCATAAGTGGACTCAAAGTTTTTCTGATTGGCAATTGTTTGAAAGAATTTATCTGATGACCTAGAATCCATGGAACAGAGTAGCTGGGTTAAGATAAGGGGTTGTGGAGACCAAGGTTCTTATGCAGATAAAGCTTCCAGGTAGCAGGCTTCAGAGAGAATAGATTGTAAATGTTTCTTATCATACTTAAAAATGTACCCAACTCTTAGTTAATTATCTCCTGAATTAGGGAAAAGAGCTGGAAAGGAAAGGGGATTCTCTACAGAATGTAAATTTTCCCCTACAAGAGACAGCTTTGCATGTCATAGAAACATTTTGGGATAAAATATTTCTAATTTTTTCAGGGCCTGCTATTTTTCATTTTGGTATCTTATTGCTACAAAGAGTCGGTTTTGTCAGTCTTAAGGATGCTGCTTTAATGTTAATGCTGATCAGCTGAAAGGACGCTGCTTTAATGTTAATGCTGGTCAGCTGAACCTGAAATCCAACGGGAGGAACATATAATGAGGCATGTCTGAATACCCATTCCTATCATGGCCTGAACTAGTGTTTCAGGTTTACTTTATAATGCCCTGGGCCAGGAGGAGGGGTCCATTCAGTTTGTTGGGGCATTTGAAATTTTAGTTTTGGTTTATGATGTGCTGTGTCTCTTAGACTAGATAAGCTGTGGTCATTACATAATAATGTTCTATTCTTGAATACACTCTATGTATGTGCCATCTTACTTTTCAGCTCCCGGAGTTCTTTTATATAATTGTTTTATTTGACAAAATACAACTCTGTAAAGTAAGAGGGCATGACCAATTTTCTATATTTTATTCAGGGTTATATGTGGTGTGTTTCAGAGAAGTGAAATGGGAGATTTGGCACTCAAAAGACATCTTATCTCTCTCTGCTATACTACCTGGCTTCCTTCTTACTTGTAATGATTATGATCATGCTATCTAAGAGTGATGTATTATAAAAATTGTACACAAAATACGTGTGGTTTAGCTCCAGATTGCACCATAGCATATTTATAGTTTTTCTCTTTTTTACCCCATTAAAGGCATTTTTATAGATGAGCAGAGCAAAGGTATACGCTGTAATTCCTAGAAGAAAATAAGATAATCATAGTTACTGAACCCAAGAGAAAGTTCTTGGACCTTGCGCAAGAAAGAATTTGGGATGAGTCCATAAAGTAAAATGAAAGCAAGTATATTAGAAAAGTAAAAGAAAAAAAAAAAAGGCTACTCCATAGCAGAGGAGCCCAGAGGGCTGCTGGTTGGCTATTTTTATGGTTATTTCTTGATTATATGCTAAACAAAGGATGGATTATTCATGAGTTGTCCCAGAAGGGAGTGGGCAATTCCCAGAACTGACGGTTCCCCCGCTTTCAGACCATATAGGGTAACTTTCTGACACTGCCATGGCATTTGTAAACTGTCATGATACTGGTGGGAGTGTTTTTTAGCATGCTAATGCATTATGATTAGCATGTAATTAGCAGCATGGATGACTAGAGGTCGCTTTTGTTGTCCTCTTGGTTTTGGTGAGATTTGGTTGGCTTCTTTACCACAGCATATTTTATCAGCAAAGTCTTTCTGACCTGCATTTTGTGCCAACTTCCTATCTCATCCTGTGACTAAAACACCCAACCACTTGGGGATGCAGCCTAGTGGGTATCAGCCTTTTTTTACCCAGCCCCTATTCAAGATGTTGTCACTCTGGTTCAAATGCCTCTGACAATAGTAGTGGCGAGGGGAGTAATAAAGGAGGAATGTTAAGACTTGTAAAATTGATCATCTGATCTCATTTAACAACTACAGAACATGCAAGTACATTATCCTAGACTCACTCTAATTCCTGATGATCTCAGGATGAGGGGTCAGGGTACCATATCACTGAGTCCTTTTCCACGCTTGCGCAATCTAGTTTTAGAACACGAGGTTATACTCATCTCTTAGAGGTGGTTTTTGTACAGCCAGTCCTAGTAGAAGTAGGAATAGTCTATATTACATTTCAAGATTTCTTGGAGCTAGGGTTTTATGATTCTTTGGAGATTCATAATTTTCAGTATCAATGACATTCCCTAGTATTAAGCTGGATTTTTCTAATTTACTGCAACCCACTAAATGGTCCCCTAGTGGTCTGAAAAATGAATGTGTGCACCCAACCCTAAACACTGTATTTAGTACACTTGTCACCATTCCTCTCTTTGCATATTTTAATCCAGAATTATCTCTTTTTAGCAGGAAAAAAAATCTTTGTATGAAAGCAGTGTCAATTGAGTCCTGAATTCACCATGTACTAGCTATACAAGATCAGGGCTCAGTTTCCTCATTATAAAATAGGGAGAAATTATATATACTTCCTAAAGTGCTAAATTAATTAATGTAAATAAACCTCCTAACAAAATACCTGAAACATATAAGGTGAATTTGTATAAACTAATATAGTGTATCTGTCTATAAAGTATATTGTGTGTGTGTTTATATATAGATATATGTACACACTTTATATATACACACATGTATAGTATATACACCATATATACACTATATATACACACTATATATAAATCTGTACAGTATTCATACAGTATGTATAAGTATACTCAATCTCAAATCAGGGATATGATGATATATAGACAAAACTAATATTGTGTATCTATTCATATATATACATACACTATATTCATATATATACATATACTATATGAATAGATACACAATGTTAGTTTTGTCTATATATCAGCATATCCCTGATTTGAGATTGAGTATATTTATACATACTGTATGAATACTGTACAGATTTATATATATACATATAGAAATGTATATACATACATATACATTATATATAAGCCTTCGTATATACTTTATATTATATGTATTCGAATAGGTATTATTTACATATTAGCTCTACATCTGCTAAAGTTCAATTCTGAACTAACTTTAAAATTGGTGCACCTGTGCTATATTTTGTTTTCATTTTTCCTCACCTGGGATAATATATGGAAAAAAAAATAATTACGTTGCACCAACCTAATATAATAGCTCCTTAATTGATTTTCTCCTTTAATTTATGATCTACACTGCAAGCACAGTGTAAAAATGCTACTGCCCTATTTTGGCATCTTTGATCTCCATCCCAAAAGCCTACAATGATCAATTGAACTTGCTTAGTATGACCCGCAGAACCACTAGATCTTGCCCAACTTAAATTTTAAACTCATATACTGAAGCATCCCATATCTCCATTCATTCATACCATCTCCTGTAGTTACCTTTCACAATGGCTAACTATTGGACATTTCTTAAATAGCTGCTTAGATGTACCACTGGTACTTTTACTTCCTGTCTATAAGAAAGACACTTTTCACCTATTTTCCATATCATAAACTTTGAGTCATTCTTTAAGTTTAGATAAAACATTTTCTTCCTAAAACCCCTAGACAGACATTCTCTTCCAAGTTCCAGAGTGCTATCAATACTACCTGTGTAATGTTTATCTAATTATGTAACAATTAGTTGTTTATGGGTGCACAGCTCTTGATGGTTGTGAAAACAGATGTCATCTCTCTCAGTTAACAATACCAGGATCTATGCTGTGTCAAAGATGCCGGTCTCTCCTTTGTATTAATTTACTATTCTGTTTCTTAATCCATTTTCCATTTTGAATGTTTCTAAGACACAACACCTATGTATTTGTTTGTTTATACATTTATCAATAAGTTCAGGGTTTGACACAGAAGAGTCACACTCTTAATATTTGATATTTTAAATTTGTATGTACAGAAAACAAACTAATATTTAGCACATCCCTGATTTGAGCTAGTTAGAGCATCTGTTTCAGTTGGTTTATTGTAAAAATGAAAAGGAAGAAGGAAATAACTTCTCCTAAACTCTGCCCTATAAGAGGCCAAACAAATTACTTAGCAATTTTTAAGTTATTTACACACTCATTGTCTTACATTTTTAGTGGTGCTTGTCAGTTGTGCATGAACATCTGTCTATATACTTCCAAATATTTGATAAGACATATTCAGCTTGACTGACAAGGTTACCATTTTGTGCCCTTGTCATTTTCAACTTATCGACATCTGTCATGCATTTTCAGGGGTAAGGAGATGGAGTCCGTAAGTTATAACTCTGCCTTTATTTTTAAGTTTAGACCTTTCAAACTCTTGAATTGTGCCTGAAATTTTCTGTGTCATTCCATACGTTATACATGTTCCAAGCACTTACTTCATTTTTTGTTGCTGTCTCAGACACTCACTAATATTGTCATTCAGAGACAGTGAACTATAGTACTAAAGTACTCTTTATATTATTTCAATTTGTACCATGTATAGAACTGAAAGGGCAATAGACTATACTAGCCACTCTCCACTAACTGGTGGAGAAGGAAGAGAGTGGCAATTAGGGACAAAAACAGTGACCTTGGAACACTAGCCTGAAATTAGTGAATCTCATTTTCATTTTCAGTTCCTAAATACATTATGAAGGCAGTCCCAAATATTGTCCATCTGTTTTCATAGGAGGTTAGAATAATGAAGAATATATTTTAATTTATATAAAAACATATTTTATATTTGTGAAAGTAAGGAAACAGTAACTGTTTTTCAAAAATTGTATCAGCTCTTTTCTTCTTCTTTTCTTCTTCCATTCTGTAATTCCTTCTTTCTTCTATTCTTTTTTCCTCTTTACTTCTGTCTAGTTTATTCTAATATTTTAATTTTATTCCTTTTTTTTCTTGTATTGTTTTATTGATATATCATAGTAGTACCTATTTTAGGGTACATGTGACATTTTGATACATGTATGTAATGTGTAATAATCAAATCCATATAATTGGGATATCCCTCACACAAAACATGTATCTTTTCTTTGTGTTGGGAACAGTACAATTCATCTCTTCTAGCTATTTTGAAATATACAATAAATTATTTTAACTGTAATTTCCCTACCATACTGTCAAATACTGGAACTTATTTATTCTATCTAACTGTATTTTTTGTACATATTACCAAATCTTTCTTTCTTCTCCCTCCCTCCTTCTTCTTCCATTTCTATATCAAATATTTATTTTTGTGTGTGTGAAAAGTACCATACTATGACTTGTAGAAAATGTGGATTTAAATAAAATTAACCAACTGATATGTTTTGGCTGTGTCCCCACCCAAATCTCATTTTGAATTGTTGTTCCCATAATCCCCACATGTCATGGGAGGGACCCTGTGGAAGGTGATTAGATTATGGGAGTGGTTCCCTTGTGCTGTTCTCATGATAGTGAGTGAGTTCTCAAGAGTTCTGATGGTTTTATAAGGGGCTTTTCCCCCTTTTGCTCAGCACTTCTCCTTCCTTTCACCATGTGAAGAAGGATGTGTTTGCTTCCCCTTCTGCCATAATTATAAGTTTCCTGAGGTCTCCCCAGACATGCTTAAATGTGAGTCAAATAATCTCTCTCTTTTTTTTTTTTTTTTTGTGAATTGCCTGGTCTCAGATATGTCTTTATTAGTAGCGTGAGAAGGAACGAATACACCAAAGAACCAAAAAACTTTCCTTTTTAAAAATAGCTATCTAGTACATATACCCTCATATACCCTTATATGAGGCTATAAGGGTAGCAGGTGTTTTCCTTAGGAAGAAGAGAAAGGCAGAACACAAAAATCCATCTGTGATGACAATCATAATAATGATTAACAGAGCCCTACCAGATAAGAAAGATTTATTAGAACCATAAAAATGGGACATACCGAGACTGCCACAGCCTTAGAGAAAGGAAAAATTAAATTTATTCAAGGATAATATAAAATATTTTAGTAAAGGTGTAACAGTTGAGTTTGGTATTAATGGATGGATCATTTAGTACTGGTAGAGAGAGTGTAGGTAAAAACCTGGTTTCCAACCATATGGTACATGTTTACAACTTGGAAACATTTTATTTTTATTTTTATTTTTTTTTATTTTTATTTTTTTTATTTTTTTTATTTTTTTGAGACTGAGTCTGGCTCTGTCGCCCAGGCTGGAGTGCAGTGGCCGGATCTCAGCTCACTGCAAGCTCCGCCTCCCGGGTTTACGCCATTCTCCTGCCTCAGCCTCAGGAGTAGCTGGGACCACAGGCGCCCGCCACCTCGCCCGGCTAGTTTTTTGTATTTTTTAGTAGAGACGGGGTTTCACCGTGTTAGCCAGGATAGTCTCGATCTCCTGACCTTGTGATCCGCCCGTCTCAGCCTCCCAAAGTGCTGGGATTACAGGCTTGAGCCACCGCGCCCGGCTGGAAACATTTTAAATAAAGATTCAAAGACTTCTGAATCAGAATCTTGGTGTGGTTCATTGATGAAGAGCTTTGAGAGAGGCCAAGGATTTTTCATTTTTACAAATGACCTCAATAAAGTGGATATCTACAAGTTAGTGGTGCTTGTCGCCCCTGGATTATAACAAGTTGACACAAGGCTCAACAAGATCTAGAATCTGGAATCATTAAGTAAGTAGAACTGAAGGCATATAGGTTCTTACAAAGAAGAAATGGTTGATAAATGTAGAAGTTAAATGGTTGTTGGAGAATGAGCCTATTGAACACAAGGCCAATACTTCTGGTATTTAACAAATGTTTTTTGAGACCCAAATTCCTATTCTGGTTTTTAGGGATCCAGCAATGATCAAAGTAGATATTTGTTCTTGTGGTGCTTACGTGCTAGTTAGGACAGACAAACAAGAAGCAAATACAAAAAAAAAAAGAACAAGATTATCTCAGACACTGTGTGCTGTTGTTACAGGACCAACAGTTTCCTATGCCCACTGTCCAGTAACAGACCAATACATTGAGACAGTATGATTTGAAGCAGAGAAAATTTTTAGTGATATCAGAGCAGCCAAGTAACGATATGGGAGAGACCCTCAAATGCATCTCCCTGAGGAGTTCTGGGTTGTGGGCTTTTAAAGGTGTCATGGAAGGTGAAGGGCTGGAAAACTGGGGTTACAGATTGGTCAGGGTTAGGGAGATGAGATCATCAGGATGTGAAAACTATATTCTTTGGTGAGTCCTTCAGAACAGTAGCCATCAGTAGTTTCACTGGCATGCAATACCTGCAATATCTTAAATGGAAAACTTAAACATTTCAAAATGTTTACGTTGTTATCTATGGAGCAGTTAAAGGGAGCTCTAATCATGCAACAGCTTCTGTGTCATTCAGGGGCAAACAACTCTGAACAAGCAGGTTAGAGAGCAAGCTGACCTAATGATTATTGCTGAATTCCCTGCAAGCTTGGTTTGTTTTCATTTCTCCCCCATCTCTTCTTCTCTGTTAATTACATAAAATTTATAGGGATGGTTTCACTGTAAAGGAAGGTTGACTGAGGGAGCGAGTAATGGGACAATAATATTTAGAAGGGATTTAACAAGAAAAGGGGGCCATCCATAAAAAAGATGGGGGAAAGAACATTCCAGGGAGGGGAATGCCACAGGCAAGGCCTTGAAGCCCAAACATACTTGATATGTTTGTAGAACAGAAAGTATGAAATCAATTGGTAATGGGCCACTATGCACTGCTTTCATGTGGGAGGGGGGCTGATATTGTACCTAGCAGTATTACTTTCAGGGCAATATAAAAATTGTGGAGTATAGGGAGGGTATTAGAAAAGCCTAGCTGAAATTTATTTGTAGTACCCAATCTAAGAGGTAGTAAAATCCTTCCCTAAGTCAATCTCAGAATGGCCAAGAAATGACCAGCCATATTGAGAGATATTTTGGAGATGAAACTATCAGATTGGGTAGCTGCTTAACTATGAGCTCCCAAGGTAAAGAGAAAAGTAAAAACTGAATTGAATTCAAAAGTTTAAGTTTGTATGATGCTACTTGACAGCATTGTCAGGTGCAAAAATGAGGATGTTTGGAAGACAGGGCATCTAAAAATTGTGTTCTGATTATGTTAACTTTAATCCTTTTTGAGAATGAGAACGATGCTTTCTATGGCTTATATGGGGTATTTTAAGTTTGCTTTAGTTAAGAGAAGGTGCTTTGTATATGTGTTACTAGACAAGCATTATTCAGTTTTTTAGGCTTTATTTTTTTTTTAATTTGACCTAAATATAGTACTGGGTTGGAAGAATTGAAGCTCTACATTCTTAACGTGGTTCTAGCCCTAACTGTGTAATCTTGAGTCAGTCATTTCTCAGATATTCAATTTCCTCACTTAAAAGGAGGAATTTAAAAATAAGTTTTTGGTTATTCCAGCTCTAAAAATTTATGATTTTACTACTCTTTTGCTATTTTGCTTAACTTATGGAAAATAGTTTTGAAAATGCTCTTTGCTTAAGTATAAATTAGTTGCATTTTCTAAAATGTATTTATCCTCTATCTTTAATGACTAAATACTCTCAACAATGTCCAAAGACCCAGTACTAAAAATTAAAATTAATGACCAAGAGAGAGGTATTCTGGTGGTTATTCATAGCCATTTTGTATATTTTTAAAATATTTTGATTAATACAGTATAAGCTTTCATCAGGGGCAATTAGCAGTAAAGTTGAGATGTACAATCAAGATCAGTCTTTTACCTAAATGCTTCCCAGGCTCTCTATATCATTCTTCATATACTTAAGCCAATACTAATTTCCTCTGGTTATAGTTTTCTTGCATGTATTATTATTTTGAAATGACACTATGTTAAACGTTGATGCACTCATGAAAAATTTTGGAAGAAACTGTTAAATAACAGCTAAGAGCAAGACAGAATATCAAAAACACTTTTACTTGCTTCTAAAGTGTAAGACTTCAGTTAACAGACAATGGATTATGCTGACACAAAGAATAACTTTTGCAAATTAAAGTTGAGGCTAATTCTAAACTCTGCCAAATACCTTTGGCAAACTATTTGTCTGAGAGGAGTACACTCTCTTTAAAGGTAAAAGAAAGATAATTGTACCTGTCCCCTACCAACTGCACAGTAAAATTAAAAGGATTAGTGAGTGATTTAGTCTAGTGCTTTGAATGTGAATTTACATGACATGAGTAAATAAAAAGTGCCATCATTTTATTGGGGCCTGTGGTGTATATCTTAACTTCTCTTATCTTTGCTTCCTCATCTGCAAAATGGGAAGACTAATAACCCTCTGGCTTACCTAATTAATCTTGATGTGAATTAATTAGTAAATGATGACTTTATATAGCTTGATGTAGGGAAAATTATATTATTGATTGATTCACAAGATATTATAGTTTTGTACATAAATGCTCAATCTCATTTTCTTAAAGTAGATTTGCTTTGACAGCTATGACTATTCTGCCTGGAACTCAGCAACTGAATCTCTATTTACTGAACAAATCATTTTTTTTCGTTGAGAGATAGGGTCTTGCTCTGTCACCCAGACTAGAGTGCAGTAGCATCATAGCTCACTGCAGCCTTGAACTCCTGGATTCAAGCAATCCTTCTACCTCAGTCTCCTGAGTAGTTAGGACTACAGGCACTTGTCACCATGTCTGCCTAATTTAAAAAAAAAAAAAAAAAAAAAACACACAGATGTGAATTCTCGTTGTGTTCCTTGAAATCCCGGCCTCCATCAATCCTCCTAGTTTGGTCTCTCAAAGTCGTGGGATTACAGGCATGTGCCACTGCATCTGGCCCAAATTAAATTCTTAACAAAATTCCTGAAATGTCTCTTGGTTTATTCTATATGAAAAAAAATTCTTCCACTATTTTTAATTTACCTTTCAAAAAGAAAAGTGCAAGTGAAACATGATTTCTCTGAAATTTATCTTACCGGTACAATTTTTCTTATATATTTTTTGCTTCTTTCTCCAATTTAGAAGTTGCATAACTAAATTATATTTTCTAAAACACTCATTCATGTTTATAGCTATGACTATGAACCAGATTAGTAACAATAAAAATAAATGTGTAGAACTTGTATATCTTTATAAGTTGTTATTACATGAACACTATATTGTAATTTCAATTGTGAAACCTATCAAACAAGAGTACAGAACAAATCTTCAGTCATGTACCCAAATGTAGTAGATATTTACATTTGCATGGTAAAAGAATATTATTTCTGTTTTCTTTCTCAAATATGTCATCTTTAAATGAAAATTTCATTCACACATTAAAATGACAAAAGTAAAATTTCTCTCCTTTTTTCCAAATTTTATTTTAAGATAACCAGATGTATGCATTCTTGAAAAGGTAATTTCTAAGTAATATTATTGTTTTGTACTTAGGATCCCTTGCTTTCTTTTCCTGAGATTATAAGCCTGCAGGAATGTGAATTTACATGAAAATCATTGGTATCCTCTCCAGGAAAAAAAAAAAAAAAAAAAAGTTTTTACAATTGGATTAATCTTGCTTTTTTTTCCCCTTATAAATGAAACAGTCATTTTCTTTCTTTCAAAATATTATTGAATCTCTAAAAAATCAGTTAAATTTCAAGAGTGCATATAATGTTCTGAAACTTGTTTTGGCCTAAGCATGAAACTGGTGGGGTTTGTTTGTTTTGGTTTTGGTTTTTTAGGACTAGATTTACCTAGGATGAAATTTGATTCTGCAGGTGTCCTGTTGTGTTTCTACAGTAACAATTAAACAATTCCACATCAACCTAATTATATTACATTGGCTACACAGACAGAAGTGGAGTTTTTTTGTTTTCGTGATTTTTGTTTTTCAGAGTCTAACTGGCTTAGTAATGAGACAAACTCACTAGACAGGGAGGCCTTAGTGCTGAATATGTTCTTCAGCTATTTTTAAGATAGTTTTTAGCTGTTGCTAAAAGAGTGTTTACCTAGAGTAAAAAACCATAGCTCCAGTTTTCTCTTTGCTCATCCACAGAACTCATCAAGAGAACTTTTCTTGGATTCAGTTAGACATATTCAAAACCAGGTAAGGAATAGTCCCTAAGATACCCAAAACATATCTAAGTTAAGTACAGCTACTTTTAAATTTTATTTTGTTTTGTTTTGTTTGAGACAGAGTCTTGCTCTGTTGCCCAGGCTGGAGTACATTGGCACGATCTCGGCTCACTGCAACCTCCAACTCCCAGGTTTAAGCAATCTCCTGCCTCAGCCCTCCTAGTAGCTGGGGTTACAGGCACATGCCATCATGCCTGGCTAATTTTTGTATTTTCAGTAGAGATGAGGTTTCGTTATGTTGGCCAGGCTGGTCTCAAACTCCTGACCTCAGGTGAACCACCTGCCTCAGCGTCCCAAAATGCTGGGATTACAGGCATGAGCCACTGCGGCCAGCCCGCTTTTAAATTTTATATTTTTCTACAGGAGTAACATGAATAATAGTGGTATATATAATAAAAGATCAAATCTATTTTGTTGCTTATATCAGATATATACTGCTTCTTAATAGTCAACACATAATTTTTTTTTTTTTTTTTTTTTTTGAGACAGAGTCTCGCTCTGTCCCCCAGGCTGGAGTGCAGTGGCCGGATCTCAGCTCACTGCAAGCTCCGCCTCCTGGGTTCACGCCATTCTCCCGCCTCAGCCTCCGAGTAGCTGGGACTACAGGCGCCCGCCACCTCGCCCGGCTATTTTTTTGTATTTTTAGTAGAGACGGGGTTTCACCATGTTAGCCAGGATGGTCTCGATCTCCTGACCTCGTGATCCACCCGCCTCGGCCTCCCAAAGTGCTGGGATTACAGGCTTGAGCCACCGCGCCCGGCTCAACACATAATTATTAAAGGAAATATTTTATTCAATGTTCAGGTTGCTTTTTGGTTCCAAGGATGAGTCAGCCTATTGAGCCATTGATACTTTCATGTAGGTGAAGAATGTCTTCTCAGGTCAGGATGCTAATTGTTATTATAAATTGTTATTACATGAACACTATATTGTAATTTCAATTGTGAAACCTATAAAACAAGAATACAGAACAAATCTGGATTTAAGAACCAGGAAACAACTTAAAATGTGTGCATGTGGAGGTGTGCTTGTGTGTGTGCATGCCTATGTATGCACACAGGGGTGCAGGGTTATAAAATCTGTGGAATTGTTGAACAATGAAGACTTGAAAGCAAAGAAATGAGGATTTTCCCATAAGCCTCCTCCCCAAAGTATCTAAGTAACATGATGTGTACGTATCTCTCAGTTTACATATTCTCTGTGATTCTCAGTTCAAAATGTCTAAAAAATAGTCTGATTAGATTAGCCCAGAACAGCTAACTGCTCCTAATTTAATCAGTTCTAGGTTGAGTAATAGCAATAGCAAAAGCTTTGCGGACCCTTCAAAGAGATATTTTATATGTTACAGAACAAAAACACTTGAATTTGGAGTGGGAGGATGGCTATTACCAATGTGAGAAAAGAGATTTCAAATGTTTACTTAATATCAACTTGCCCATATGAGGGGATTTTTTTCAATTCTCAAATAAAAGTTGGACTGTTTGCCAAAGTTTATTTGTAATGTCCAGTTAAGATCTGCGGAGATCCAGCTCAGTGTTAAATAGCCAAAGTGAAATGGTCTTCAGAATATCAGGTTCAGTTACTTTGACTTTGTCAATCAACACAAAATTAGATCAATTGTGCACAACTTCATCAAAACCACAGCAACTGAAAATAAACTCCACTTGTTTTATATTACTACGAGGACATATTTAGATATAGAAGCAATGCTCTATCTTGTTATTGATGTGAACTTCAACAGAACAATACTGTATTTTTAATGGTAAGTACACATCCTGTTTTCAAAATAGCATTGCTCTTCTTTGTGATTTTCAGAAGCATCTTTTCATTAAAAGCATATACATCAGAATCAGGATTCACTTTCTCTTAAAGCAATGCTCCAAATCATCTCTTTCATGTTTGCCTCTGGATGCCTGTTGCACCTAATGTTTATTCCATCTAAAATAAGAATTGTCCTGTAATGTTTCTTAACACTTTGCAGCATTTCTTCTGCAGGTTTGAAACTAGTTTCTGCAGGAATTTCTATTCTGTGTGTCTAATGCCATCTTCTATCTCCTTTCAGAAAGTCTTCATAATGTTTTGTAGTGGACTTTCAAGTTTTCTAGTGTTATTAAGATTCTCTCTCTCTCTCTCTCTCTCTGTGTGTGTGTGTGTGTGTGTGTGTGCATGTTGGGGTGTTCTTATTCTCTAATACACACACACACACACACACTTCCCACTTGTGTGAGTTCACCCAGAGATTTGCAATGGCTGGAAGTAACAGAGTATATTGATTGGCTTTGCTTGTACTTATATTTGGCCAATTTATCAGTTATCTATTCCCATAATAATGTGGCATAACAAACAACCACAAATGTCAGTGGCATATGGCAATAAATGTTCTTTTCTGCATGAGTCCATGGGTCAGTTAGCTGGTTTTCCAGACAAAGGATTGACTTAACTGATCTCAGCTGGGCTTCTTCATGGGTCTTTGGTAAACTAGTGGGTCAGCTGGGTGCTGTCTGGTCTAGATGGGCCTGCCTTAACTGTGTCACTGCACTCTCCTCCGTAAGTCTCTTACATTATTGTGATTGTGAAAGACTAGCCCAGACACACTCTCAGGGAGATCACATGGAGGGAAAAGAGATGAAAATATGCATGCACTACTTCAAACCTCTATTGGAGTTAGCTTAGACCTTGCATTTACCAGCAATAACACTAGAAAGTAATCAGGGATTTCTGAGAAATGCAGATAATCAGATGATCAGTTTAAGCAAACTTAATAAGCAAGAAAGAAGCTGTTACCTTATGTACAAAAAATATAACCATAGGCACCTAATACATTAATTAAGTGTACCTAATACACTTGTTTGATCCAGGTTCCATTATTATAAATATTTATCTTTATTATAAAGGCCTAAGAAAAATATGTAGAGGGTCCAAAGACTTAGCTAGAAAAGCTCAGCTAAAAGACTTTTATTTATTAAATAAGAAAAATAATATCCCTAAGAGTGACTATTTTTTTATTAAATGAATTACGGTGTATGCATTCTGAAAGATCCTTAAGGACTAAAAAATTTCCACTGTGATTCTTGCAAGACCTTGTTCTCCAGATTTTCTTTTGTACTCCTTTTTAAACCCAAAATGACCAGTCAATGGTTGGTAGACTGTGACCACAGTCTTACTGCCCCGACACCCTGTTCCGAGATTAATGCAACTTTGACTGAACTTGGACAACGTTCTGTAAAATCTTTAAGTTTCCAATTTCCTCAGAAAACATATCTTTCTGCTGTTGTTAAATAGACACACCTTAATAAAGGTGTAAACTAATGTCCTTGGCTGTTTTTCCTATATGGAAGAACGTATATCTATTTGAAATGCTGTTATAGAAGGTAGATAATAGAACCAAGGATGTTTAAAAGACATTACATGAGACACAATGATTACAGACAAAGCATATATATAAAATAAAATGTCTAAAATATAATCTCATTTTAAAATTTGTTTAAATACTTAAATATACAAAAATATATATTCACATATGTATACGTAAGTATGTGATAGACACCTATAAAACCACACATGAAAAAAGTAACAGAAATTGTCTTTAGCTGGTAACAGGTATTTTTTTTTTCAGTTTGCCTTTGTGGAATTTCTGTTTCCTCATTAATTGTTGTATATGCATTGCGAATGACCTTGAAGGACTTTTACAAAAGACTTTTATAATTCATCATACACATATGTATGGAGATATATAATCTGAATGCCTAAAATGTCATAATGTAAAAATTTACTTACTCCAATCTATCAAATCTTTCAGTCATATGTTAACATTTATGCTCAGGTAGATGTTTAAAACATAATTTTAAATAAATGAAGAATTAAAAGTATTAAAAATCAAATATGAAAAGAAATACATAATCTTAATAGTTGAAAGTATTGTATCATAATAACGAATTGCACAATTTTATTCCTCTATGCTTAAGAATCAATAATGCCTCTTTTTTTTTCATAACATGAATAAGACCCAAATATTTCTTGTTTAATGTTGGTTGACATTTGATATCTAACATAAGTTTTATTTTTAGACTTAAGACAGAATATTAAAACATTTTATACTTTTATTCAGCTAGTGGAAAAACTGTTTTTGTATTTCTCAAAAAAAATGACTATCAGCATTGTTTATAATTTTAAAGATAAGAAAAACTATATTTAAAGTTGTGGACAGAGACACAAAATAAACAGTGATGTCTTACAGATTAATTAAACCTTATATATATTCTATTATGTATAAGACTGATGCATGTCCAAACACACGTCAAATGATGTGTTAATACAATTTCCAAAGCCAAAAATCAATGATTGACAATAAATATAATGCAAAGTCATACTTCTTTGAAGCTTCTAGAGCCCAAATGAATATGTGCATAAGGCAAAATCTTTAATTTTAGACCTGAAAACACAAAGCACACAGTTAAATTAATAGAATTAAAAAATTAACTACCTATAAGTACACACAAATTTCTTAGTTGGGAAATGGTATGAGAATGGTAATTTGGAATAGACAGTTGAATCTACAGATTTGATTCTGGCACCAGAACATGACTTTAAAATGCTCAGTAGGGAATGAGTGCAATATGATCCATCACTCTGAATCTCTAGCATTTCTAGAAAAGCACAGCATTGCAAGGTAGATGAGAAGCAGCAAAGAACAAATCACTGGGCAATGTACTCATTCTGTGTAGCAACACTGTCCAATAGAATTTTCCTATTTGCAAGACATGCTTTATGTCTGCACTGTCCAGTACTGTGATGACTAATGACATATTGCTGGGAGCTTGAATTGTGGCTTGTACGACTGAGAAGCAGAATTTTAAATTTTGAAAAATGAATTTAAACTTTTGGCCATATGTGATTCATAGCTTTCAGATAGGGCAGCTCTATAATTACCTTTTAATCCATCGGATTAGTAGCTACACTCCCAATTCAGTCCATTATTTTTTTTTTTTTGACTTGGGGCATATTTGGTTCACAAGTGAAGAAATAATAGTCAGTATAATGAGTCTTTGTTGTTATTGTTCTATATTTAGTCATGCTAGTCATGTAAGAAAGTATCAGCTACCTTTTTAAAATGCCATAGAAGTTACAGTCCCTCCAATCAGAGCACCACTGGGGAACTCCAGCAGCTGGACAAATACTAACTTTGGCTTGGCTGGATCAAAATATCAGAGCCAGAGAATGAAGCCTTACTGCCCTGTAGTCATTGTCCAGACATATTGTTGAAGAAGTCTAAGAATCTTTTAAATATGTTTATGATAATAGCAATATTTAAATGTTATATTTTAAATTGTTCAAGTTTAAAGAGATAAATTATGCTAGTCTTGTTCAAGCAAATTATCATTTAATAGCACTTGGCTTCAGTCTAATTTGGCTTCAGAGTTCTGCCCCAAGTGAGAAATGTTTACTTATTTGATAGCACACAGTGCAGCTCACGGCAGAAGTGATGTGAAGCCAGAAACCAAGTGGACTGACTTTACTGTTGTGTTTGGATTTACAAATTAAAATGTATTTCAAATGTTTTCCAAACAAGCAGTCTCCATATGCTCAGTGGCCTTGCTGTCTTTTGCAGGAAAAGATAAAGAGTAGAGAATTTGAGACAGGTCATTCTAACTCACTTAAGCTTGAAATATCTTGACCTTTAATGGTTGTCCTAAAAGGAAGAAATAATTAAGTCATGCTAATTGTTTGGCGGACTCTTCATTTCCCTTGATATTTAATTTTTCTCAGCATGCTATTCCTTCACTAATACCTGAAGACAGCTTCAAATGACAATAAAATTGAAACTCTTGCTTAAAATTTCTTTAGGTTCATTCCATAAAATAAGATGAATTGACTATAAGTTTCTATTAAGCTGTGAAATACTTTGATTATAGGTGTATTTAGTTATGGTGTGCATATTCCACATTCATTCTTTAATTTGATGGTAAAAATAGCACCTACAAAGAATTATGGCTTAAAAATAAAACAGTTGTCACATAAATAATATTTTGAGTTCACTCCTAACCATCTCAAAACCTCAGAAATGCACATGTTCCTTTGTTTTATTTCCTGTCCTTCCCATTATTACTTGGATATTTTATTTTGTAATTGTGATGGTTAATTGTAGGTGTCAACTTGACTAAATAAAGTAATACCTGGAGAACTGGTATATTATTATTTCTGGGTGTGTTTGTGAGGCTATTTCCAGAGGATTGGGTGTGCATCCATGAACTAAGTGAGGAAATTCAGCACTTAAGCTGGGTGGGCACCATCCAATTCAATGGGGGCTGGATAGAACAAAAAAGCAGAAGAAAAGCGGTAATTTTTTTCTCTCTTTCCAGGAGCTAGGACACTCTTGCCCTTGGACATCAGAACTTCAAGCTCTCCAGTCTTTGGACTCCAGGACTTTGACCAGCAGCCCTCAGGTTCTCAGGCCTTGGACTAGATTTTACACCATCAGCTTCCCTGATCCTGAAGCCTTTAAAGTTAGACTGAGAGATGCTGCTGGCATCCCAGGGTCTCTGGCTTGCAGATAGCCTGTCGTGAAGCTCCTCAGCCTCTCTAATCCCATCAGCCAATTTCCCTAATAAATCCCCTCTCATATATCTATATATGTATGTACATATCTTATTGGTTCTGTCTCTCTGGTGAATTCTAATAAAGTTGTTGTTCTTAGTTTGGATTTCATGTACAATTGTCATCAAACTATTTTTATATTACTCTTTAAAGTCCAGCTCCTGGCCGAATCTCATCAGCTCTGACGTGATATCTTCAGGCATAAGAAAATATTGAAACAAAAAAAACAAGACAGATATTCCAATTTAATGATAAATGAGGATGTAATTTATATACACATATGATATGATATATATGATATTTAATTTCTATGTTTGACATAAGATATTACATTATGATAAGATATTAACTCATATGTCAAATATAGAAACTAAAGTGACCAAGGTCTTAATAAAATCTTTATAAAATGTTAAGTGGACTTAATGTTTCAGTTTTTTAAAATAGAAATAAAAAATATAATCGCTTGTTATAATTGGTACTGGTCTTATAGCTTTTGTAGTAGGTTTTTTAAAATATTAAGTTTCAAAACATTTTGTTGAATATGTTGAATAATTTAGTGACTGCGATAAAGTCAATTTAAAAAAAATGTGTTTTACATCACGCTAGGCATCAATACAATAGTCCTAAGATGCAAACATCATGCAAATCAGAAAAGGTTGACAAATATTATGAAAATGCCCATGAGATAAAATAACTGTTTTGTTAAAAGTAATCAGAGTCTTTGAAAATCATAGCACCTGGGAATAGCCACCACATTCCAGCCTGGGTAACACAGCAAGACCTCATCTCTTAAAAAAAAAAAAGAAAAAATTAAAGCAGTACTTATACTTACAGAATATTTCAATATTGCTGCATTATTTGTGACAGCAATATAACCGAAAATAATTAGAATGTTTTTCAATGGTGAAATTGTTAAATATGTCATGGTGTGCTTATATTCTGGGTATTAATAGTTATTAAAAGTAATTAGAAGTATATCTTAATTTGGAAAGATGACTAAGCTATATTTTTAAATTGGAAATTAAGAGTCAAAATAATTATTATACATTTTAAAAAAGCAATAAACCCCACATATGCATATAGATGAGTCCATAAGAGATACCATTAAGCTACTATTATTAGAAAGGACTGGCAAGGGGAGATTACATTTAAAAAAATACTTACATTGTTTCATGATGTGAAATGAACATGAGTTACTTCTACATTTGGAATTTTAAAAAAGTATAAAGTGATAAGCGTCATGAACATAACCGTATTTCTACAGACTACAAGTTTCTTCACTTCTTGAATCACACTTTATTTTCCAACTCTTTTCATCTTTTTTGTCATCTCCGCAGAGAAGTCTGAAGTCTCTGTCACTAAGAGTAAAAAGCCTGGGAACAAAGAAGGAAGCTTGATGAGGACATCTCTGATTCGTTCTCTCCTGCCCTTTCTGGTGGTTTGACTCACGCTCAATCTAGGTCACTAACTTTTCTCTGGCTAACATGGCACCTCTATAGAAATACCAGATGGTTTTGTTTTAGCAACTCTCATGCTTATCTAGTGCTTTGCAGTAGCATTTGAAAAATCTTTATTTCATTTTCAATTTATTATAGAAATCCTAATATATCATCTAGGGCCAAAGAGCCAGAATTTCAACAGGTTCAAACGGATCTTACCTTTGCTACTTAATAACCTCTAAACTGGGGAGGTTTTCTCATTTAAATAGTGAAGATGATAATAATTCCTTCACCCAGAAACTATGAAGTAATATATAAAATGTTTCACACATTGTAGGCACTCAACCGAATATTAGCTCCATTTTCTTAACAATTTTTCAAAACTATCTTTGTTTTAAAATTTTATCTTCAGCCCAGGTTTAACCAGCCATCATTGGAATCAACAACCCAAAGGGAAAATTGGTAGTGAGGTTTATAATTAAAATATATAAGCCAATTCTTCTGATCTTCTGTACCAAAAACCTTGTCAAAACTACTTTAAACTATTTTCCTATGATACGTCAAACCTTTCCTTTAATAATTCAGCTTCATTTTCAGGCACAAGGTCTAGGAATCCAATCATTCAGCATACAAATTAGCTTATAGCCTTGCAATGGCTTTTAGTTTCTTTAGTTTTCCTCTCTTGATCTTTGAGACAGGACAATTATCTGTTGCTGACTGTTCCAATAGGAAATAGGAAATAAACCTCAGAAGCATGCATTTCTATAGTATCAAATATGTTAGAATGTTCTTGGATGCCTGCTTCTATGGAGACAAAGGACTGCAAAGACCAGGCTGTGTATTACAGAGTGCTAACTAGCAGAGTTTGATTATTTGCTTAGCTGGGGCACTTCAGAAATGCAGTTTTCCAAGGAGTATCTGAATTGAGAAAAGGGGTTTCGGTTTTCTGAACTTATACAAAAAGATTCTGTATAAGAAGTCCTTTAGATAATGTACATGACAAATATAACTACTGATCAATCTGGATAGATTCATGAACTGACCCATCTCTTTATTTAAGAAGACAAGTGAAAAGAAAATGTCCAGAAAGGGTCTGGACAAGGGCTCCTATCCGTAAAATGTAACATATAGTGTATTAGTCTTCTGTGATATTTTCAACAATCAAACGTAGTCTAGGTCAGCATTTTTCTAAAGAAACAGTCACTCTATTAAGTTTAAAAAGACAATGTGTGGTGTCTTGATCAAAACTCTTTGCCTCTTGCTTTTTTTTAGATTATACAAGGCCACTAAGCTTCCTTGTATATTTTCATTACTCTCTTTAGTTATCTTCATTTCTGTGACAGCCTGTCCCATTTATGGTATTTAAATTTCCTTAGCTTCTCTCTCTCTGTTATTATCTTCTAGACCCTTTTAGACCCTAACCTGAACCTCTGTCTCACGTGGCTGTCAGCTGTCATTTCACACTTATTTCAAGAGAGCAAAAAGATAGACATGTATTGTTGTTTATAATTTTCTTTCTTGCATCTAGAATATGTGCCAGAAATTAAATTTGATATTAAACAAGGCAAAGTTAAATTTTGGAGAGGAAATACATTGTAACTTAGATACTGTTGGAGGGAAAAGGATGAAGTTTATTTGGCTTATGGTTTTTATTTCTGAGAAAAAATGTTCCATTGATATCCAGATCTACTTAAAATATAGGTTTTCCAAAGAGGTTCTGTATTCATGGAATCTCTATTAGAATTGTAAAACTACCCCCAGAAATAAGTATGCCACCTTAGCTGCCTCAGGCTCAGTTCAAACCCTTCATTCCAAAATCAGAAGACATCTAAATAATACATTAAAAGTTGTTGTATAGTGTTTAAAGCATGACCTAAATAAGAGGATATAGTCTCTACTCAGTTATCTATGAAATTTGCACATTAATAATAAACTCTATAGAGCATTTTATTAAATACATGAAAACTTGCATCAACAAATGTATTAAATGTGTTTATAAATCAGATAAAATGCTAAGCTCTTGAATACAGTTATATGATAAACACACTATTAATAGGAAATGGAACTGAGTAGCTGCATAAATTAATCACAGATGGCTTACTTCAGGGACTGATATTCATATCTAGACTAATAAGATTTGTCTAAGAATTACTTCGAGAAGATTGCTAGAGTAAACAGTGATGAAATGGATTTCATGATCTTAGCACTGATCTGTGTGTTCATGTTATTCACACCCCTGTGTAACAGATAGTCCCTGTTTGGAAGACAAGTTTAGTGAGTGTGATGGTCAAAGCAATGTATGTGTCCAGAGTTTATTTTAACTTTCGAACAGCTTAAGAAGGCTTGCTCTGGGAATGAACGACCTCTATACAAAAGTTCTTAGATACCTATAGGAAGTTGATTTCAAATATCTTATTTTTGGAATGCTATGAATATAATGTGGAAAACCAAATATTTAACTTTTTCATCTTTTATTGTAATTCAGACTAGATTTCCCAAACTGCTCATAATTCAATAAAGACTATATAAGTAGTTTAAATCAGAAAGACTATTATATTGTCCTTGAATATTTACATATGAATATTTCTATTGTAGACATATCTGTTGAGACCAACAGAAGTTATATTGATTGGAGAGAGTATTTTTCATTAAGACAATAAGAGAATAACAAATAACCTAAATGGTTCTGAACGAGGGCTCCTATCCATAAATTTTAAAATATAGTTTAATCTGAGAAAAGGACCCTGTAAAGTACTGAATACATAATTTGTTTGCTCAGCTATGATGCAAGGCCAGATAGAAGTTCCCTTATAGCTGAAATAATATTTATATCCCCTTTGCCACATTGGGTATTATTCTAGTAATTAGCTAGTCACTAAGGCACTCAGAACATTAATCTAATAATCAGTAATCCTGGAACTTTCTAGTTTCATAGCCTCCTCTTAGTATACATCTGGGTAATTACTAACTCTGCTATAACCCTGTTTCTTCATTTATAAATTGAAAATAGCCCAACTATTTCTCTATCTTTTCATCAAATTTCATTTGTGTTACCAGTGTTTACAGTAGCCTGCATTTGTACAACTACTGAGTGTTTCAGAACAGATATGATTAGACCTATCACCTTGGCATAATTATTAATATTGCCCCATTTGAACTCTAAAAAGTAACATGATTTGGATGATAAGCTATAGAGTCACCCTACTGTTGGATTGAAAGAATACAGATTATTCTCCCATTTTACAGTGATAAAGTTTAAGACTCAGTTAATTCTCTTTAGTAACACTTTATCCTAGTCAATGGTTTTACTACCATAACTTTTTGCTCCTGTTCACATAACCCTTTTACTGGGGAATATCAGGCTACAATAACATAGAGTGGGAAGAAATAAAAGGTTCTTTAGTTCCATTTTATATTTAGTAATTTGGATATGCACTGTAAAGACTGTGACATTGCTGACACTAACATAGGTCTAATTCGCATCTTGTATTGTGGAGCACAGTCTTGTTGAAGGGTGCATCTTGGCAGAGTGAAAGGTTGTGCTATCTTTTACGGTAGTCAAAATTTTATTAGTTTTACTTCAGTTAAAAATTGTGACCTACATGGAATTTATTTCAAATCGAATTTATCAGAGAAAAAATGAACTATTCATTCTTAACATTGCTGCATGCATTTGTCAAGATGCCATGTAATATAAAATTATATAATCATAGAATATCTTTGATCCAAGACACGTAGATCTTTTGGAAGTCATCTTATCATGCCTCTAATTTTACAAATGGGAAAACTATGTCAAGAAAATCACATACTAATATCTGAGACCAGAGCAGTACTATGGCATATATATACAACGAGATGAAGAGACAGGTTTCAACATTTGACAACCCCTTTCTTCCAAAACTAGTTACACAGAAGGCTCTGTAAAGAAAGATCTTTTGGTTAAATAGGTTTATAAATAGTATGTTTCATACACACAACTCATAAAATGACCAAGAACCTGGTAAAGTTCTACAGGTAATAATCCCATTTTTCTTCATGTCACTGAGCATGTCTAGAAGTTGTCTGTCTACATATTCTTATTCTGTTTACGTATAGTTCTTAAGAAGATCTATCAGAAATTCAGGATGTATAGAAGTAGTTATCAGTCTTCTTAAATATAAACACAACCCCGTTATTCAGTAATCTCAAGTAACTCTAGTGTAGACTAATCAAGAAGTAAACAAAGACAAAAAAGGAATTAAGAATTAGGTAACAGTAGTATTATTGTTTATGGAAAAATAATTATACATATTCACATAAGGTTATCTTTTAAATTATAATCTTTGGTCGAGATGATAGATGTGATAGGCAGATACAGACAGATAATAGATTGAGAAGTAGAGAGAGAAAGCTAGATAGATATTTTCACTCCTTTAGCTGACATGATGAACAACGAAATAAATATAGAACAATCTTAAAACTAAGCA
Source organism: Papio anubis (assembly GCF_008728515.1). Taxonomy (NCBI): domain Eukaryota; kingdom Metazoa; phylum Chordata; class Mammalia; order Primates; family Cercopithecidae; genus Papio; species Papio anubis. Next base: position 79,455,881 of record NC_044983.1, read on the forward strand.
TACATATAAAGTACATAGATGAGATAAAATAAATGATTAGGGAATGAAAATCCTAACTCCAAAGAGAGAAATAAAGTACAATAAAATATTAACCATGGTTCTTACTTAATTTAACCTAGCTCACAGTCGTGTTGAAAGAAAACAATCAAGCTTTATCATTCTTTATGATTCTTCTTGAATATCTGCCTAGACAAAAAAAAAAAAAAAAGCCTAAGCTTCTATGCGACTCACTTGTGCAATTTTACTTTTTATTCCTTTGTTTATTTATTTTGAGACAGGGTCTCGCTCTGTCATCCAGGCTGGGTGCAGTGTGAGGCTCACTGCAGCCTCAACCTCTCTGGGCTCAAGCAATCCTCCCACCTCAGCCTCCCGAATAGCTGGGACTACAGATGCACTCCACCATTCCCAGCTAATATTTTATTGTTTTCTGTATTTCATAGAGACAGGGTTTCTCCACGTTGCCTAGGCTATTCTTGAACTCCAGGGATCAAGTGATTCTCCTGACTCAGCCTCCCAAAGTGCTGAAATTACAGGTGTGAGACATTGCATCTGGCCAGTTATGTGATTTTATAATGTTCAAGTGATGATTTATTCTAGGACCCAGAAAAATCCAGAATTGTTTTTGTGCATGCCACCCAGGGGGATTTCTTCCAAATGTTTCCATATTTTAAAGGCTTGCATTTTTCTGCTTTTGCGTGAGAAGAAATGTGGGGTAAATTTTGATACATTTAATTTTGTGGAAAATTCAATAAATAGCTGCTTTGCATTTCTAGAAAAATAAAAACAATAATACTTTGTTTATCAGGAATGTAAATGAAGATAGAATTATCATCTCTTTCTCCAAAGAACAAGGCATTAATTCTTGCCAACATGTCACATCTTTTCTTTTCAAAATTTAATTTCTTTTTCCAAAATGCCATATTTTCCTCCCACAGTTTCTCTCCATGACTTTGTACGAGCATTTCCTTCTCTTACATGTCAACACATATATGTGCTAAATGTCACAATGTTTCTGCGAGTTCCTTAAATTAATTCAACAAACAAGCATCATTATTTTATTTCTAAGTTTTTTCCAGACATGTTCAATTAATTTTCATCTTCATCACAAAGTACCATGTATACTTAAGTTTTTTACTATGTAAAGGGATATAATGTTAAATTATTAAAATTCTCATAAGATATAAATAATTAAACGAAAGAGAAAGTTAAAAAATAAATTGTCTCTTTTTCTTTCTATTTTTTTTTTTTTTTCTTCCTTTTCATTCATTTACGAAAGAAGTGGCCTTCACTTTACTTCCCCCTTCCTTTAAGGCAATCTATCAAAGCCTATCTTCTAACTTCTAGTTGGAATAAAAGTTTGGGCTGGGATATTGAGATCATATTGCAATTCCTAGACTGAAGCTTTTGCTTAAAAATATGTTTCAATTAAAAATTAAGCTAGATTTTAAAAGAAAAAAAGTGAAAACTAGTGCGGTGTGAGAACAGCAGAGACTTCACAATAGCAAGAAAATTCTTAGTTTATATGTAATCAGCATTTACCATGTGCAGAGACTGCTTGAAGGGCTTTAAATATATTGCATCATTTAATCATCAAGATAGCCCTGTGCTATTATCCTCGTTCTACCAATGTGGAAATTGAAACACAAATATTTTAAAGCATTTGCCCAAGGTCACATAGCTGGTTCTTGATGAAGCTATGATCTGATACAGGCAGTCTTGTTCTAAGGTCCAACCAAATCACTATAATCCAGGCAAGGATGATTAAAGTGGAATGGATTCTGTGAGTGGTATAGAATCTATGAGATTCGTGGATGCTTGAGCTCTGAACACTAAGTAGGTGATCCTGGAGGCCAGAATAAAGGCCTTGCTGGGTGAGCTTTGAATTGACAGACTATATGCATTGAGAAACACAGCTAAATTAATCACTTTCCAATACTTGATGGTCACACATTATCAGAGAGAGAAATTCACTGAGTTGGCCATATCAGAAGACTCCTACGTGCCAGTATAAGTGTCCAGGATGTTTTGGTCAAAACTGTAGTTCCTTCCAGGCTTGGTGGCTCACGTCTGTAATCCCAGCGCTTTGGGAAACTGAGGTGAGAGGATTGCTTGAGCTCAGGAGTTCAAGTCCAGTCTGAGCTAAATGGCGCCACCTGGTGGCTAAAAACAGCTGGACGATGTGGCGCACACCTGTGGTCCCAGCTACTCAGGAGGCTGAGGTGAGAGGATCCCTTGAAGACAGGTATTTGAGGTTGCAGTGAGCTATGAGCCCACCACCTCACTCCAGCCTGGGCAACAAAGAAGGACCTTGTCTCAAAAAAACCGAAAACAAAACTGTAGGTGCTTTGGCAAAATAAGGAAGGATCCCACATTAATAAAGTTCATTGTTACCTAGACAAGACACAAACCAACCACAAGCCACAGATTTTAAGTCTATGTTTAGAGGAAACAGATCCCATTCTAACTTCAACCTTGAAACTAAAATTTTAGTATTTCATGAGGCTCAACTGAGAAAGGAATTAAGATTAGTTAAGTGCCTAGTATGTGAGAAACACACCATTTGGTGTTTTGCATTTCATTATATCATTTAGTCTTCCGTTTAAGGCTTTTAATGTGATGTTCTTGTCTTAATTTTTGAGATGAGAAAACGGGCTCAGAGAGATTGGATAATTTTCCAGAGATCATGTAATGAGCTAAACTGCAGTGCTGGCATTCAAAGATAACTATGCGGATTCAAATGCCGTGGTCTTTCCACTCTACGAATATGCTTCCATAAATCCAATGTCTAAACCCAGGGAAATGAGCAAGAAAAAATAAAGACAAAATTGTCTCTCCGAATAAAATGTTCTCTACATTTTCCCAGTCTCCTTCAGGCTAAAGACTAAAAAAAAAAAAAAAAAAAAAGACCACAATAATCAGAACAAGCATTCTGTCTCCGATTCTGACCCTAACCTACCTTTTAGACACCATAGCTTTGGATTTTTCAGGAACTTTATATTTTTTCATTATTTTTCCCTCTCTTGTATACTGTCTCTGACTTAACTGGGGTTTTTTAAAACATCAAACTTTGACTATGCCTCTCACATTAAAACAAGACAAAACTAATGAAAAATGTCCCCTCATTTTATACCTGTCATCTTTCTTTTTGCATCACTGATCCTTCAAGGCCATGCTCCTGAAAATGTTGTCCTCAGTGCATTAGTCTCTTCATGTTTCATTCACTCCACAACCCACATTAACACGCATCCGCCCCCATCACTCAACATCTTGGTGAAGTCACCAATGTCTTCTAGTGTTAAGTAACAAGGGTATTAATTTCAGTCTTGCTCATGATCTCTGAGTAGCTTCTTACAATCTTAATGATACACTGTTTGAAAACCTTCACTTCTTGATTTCTATGAAGACACTTTTTTGATGATAGTCTTATCTCACCGGTTGCTGTTCTCACATTCCACAGGACTCTTTCCTCCACTTACCATACATCAATTGTAGGAGTTCTTCAAGTCTTAGTAATAGGCCCTTGTCTCAATTAACTCTAGCTATGGAGGACTCCAAATTTATGTATCACCGCAGTGAATTCCTGTAAGTCCCAAGCTCACATATTCAAAAGCCTTGTTGATATCTTTTCTTGGACAATCATAAAGGTAATACAAATTCAACACATCCAAATCTGAACTCATGTTCTCTCTCTTTCCCTAGCCTCAAGTCAACTATCCCTCTGTCTTTTACCTAAGAGTATAGAGTCATGCCTCATCCTATTGTCAAGCGAAACAGTTAAGAAATCATTCTTGCAGATTACTTTTTCTTGACCCAGTAATCAACCGATTACTGCATTTTGTTCATATGATTTTCTAAATACCTCAATGCATAAAAAAACTTATATCTGTTAAATGGTCCACTGATGTTCTGTTTTTGCTCAGTATCTCTCCAAAATTTTCATGTAAAAATAACTTTAAATTCTGCCCACATTACCTTAATCCATGCATGAAAATAAGTCATTTTGCTTTCTATGTCTCTAATTCTGGCTCCCCAGCATCCTTTCTTATATTTTTGGGTTTGCAAAATAATAATCTCATGAAAACTAACTAATAAAATTAGATTTATTTTTTCAGAACCAGCTCCTTGCATTTCTAAATGCTGTGCTTTGACACAGATTAGAGGACTTCAAAAATAGGTAGAGTACATAGTTCCCCAATATGTCAGTATGGGACAGAATATTTAAGGTGTAATTAATGGAAAAAGGCATTCCATGCTTGGACTTCTTATATACTTTATCTCTGATTTGAGAATATAGAGATAATTCCTGCGATACAGGAACATTGTATGACATCTACTTTTCATATGACAGCATTGATATTGACTAAAGACCACCCAGGCTCATCCCCAAACATCTATGCACGCTGCTGCTTAACGGGTACGAGTTTGTTACTACCCAGTTATCTGCTACTATGCCCTGATCATCTTGAGCTTGCAGCGGGCAAGAGTCATAATAATTGCTATTAAAGTGTCTTGAAATATTATTGCGGCATCTAAATTTCTGCTTCTCAAAAGCCAAAAGTAAATATTCTGCAATGCTCAGAACTTTTCCTTGGAGAACTCAACCTCTGTACTGGGCAGAAGAGGCAAATAAAATAAAATAGTTTACAGAAGATTTTCCAGCATCATTTATCTCCTATCTCCTATTTTTTTTCCTCTCACCAGGTTGGATAACTCTCTTGGCAAGCTGAAATGCTGGCAAGGCATAGTTTGCCAATGTTTTGCTGTATTCTCTTTTTTTGTTTGTTTTAATAGACTTTATTTTTTAGAACCATTTTGGGTTCATAGCAAAACTGAGCAGAAAGTACAGAGACTCAACATACTGCTTACCCTCACATAGGCAGAGCCTCTCCCATTATCAACATCCTCCACTAAAATGGTTTCTTCATTATAATCCAATTGATGAACCCACAGTGATACACCATTATCACTCTTGGAGTTGCACTTGTTGTTCACGCTTGGTGTTGCATATCTATGGGGTTTTAAAATGTGTAATGACATGTGTCCACCATTATTGTATTAGTTAGGATTCTCTAGAACGACAGAACTAATAAGAGATGTACATATGAAAGGGAGTTTGTTTGTTTGTTTGTTTATTTGTTTTGAGACAGAGTTTTGCTCTTGTTGCCTAACCTGGAGTGCAATGGCGCAATCTCTGCTCACTGCAACCTCTGCCTCCCAGGTTCAAGCAATTCTCCTGCCTCAGCCTCTCAAGTAGCTGGGATTACAGGCATGAGCTACCATGCCTTGCTAATTTTGTATTTTTTTTTAGTAGAGACAGGGTTTCACCATGTTGATCAGGCTGGTCCTGAACTCCTGACCTCAAGTGATACACCCTCCTAGGCCTCCTAAAGTGCTGGGATTACAGGCGTGAGCCACCATGTCCAGCCCGAAGGTGAGTTTATTAAGGAATATTGACTCACACGATCGCAAAGTGAAGTCCCACAATGGGCTGTCTGCAAGCTGAGGAGAAAGGAAGCCATTCCGCGTCCCCAAACCCCAAACCTGGGAAGCTGACACTGCAGCCTTCTGTCTGTGGTCAAAGTCCCAAGAGTCTTTGGCAGACTGCTGGTGTAAGTCTAAGAGTCCAAAAACTGAAGAAAGTGGAGTCTGATGTTCAAGGGCAGGAAGCATCCAGCACAGGAGAATGCTGAAGACCAGAAGACTCAAGAAGTCAAGTCCTTCTACATTCTTCTGCCTGCCCTATTCTAGCCATACTCACAGCTGATTAGATGGTGCCCACCCAGATTGAGGGTGGGTGTGCCTCTCCCAGCCCACTGACTCAAATGTTAATCTCCCTTGGCAACACCCTCACAGACACACTCAGAAACAATACTTTGCATCCTTCAATCCAATCAAGTTGACACCCAATATTAACCATGACAATTACAATATCATAACACAATGTTTTCACTGCCCTAAACATCTTCTGTGTTTCATCTAGTCTTTCCTTCATCCCCATAACCCTTGGCAACTACTGATCATTTTATTGTCTTCATAGTTTTTCTTTTTTCTGTAATGTCATATAGTTAGAATCATACAGAACGTTGCCTTTTTAAATTGGCTTCTTTAACTTAATAATATACAATAAGGTTATAATAATATAATAATAATATAAATAAGGATTTCCTCCATGTTTCTTCATTGAATTGTTTGTTTTTCCTTTTTAAATTTTTTCCTTCTCTTTAATGTGTTTTAGAAAGCTCTCCAGTCATTAAGTCTCTAGCCATTAACTAAGTCATATTCAGTAAGTCTCTCATATTAATTAATTACCTTCTCTGCAATGCATCCTCTTTTTATTCTTTTTCCTCATCATTCTTCAGAATGACTGGGCTTTTTTGGAGAGCCTTCCTGAATTCACAATGTCTAGCTTTTACATACCACCAAGATTCTAGCACCCAACTTAACAAATATGCTAAATGTTCTGTGGCAGATTTTGTTACATGAAAAATAGGGATATGTTATTTTGTAATGACTTAATTCAATCCGAGCATGTCATTTTTTGACTTAAACTTTGGTCAAAAATCTTTTATTGTCTCCCTTCATATAAAAGCAAATTCCAAACTCTTGAGTGTGACATCTAAAAATGTTCTTACTCTAATCTCAGCCAAATTGAAAGCATGATGTTTTCATGTGGTGAGGCGGAGTGAGGGCCATTTCATTATTAAAGGTGTAGAAGAGGAGAGCAACTAGGAGAAATAGTCATTGGAAGTATGCACTGACAGAGCAGTGCCTAGGAAGAGCAGATAATGGCAAAGTGACAATTCTAGAAAAGGGAGAGGAATAAAGACCTGACCCCAATGATCCCAAGGATTTAGGTACTGCCTCCCTAATGACATTATTTTTTTTTTAGCATAAAAATTGCAAATTACCAACTTTTTTTTTTTTTTTTTTTTTTTCTCTGAGATAGACTCTTGCTTTGTCACCCAGGCTGGAGTGTAGTGGTACAATCTAGGCTCATTACAACCTCCGCCTCCCGAGTTCAAGCGATTCTCCTATCTCAGCCTTCCAAGTAGCTGGGATTACAGGAGCGTGCCACCACACTCAGCTAATTTTTGTATTTTTAGTAGAGATAGAGTTTTGTCATGTTGGCCAGGCTGGTCTCGAACTCCTGGACTCAAGTGCTCGCCCACCTCGACATCCCAAACTGCTGGTATTACAGACATAAACCACGGCGCCTGGCCTTTTATCAAGATTTTTAATCATAAGAAAAGTTGTTCTATGTCCTAATTGAAACCCAGCATAACTGAATTTGGATTTCCTCACATAAAGTCAGAGTATCACTACTTGGCAGTACTGCAACATCTCTAACTTTTCCAGAGAAAGTGACCCAATTCCGGAGAAGAGCAAACCTGTGTCCTTGAGATGTCTTAGAGAAAGAGTCTCAGTAGTGTGAAATGTATTTCCTTTGTCTTGACAAGGAAGGCATTTAACTCAATAGAGCATCAATGTTTTTAAGTGGGTATTTCTGTAAAGCCATTGACACGCAGGTCACTTTATCCTGTGGTTTCTTTTCCCCCAGCACCATCTAAAAGCATTTGTAAAAAGCATTTTTTGTTATTCTTCTCCTTGGTGTAATTTTGCTTGTATCACAGTTTAAAAAGTTGAACGTAGTATGTTTAATATCTAGTCTCAGCTCTCTTTTCTCATGATGGACAGGTCAGTTCAGAGGTTTGTGATTTCCTGGGGCAAATGTACAAGAAATACATACAAATCACTGCTTTCTCCTAATTAGATATATATTTGTGAGACAAATTGAAAAAGAAATAATTCTATGTTTCTGACCTCATTCCCATGCTGAATAATTGGAGGTAATTCTCACAGATATTTGAGCTTCTATTTAATCTTTGCAACTAAATTAAACTACTGTCATATCTCAACCCTTTCTTACTGTTTACAAAAGTAAAGAGATTAGCAATAATTGAGAGGAAATAAAATGTAGACAGCTAACCTAGATAATGTGGGTGTTTCATTGAACCACCAAAATTAACTTAGTTTCATGTTCAACCTGCAATTCATTTTGACTGTGTAGGTCAGACTCTTGGCTCTATTACCCGAATTCAATAGGTAACAGGTACTTTGTTCTGGTTAAATGACTACACTTATAGCAGGTTCCTGTGCAGAGTTCATATTCACCTTCACTAAAGCAAAATATTTCACCATCACTGTTAACAGTGCCATTCACTATACCTATCAACTGTACTCCAATATGTCCTGGCAGCAATTCAGACCACTCGAATTGCAAAGACATGACGGCCCACTTGAGGCCCACCAAGTCAGTCTTTACTGTGATAATCACATCTAGCCTTGGTACTCAGTCCCAGATCATTCTCCCCAAATGAACAAGTAAAACAATTGGGGGAAAATGCTCCCTGGCAACAGCTTGAACTTAAATGGTGACAACAGCTGGTTCAGCAGATGTCCCTCATATGATATAACACCTGTGTTATAACAGATTGAATTTTGGCTAAATTTATACTTTAAGGTATCTTAAAAATATTTTAATAGAATTGTGCAATTCAAAACAGGAAAATAAGTTAAACCAAGTGCATTAATAATATTAAAAATAGCATTCACTTATATACCTTTAGTAGCCACATGTCTCTAAATTTTAACAATTTTCTGTAACCTTGCAATGACATCTGGGACGATCAGTTCTATCCTGCAGTCTTGTTGATATAGAAATGATTTGAATAAAATAAATGCCATACAATAAAATCAAGGCAAGGCATAATATTAAACTGTGGTGATTTTAATGTTTGCCTCGGCTTTAAGTAATTTTTAAAAAATGTTATACCCTTCTCTTCTAAAACTAACTTCCACCCTAGGAAATCAAGTTACTTAAAATGTACTAATTAAACCTTAGAGTTCCTTACATAAGTATATAAATATATTTATAATATGTATGATGTTATTACAGAAAATAATATGTTTTATTCAAAGAAATTTAAATTCTGGATTAAAAGTTTTTAAAAAATTCTAGGACCAATGATTGTGGTAATTTTCACCATCGTGGTTCACTGAAAAATCAGCTATATTTCTGAGCCCAGCCATTGTTTTAATATCTAATCATAATAAAGATACATAAGGAAGGCAAAGATATGTTACATGACTTTTTCACCCTATTGATATCTATATTTTAGTACAGATCTTGTAAAGCATGAATATTTAGTCTGGTTCTAAAATACAGACTATTTGTGAGAGTCTAATCATTTAAATTTGTGATGTTTTGGGCACATTCAAGCCTATTAATATGTTTTCTAATATATATTTTGTTTCTTAAGATACTATTATTTCTAAACAGTTGCAAATTTGAAAGTAATAATTCCTAGATAACTAAATGCCTAGTTTTTGAACAAAATGGATGGTTAAGTAACCATGTTCAATTAAGGAATTCTAAACTCAGAGGCTTTCAGTGAGCCACAACAGAACAAATAGTTTGAAATGGAACCACAACGATGGAGATAGCTCTGCCTCAGAGCATTTGAAAGTTATATGTGGCAGGCTCAATATTCAAATAGGAAATTAATTTGCCTGATTTATCTGGAGTGCAAAGAAGGGGAAAATGTTCATCATTAATAATATGTGCTTCCTACAATAACTTGAATTTTTATGCTCTATATGATATTAATCTCCCTCACTCCAACCTTAACCTCCCCAAATCTAAAATAATCAGTAACAGTTTCTGAACTCCTTCCATGTGCCTGAAATTGTGATATGTACTCAACGTTTATTATTTCATTTAATTTTCACCACACTATAAATCAAGATTCATTATTATTCTCTGCTTTACTTAGGATACTGCAAATTATGAATTCCAATTGACTTCACTATCATTTTTTAAAAAATATTATATCACATTTGAAGATATCCAGAAAAAGGACAGAATTCAAGGCTGCTTGATGCAGTACTTCCTTAATGTTCTTAATGATCCATGTTTTTCCTAGTTTCATTCTTCTTTAAAAAGTATGAATTTCATCCTAAGTCTATTTTACCTTCTGGTTGCAAACTGGCTTAAAGAGGCAGCTGGGTTAATATGTTTCTCAATCCCATCCAGCTAGAAAAAGATTGGCCTTTCTTTGAGTATTCCTCTCCTCATACCTTAGTGGACTAAATTAGATTACTTCACTAAAGCAAGAGGGATGTAACTATCCTAATTGGTTAAGAATGAGCAGAAGAAATGAAAAAAAGAAAACTTTGAGGAATACAACATAGTATTATGTCCATTTTCTTTCTGGAAATGAAATCAAGAGTGAGAAGCTAAGTCATTTTCCTATTGTTCTGCAGTAATGGAGTGATGGCTCCTAATTGGGAACTGCATCTATGCCACAGTATATAAACATTCTCAATAATAATATTTATTGAATATATAGAATAATCTACTTCATCATGTGTTATTCTTAAATAAGGAATACCAGTAGACAGAGTTGGAAAGTAGTGAGCATAAGAAAACTAATAATTTCCTGCAGGGGCATGGTGGCTCGTGCCTGTAATCCCAGCACCTTGGGAGGCCTAGACGGAAAGATCACTTGAGGTCAGGAGTTCAAGACCAGACTGGACAACATGAGGAAACCCTGTTTCTACTAAAAATACAAAAATTAGCCAGGAGTGGTGGCAGGCCCCTGTAATCCCAGCTACTCAGGAGGCTGGGCAGGTAAATTGCTTGAACCTGGGAGGAGGAGGTTGTCGTGAGCCAAGATTGTGACACTATACCTTAGCCTGGGCAACAGAGTGAGACTCATTCTCAAAAACAAACAAACAAACAAACCTTAATTTTCTCCACTCCTTCATAAATTAATTCAGTAGTATTTCACAACTAGTTTCCACAGATACGCAGTTCCCACAAGATATTAATGTTTCTTGATTTTTAAAAAATCTATTTTAGTGACAAAACGTACTATACATTTATTTCTCTCTCTGTTCCTTTTCACTAAGGACATAATACAATAGAAAATAGTGAGGGTTATGAAAGATGGAGCTATAAAGTTGGGTGGTCTAGGGACTTTAGGACTCAGGAACAAACACCACAGATGATGACCCCTCTCCCCACTGTGTCAATGGGGAGGAGTGGTATCAAATGATCCAAGACAGCATTGCCCTCACCCTCTGGTGTGGTGGCAGTAGAGACGGCAGGGACTGTAGTCTTCCAATTACAGCCCAATGATGGCAAGTTGAATCCATTCTCACCCCAAGTAGGCATTGGAGATACAATCTAAGAAAGGAGAGAGCTAGAGAAAATTGCCTGAATAGAGGCCAGGCGTGGTGCCTCATGCCTGTAATCCCAGCACTTTGGGAGGCTGAGACAGGCAGAACACATGAGGTCAGGAGTTCAAGACCACCCTGGCCAACATGGAGAAACCCCCTCTCTACTAAAAATATAAAAATTAGCTGGGCATGGTGTCGTGTGCCTGTAATCCCAGCTACCTGGGAGGCTGCGGCAGGAAAATCACTTGAAGCCAGGAGATGGAGGTTGTGATAAGCCGAGATTGCCCACTGCACTTTAGCTTGGGTGACAGAGTGATTTTCTGTCAAAATCACAAAAACAAACAAACAAACAAACAAAAAACCTGAATAGGAATTCCTGTGTAGATGCCTTATTGACGTGCAATTGATGTTGACTAGAATCAACGCAGCGAAAGTTTTGATAACTGAACGACCATGTATAAGAGCCTCTGCATTTGTGGAGCAGCTTCTGGCCATCACACAAATGAAGCGGACAATAATAGCATCACAAGGATTATAAAACTAAATTATCCTTTGAATCACAGCCCATAGAAGTAGCCAGGACTTATACACTAAACCTAAGCAAGGTGGCCACCTATTCAAACAAAAGATTTAAGTAAGATGAAGAATCAAACAACATAGTACCCAAAACAGGATCAATTGAAATCACTCACCATACAAAGTACCAGGAAAATCACAGCTTGAATAATGGAAGATAATCAACGGGTGCCAACACTGTCATAAAAATAGACACATAGACCATGGTACGGAAAAGAGAGCCCAGAAATTAATCCACACATACACAGGCAACTAAGATTTGATGAAGGCATCAATAATACACAATGGGGAAAGGACAGTCATTACAACAAATGGCATTTAAAAAACTGGATATCCACATGCAAAATAATGAAATTGAACCCTTACACCATATACAGAAATTAATTCTAAATGAAGTAAAGACTTAAGACCTGAAACCTCAAAACTCCTGGAAGAAAATATAGGGACAAGCTCCTTGGCATTGATCTTGGCAATAATTTTTTGGATATGACCGAAAAAGCACAAGCAACAAAAGCAAAAGCAAAAAAGTGAGATTACATCAAAGTAAAAAGCTTCTACAAAGTTAAGGGAACAACCAATAAAACATAAAGGGAACCTATGGAATAGAAGAATATATTTTCAAATCATATATATGATAAGGAACTGAATATCCAAAATATATAAGGAATTCAGACAACTCAATAGCAAGATAGAAATAACTCAAAACTAGGTAAAGGATTTGAAGAGCGTTTTTCAAAAAAAAAAAAAAAAAAAAAAGATATACAGATGTCAATAAGTATGTGAAAATGTGTTCAACATCACTAATCATCAGGGAAATGAAAATCAAACTACAATGAGATATCGCTTCATATGTCTGTTACCCAAAAAAACAAAAAAAGTGTTGGTGAGAATGTGGAGAAAAGGCAATGGTTGTACACTATTAGTGGCAGTGTAAATTGGTATAGCCATTATGGAACATATCATAGAGTTTCCTCAAATAATTAAAAATAGAACTACTATATGACTGGATTCCCTGGTGGATGAGTTTGAGGAGCTTGTCTACCCACCAGATGACAATCCTGACGGGAAAGTTACCAAGAGAAAACACAATAATGAAGGTTCCAGAAGCAAAAGACCCAAACTAGAGTATTCAGAAGAGGAGCTGAAGACCCACACCAGCAAAGGTACACTGGGCAAGTTCACTGTGCCCAAGCTGAAAGGGGCACCCTGGGGGTACAGGCTGAAGAGTGGGCTGAAGAAGCAGGAGCTGCTGGAAACCCTCATCAAGCACTTTCAGGAATGACCAGAGGTACCACATCCAGCCGCCCTTCCACACTGTAGCCAGGCTGCCTGGCCTTGTTCTCAGTCAGTTAAAATGTGTTTCTCTTGAACTAGGAAGAGTCTGCCCAACAGAAGTCGAGAGATTTAGGTTTATGAAGCTTTCTATTGCCATGGTGATGGTGTAGCCCTCCCGCTTTGCTGCTCCTTACTCTACTGCCTGAATAAAGAGTCCTAACTTTTTAAAACAACAACAACAACAACAAAACAAAACAAAAAAGCACCTTTTTGGCAGGGCGGAGGAGGGGAAATAGCAATTTTACTCTTTCTCCTAAGCTTGTGATTTTAATATTCCAAGAACTTATGCTGGAATTACTTAGCAAGAGGGCATGATTACACAGAAGATACAGAAATGAAGAGACAAGAGGGGGAATATATAAAAATTAAGCTTCCTTAACAGGGTTCATGGTGAATGGTAGACACTGGTGGAGTTTTTATACAAGACTTAAAACTTAGGAAACACCTATGATGTTTTAGCTGGAAGTAATGGAGACAATCCCTCTTCTGGGTATATATCCAAATGAAATTACATTAGATGAAATCAGTATCTCAAAGAGATATCTACATTCCCATGTTTATTATAACATTATTCACAATAGCCAAAAATACGGAAAAAATCTAAGTATCCATTGGGATAAGTAACTTATGGTATGTATGTACAGTGAAATGTTATTCAGCCTGAAAAAAAAGAAGGAAATTTTGTCACTGGTGACATAATAGATGAACCTTGAGGATATTATTCCGAATGAAATAAGGCAGATACAGAAAGAAATACTGCATTAGGGGTGTGGAGAGCTGGAGAAATCGAGAGATGTGGGTCAAAACATACAAATTTTCAATTATGTAGGGTGAAAGTTTTAGAGATCTGATGTAGACCATGGAGAACATAGTTTATAATACTGTGTCGTATACATGAATTTTGCTAAGAGAATCTATCTTAAGTGTTCTTGACACATCAAAAAAAAAAAAAAGATAACTATGTGAATAGATGAATATGTGTTTTTTTGTTGTTAGCAAAACCACTTTATTCTGTAAATAGTTTTAACAAACAAAAGTTATACAGTTAATATATCTATATTAATTTGTTTGTTCTAATCAGTTGATTACATGTATGTATATCAAAACATCACAGTGTACATATTAAAGTATACAATTTTATTAACAAAATTTTAAAAATAAAAATACATGCATAAAAGATGTTTCATAATGCTACCCGTAAGCAAAATTGAGAACGGTGTCTTATTATATTAAATAAATATTAAGGCACAAAACCCATATTTACAGAGTGTATTATAAAAACATGATCCAGTTATATACTATCTTTAAGAAGCTCACATCAAACCTAAAGACAGCATTGGCTAAAAGGTTAAAAGTACAAAAATGAAAAAAGATATATTTGCCAAACACTAATTTTTTGAAAAAGTAGTAGCAACATTGATATAAGGTAAATTCAACTTTGGCACAAATTAAATTACCAGAAAGAAAGAGAGAAATTACATAACGATAAAACTTAAATTCTTCAGAATACTTACTGATAATAAATGTGAAGAAAGGAAGAAAGAGAGAAATAAAGTATCTTTAAATTTGAAAGCAAAAATGAATAGAAATTCAAGGAGAGAAACAGAAACCAGTAATTATAGTTGGTGACTTTAACTGTTCTCTATCTTCAATTGATAGAACTACTTGGCAAAAAATCGGGAAAGATAAAGGAGCCTCATCAACACCACCAACCAACATAACCTAATAAACATTTACTTAACACTCCACACAGCAATAGCAGAATGCACGTTCTTCTCAAACTCACAAAGATAGATCATATTTCAGCCCACAAAACATACCCTAAACATTTTTAAGGAATAAAAATTATATAAAACTATATTTACAAAAGTGGAGATTATTAGATTAGATTTATTTTTTTTAAATGAAGGCCAAATGCATTATTACTAATAAGATCGAAGAATCACTAGCCAGACTAATCAGGAAGGAAAAAAACCAAGATGCTAGTTACCAATATAAGGAATGGAAGTGTGATATAGTCACAGATTCTGCACATTTTAAAAAGATAACTTAGTATAGGAATACTATTAACAACTTTAGGCAATGAAGAAATGGATATAGCCTTGAAAGAGACAGATGACCAAAACTCACTCAAGAACACATAGGTAACAGTTCATTTTCTAGCAAATGAATTGTTTGTAGGGAACATTTTTCCACAAAGAAAATTGTAGCCCTAAATATCACTGGAGACTTCTACTAAATATCTCCAGATATTTAATGAGACCACTCAATCTATGGGACCACTATTACTGTAAGACAAAAACCAGACAAAGACATTACAAGAAAATAAAACTACAGAGCAGTATAATCTGAACATAGATGCACAAATTCCTAACAAAGCCTTACAGTTCAAACGTAGTTATATAAATAAAGTAAATCGTGACCAAGTGACGTTCACTTTAGGACTGCAAAGTTAGCTTAGCAATTAAAAGTTAACATGATTAATTTGCCTTTATGACAGACAAATAAAAGTACACTTTTAATAGATGCAAAAAATATTGAAAACATCTAACCACTGTTACCAATAAAAGAATCTTTGAGATAAGACAGATGAAGAGAATTTCCTTGACCTGACAAAGAAAATCTAGAAAACAGATTACATTTAATGTCATGTCTGATAGTGAAATACTACATATTTGTCTCAACATAAAGAAAAAGTCAGCTAAGCACGGTGACTCACGCCTGTAATCCCAGCACTTTGGAAGGCTGAGGCAGGTGGATCATTTGAGGCCAGGAGCTCGAGATCACCCTGACTAACATGGTGAAACCCCATCTCTACTAAAATACAAAAATTAGCCAGGTGTGGTGGCAGGCACCTGTAATCCCAGCTACTTGGGACGCTGAGGCAGGAGCATCACTTGAACCCAGGAGGCAGAGGTTACAGTGAGCCGAGATTGCGCCACTGCACTCCAATCTGGGTGACAAAGTGACTATCTAAAAAGAAAAAAAAAGAAAGAAAGAGAAAGTCAAGGATATCCATTCTCAGTATTTCTATGTAATAAGCCATTTTAGTTCAACTGGATGAGAAACTGGAAAAGAAGAAGTAAACTGATTTTACAGAATGCATAATCATCTATTAAAAAATAGTGCAAAAAGCTCCAAAGATGTGCCTAGAACTAATAACTGAACTTAGCAAGGTCGAAGGATACAAGACCAACTATACAAATTAACTGTATTGAATTTTACATACTAGCAGTAGTCAAATTTTTAAAATTTAAATGGTATTAAAAAGGTTAAATACATGGTGATAAAACTGACAAAATTGTGCAAGACTTGTACTCTTAAAACTACAAAAGAGCCAGTAAGTTAAAAATCTTAAATAGGTATAATATGTTCATGGATCAGAATGTGGTTAAAATGTTAATTCTCCCTTTATTTGTCTATAGATCTAGAGACTGGATGCAATCCCAATCCAACATCAAGCAGACATTTTGGTACTATTTTACAAGATGTTTCTAAAATTCATATGGAAACAGAAAGAACCTAGACTAGCCAAAAATCTTTGAGAAAGAACATTGGAAGGCACACACTATCTAATCTCAAGATCTATTATAAAGCTGAAGTAATTAGGATGCTATGGAAATCTCATAAATATAAACAAAGAGATAAATGGAAAATGATAAAGAGTTCCAAAATAGACCCACATCAACTTGAAAAAATATTTTTTGACCATAGTCCAAAGGCACTTCTGAGAATAAACATTCAACCATTACAACAAATTATGTTAGAATAATTAGATATGCATGTGCAAAAATAAAATGTTGATATGTACTTCACACTATATGCAACAATTAAATAATAACCTACTTTAGACTGAAATATAAAAACTAAAACTATAAAACTTCTGGAAAGAAAGACTACAAATCTTTTTAAACCAAATATTTCTTAGACACAATATCAAATGCATGCAATTGAAAAGTTAAATAATATGAAATTTTTTCACAAAAGGACAAATGTAAAAATTGAACTTTAACACAATTAAGAACTTCTGCTTTTTGAAAATTACTATTAAAAGAAAAGGCAATCTACAAAAAGGCAGAAAATGTTTACAAATCACAAATCCAAAACAGAAGGTGTATCCTGAATATATAAAGACTATTTCAAACTAAATAATAAGAAAACAAATAACCCAAATATAAAAGTTAGCAAAATATTTGAATAAATATTTCATCAATAATGATACATGAGTGCCAAATAAGCACATGGAAAAGATATTCAGTATCATTAGTTATTAGGAAATGCAAATTAAAACCACAGCAAGATGCCATTACACATGTAATTAGCTTGATCTAATCATTCCACTTTGTATGCATATATCAAAATATCACATTGTACCCCATAAATGTACATAATTATGACTTGGCAATCAAAAATAATATTAACTATAAAGTTTTCCAAAAAAGACTGACCATACAAATTCTTGGCAAAGATATAGAGCAATTAAAACCCTCATATACTGCTTGTTGAAATGTAAAATGGTGCAACCACCTCAAAAAATACATTGATCTGATAATTTCTTAATATGATAAGTATATACTTACCATGTAACTCAGAGATTCTACTTCTGGATATTCAAGAAGAATGGAAGAATATATCCCTACAAAGATTAGAAGATGAATGATCATAGAAGTTTTATATATATGATATAAAAATTGGAAGCAGTCCAAATATCTATCAGCAGGTTAATGAACAAACGAAATGGGATAAATTCACATGATGGAACTCTACTAAGCAATATGAAGAAATGAAGTATTGATATACTTATCAACAGAAACAAATCTCAAGAAAAATTGAGAAATAATCTACGCAAAAAAAAAGTGTTCTATGATTCTGATCATGTAAAAGTTCTAGAAAATACAATCTAATCGTGACAGAACGCAGATTAATGCTTGTTAAGGAAAAGGGGCACAATGTGATCGAGTGCAATGAAAGGAAGGATAACAGAAGGACATAAGAAATCTTTTGAAGTTGATACATTCTTTCATTTTCTTGAATGTGGAGTTGGTTCATATGACAGAACATCAAATTTTACTGTCTAAATATATGTGATTTATTATATGCCAATTATAAACCAATAAAATGTTAAAAAATTTGTAAGGTAAAATTTTATGTAGACAAAATTAAAGTAGGTACATTTTATATGTAATAGATGTCACAAGTCTTTCAACACAAAGCCAAAAGTTACTGCCATTAGATCAATATTACTGTGTTAAAACAGAACTGTTTTGGAATGCCAGCGAGACTCAGATATAGCGGATAACCATAGTAAGTCTCAGCAACAACAGCGGAGTCCCTGAGGCTGCTAATGCTAAGATGTCAAGCTCTGGTGAAAAGCCTGAGTTAGTTTCATATCAGTACTGTCATTATCCAGCTTGAAAGAGTTCTTACTCAATTCTAACCAACTCAATTTTTACTCCCATCCAATTACTAAGCCATCTACAGGAAGGATTTATTTATGTTTTACTTCTAAGTTTAAGGATGTTTTAAAAACGCATGCTCTTTTCATGTGTTGACTATTTTTGACAACTGGTATTTTGTTTTAATAGGGAGCTATTAATTTCAAAATCCCCAAAATTGGAATTGTTGTATAAGAAATTTCTTTCAAAGAAAAACTAGATGGTTTTTTGTTTGTTTGTAAATTTTTCTCTAGGCACTTTTGCTGAAACAGAACTTCACAAATGAGAAATGACATAGAGGTGTTTGTGAAAGTTATAGACTGGCCAAACAGTTTTAAAGTGATAAGGCCCTAACCCCATTAAAAATTGATTCTTTTAAAGACAGCTACTTTGAGAATATACAAGCACCTTTAGATGATAGAACTGCTGTCTTAAACACTTCCCTTCCATCTGTGTATAATAGAGATGTATTGATTGCTCCTTGCCATCTATAATTTTGATGACCTCTCTGCAACCAACATGACGGCAGAGTGTCACTTTCAACACTATTCACACAAACATCATTAAATCAGCTGGAAAAACAGGAGCATGGCTCCTAGGAGAGGGATGACTTCATTGTAAAAGACAAGGGCAACTCAGAGACATGACTTCAATATGCTGAAATATCTGTTACAAAGGCAGAACAACAAACATCCTAAAGAAATATACTCTTCTATACCATCTATAATAGCAACTACATGCTTGAAAATTGTAATCATATCTTTCTCCTTTTCCTTTATGGGTTATGAGAAGTTTCTCTACAACTGAAATGCAAATGAGGTCATAGGGATAGTGGAGGGAAAAAATAGGTAAAAGGCAATCATAATAACAAATAAAGAAGGATAAGGGCCAACCTAAGTGAGAGAGAGGGCAATGTTCAAATTAGAGATTAGAACTGATGACGCTCATGAACTCAGAGTGTGAAACAAATAGCACCTGCATTAGGAGTTCCAAGACCCCAGATTTGCACTGTTCCTTAACTATTATGTCCCTCAAGAAATGGGAAATGTGTATATATGACACATTTCACCTTTATGCAGATAAAAATAAAATACATATGAAATGTTAATACTATTTTTTATGAATATAAAGTATTGTTGAGTGTCAAACATTGAGAATGGTTTTTACATCTTAACAATCTTGATTTGGTACCATGTAACTCTTTCTATAAACATCTATTAGTAATGAAAAGTTCAATTATTATCTTTCTATTCAAAAAAAAAATACAATACGACAAATTCACAATTTTCTACCATGCCAGACAGCAATATTGATTTCTACAATGTCGGAAATCTTAAATACCATTCTCCCAATTTAATGGTATCACAACTAGCACAGACATGAAAGTTGCCAACGTTCTATAAGTGGACATTAGGGCTGGGACCCAGCCAGGCACAATATTGCTATTTAATAAATGTTATTGACTCATTGCTTTACATAGAGAACAGAGCTTGGTGGAACAGTAAAGACCTCATTGTAGAATTGTTCATCTTGCTTCTTTGTCCTCTGTACATGAGAGTTATCCTAAAAATAAGTAAAGAGCAGTGGTAGCTCTAGAAATTTTTAAATAACATTATTACATGCATTTATTAAGCATCTCTAACGACAGGAAACTACGGTTGAGATATCAAGAAATATGAAACTAGTTGCTGCACTCAGTTCATGACCAATAGCAGTATAACACTAAAAGTATAAGCAATAACACAAGACTATGAAAAAACTCATATGAAGGTTATACTATATTAGATATAAACTCTACATTTAATTTATTTCCTCTTATAATTATTAAAGATAATTAACTGTATCTTGATCATTCAGCATTAATCAATTCTTACTATGATTGTTTCTAACTTAAAACAGTGAGGAGAATTTCAACACTTGGATGCTAAGTTTTACCCATTAGTTGCTACATGTAAACCTCAGAACAAATCTTAGTATCTCCAGGAAATACTGTGTTTAAAGTTTGAATATACAATACAAATCCAATACTTTGACTAGATTTAATTTTACTAGAAGGGATCCAAGAAATTCCTAAAACTCAGTGGGGGTGGGTGTGTGTGTGTGTGCGCGCGCGCATATGTCTGTACACAAAAGAGGCCTCGATCCAGGCTTTTGCCCATCCACTCAACACAACCCTTGAAAAGTGGAATTGTAAGATTGTACTTCTTGGTTACTCCGGTCTAATCCATTATACCTGACTGTGTGATTCACCTCTTTTCTCATCGAACAGCCTGCAGAACATGGATATGATGCCATAGGTATATGAAGAAGACACTCAGTGCAATGTATCACATGAGATCTAATCAGTAATGTACAAGAGCCCACTAGCTACATAATACAAGCTGGTCTGCCATTCTTTCCTCCTGCCCATTTACAGTTCTATCAAGTATGGATGCCACACAAGAATACTTATAAGTAATTCTTATACAGGAGACACTTAATGGAGAAAATCTAGTTGGAATATAGCTGAAAGTGAGGGCTCTATGATTTATCTTAATCCTGATCTGCATAGCATGTACATGAATTTTAATTAAGCTGCATGTTTACTTTTAATGAATATGGGTATTCAAAGGTGGCTTTGGGTAGGGGAAGGAGACACTGATGGAGATTGTGACCATGTTTTACATGAACTCACCCAATTCCAATTCCCACTGTATCTCTTCACATGCACATGCGCGTGTGTGCGCGCACACACACACACACACACACAATATTCTTTGGTGAGACCACTGGTCAAATGTCCAGTCACCATACTAGACATGAACACTACCAACACCACAATACCTAGGACATCAGAATATTATATTTTGTTCTTTAACAGCAGTATACCTTACAAAAACCCACGCTTTCCTTCTATATTCTACATTCTTTCAACAATATGATTTTGTTTTGACTTTAGCTAGGAAGGAAAAATCAGATTAATGATAAGCATTGCTTTAGATCCTACACTAAATAATCATGAGGCGTTTCTTCTGTCAGTCAAATACAATTAAAATTATTACTCACAGTCAGTTTTTCTAAACACTTCAATTATTCCATACATTATCCCCTAAAAAATGCTCATCATTTGACTGGCAGAATCCCTTAAGTGGTTCAATCAATGGAACAAATTATCAGTGGTGATTATGATAACCCACAATTTGGAACACTAAGTTGAAGAACAACTTTCTAAAAGTTCTCAGAAAATGTAATGTAACACAGCACAACTGTAAGATATTTAATTAAGTCATTTTATTTGTCAGCCAACTATCAAAATTGGGGGAGGGCATGATACACACCATTCAAAATAACAGTTTGGTTATGTCTGGTTCTAATTTGAAGCAAATTATCTAATCTTTTGATGACTTCAAGTGTATTTTTCTGTTTAGACTTTGATATGGTAATGGTAAACAGGTTTTTATCCCATGAGCCTGAACTAATTGATGTTTGGAAACAATCATGCAAATTTCATTTATATTGGCACCAAAATGGCCCTGGTGCCTATATGCCTATAAGGCCTCTGTGCCTATGAAGGTAATTCAAACACTTTTCTGCAAGATATGTAGTGCTTCAAAATAACCCAATCATTGATATCCCTTCCTTGTCTGAACATGAATCCAAACATTAAGTGATCTCTGGGGACCATTGAGATTTGGAAATGTATGACATACCAATTACTATGTTAGGGATTCAAACCAGTGCTAAAACCATATTTTCATTAGCAAACGCCTGACACCCCAGGATAGAGAGTTGTTCTCCAAGAATATAAAGGACATAGTCGTTGTCCCAGCCTAAGGCCTTCCCTGACCCGGTGGTTGTCTCCAGGTTGCAGGCTGGAATCCACACACAGCCAGTGACAACCTGTTCCTTATAAACTTAAATGAGCATCAAGAAGCCCCAGGAAAAGCAGACTGCAGACCTCACTCTGCTCTCTACATTTTGTAGGGATAGCTTCATGACCATCTCACCCCACACTCAACCTCTCCACAAACCCTGAAAATGTAGCAGCAAAGAGGATCATGCAGAGATGGAAGTGCAAGAAGCAGCAAGTGTCAGGTCCCAAGAAAAAGCAAAGGCCTGAATTTTCTGAGACCTTCTCCCAGCAAGAGATTCACCTGAGCAAGGAGCTGCCAAGAAAGGTACAAATGCAGCATCGTGGATATAGAACTGTGAAGCCAAAATAAACTTTTCAAAACTACCAATAGTAATAATAACAACTTATAACAATTCAATAACTAATGCTGCAGACCAGAATGTATTATCTTTCTATTCTTTTCATAAGCAATATTAGGCCATGTGTGGTGGTTCACACCTGTAATCCCAGCACTTTGGGAAGCTGAGGTGGGAGGATTGCTTAACGCCAGGAGTTTGAGATCAGCCTGGGAATACAGTGAGACCCCATCCCTACAAAAAATAAAAATAATTAGCCAGGCATGGTGACATGAGCCTATAGTCCCAACTATTCGGAAGGCTGAGGCAGGAGGATTGGCTTGATTCTAGGAGGTCAAGACTGCAGTGACTGAGCTGGGATTGCACCACTGCACTCCACCCTGGGAGACTGAGCAAGATCCTGTCTCAAAGAAAAAGAAAAAGCAGTATTAGACAATTGTCAAATTACAAACACACTCAAGAGTATGCAGCCAAAACAAATTAAGGAGAATATCATAGACATGTGCCAGTCAATTTCTATAGGTATTTTATGTTACTATTCTAAATGTTGTGAATGTCAGCTTTTTAAAATTTATATTTTGTAATTTATATTCTCCTTCTAAAGAAAAATGCATTTGAATCCATAATTTTGTATTCTTGTTTTGTTTCTTTTGTTTGTTACTGAATACACTCCAGACCCACAAACCCTGAGTCAGCCTCAGCGTTAGTGCACATTCTCCAGCGATGAATGAGTGATGCTGTGTCTTGGAACTGCATGTTATTCTTCTATTATTTAATTGTGTCTAAATCACAGAGCTGACAGATTTCTCTCACATTTATCAAGTGTCATATGTTACAGTATGATATGGTTTGGCTGTGTCCGCACCAAATCTCAACTTGAATTGCATCTCCCAGAATCCCCATGTGTTGTGGCAGGGACCAAGGGGGAGGTAACCGAATCATGCGGGCTGGTCTTTCCCATACTATTCTTGTGATAGTTTCATGAGATCTAATGGGTTTATTAGAGGTTTCCGCTTTTGCTTCTTCCTCATTTTCTCTTGCCACTGCCATGTAAGCAGTGCCTTTCACCTCCCGCCATGATTCTGAGACCTCCCCAGTCATGTGGAACTGTAAGTCCAATTAAACCTCTTTTTCTTCCCAGTCTTGGGAAGTCTTTATCAGCACAGCGTGAAAACATACTAATACAGAGTACTAAAGATTAGCTGCCTCCACAGTCTTCTGAATGATCACTTTCTTAAACTTCTGGAATTTTACTCTTCTGAAGCATCTCTCATGTGCACAGTTTTTCTGTCTTATGTGATTCTCACGTGGCTTTTAATGCTCTTCTGGGGTTCTGCATCTTTTCTTGCCTGATTCACTTGAATACTCATATTTCCACCCTTCTTTTCATTCCTAAGCTCTACTGTGCTTCAGTATTTGTCCTCCCTCCTGACCTGCTTGTAGCCTGAGAGTTGCGTATTTTTCAGGTTCTTTGTCCCCTAAAATGAGAATCAGAATATTTGATTTTGTCATTCAGTGATGGTTAAAATGTTGTTCCTGGACCACATTTATCAGTATCTCTTGGGCCCATTCAGGGACATAATGAACTAGAATCTCCAAAGGTAGTTTTCAGAACCTGCATTTTAACAAACCACTCAAGTGATTCATATGCAGACATGAGTATTAAGCCCATGGTCTTAGATAATTAAATTTTACCTATTGATCACCAAGTAATATTTTTCAGTGGGCGCAGAAGTACTTTTTTTCCTTTCTCATTCACACCAGATTTTTTTTTTTTTTTTTGAGACGAAGTCTCATTCTTGTTCTCCAGGCCAGAGTGCAATGGCACGATCTTGGCTCACTGCAACCTCTGCCTCCTGGGTTCAAATGATTCTCCTGCCTCAGCCTCCCAAGTAGCTGGGATTATAGGCGCCTGCCACCACGCCTAGCTAATTTTTGTATTTTTAGTAGAGATGGGGTTTCACCATGTTGGCCAGGCTGGTGTTGAACTCCTGACCTCAGGTGATCTGCCTGCCTCAGCCTCCCAAAGTGCTGGGATTACAGGCGTGAGCCACTGCGCCCAACTCCACACCAGGATCTTTAAGGAGAAGAAATTAGTCCAGAGGTCTCTCTTCCCAATAATACAAGTTATACTAACCTTCATATTCTGAAACACAGATGCTGAACTAAAATTATTTTTTTGTTTCAAAATTATAAAATATGTTCACCATACCTAAATTTCTAAAACATAATTTCAATTGCTACCAAAAAAAGCAATAAGTTTAAACAATAAGTAACTTTAAAAAATATGTTTAGGTGATACCACATGTTAATAGAGATTGATTCAACATATGTCAAAACTACATTTTTAATTTAATGGCCCATATTTAATCTCTCCACCATGTACCTGACACTATAACTGCAATCTCATCTGTATACGGTACTTGCCATTTCCAGAACACATCCTACACTGACCAGCCTTGCTCAAAATTGTCTCTCATTTTTCTTTTTTTGCAAAGTTACTACTGCTGCTCCTGCTAATATCTTACATTTTTATAGCACTTTATAGTTTAGTAAGCTCTTCCACATCCTACTCAATTCTTACAACAATTTCATTAAGATGGAGGAAATTGTGAATCAGAGACATTAAATAAACTGCTCAGAATTCCAGTGTTAGCAAGAAATGAAGTTAGGTTCAAAAACACAAGTTTGTTTTTCGTTTTTCTCTTTCGAAACAATATTTCTATCAGTGAATCTGTTTCTTTTTAGAAGTATCTCCATAGCTTTCCAATGAGAATTATGTTATTTTTTCTTTATCAGTACATAAGAGTGTGGGAAGGAAACTGGCTTTGTTTACATTTAAGTATTCTTGATGGAGTTAAAGGAGGTAATGCAAAACCAGACAAAACTACTGTTTGATGTTGGAAGTTAAGATGATAGTTAACCTTAGTGCCAAAGGAGGGTTAAAGGTAGGGTGACAATGGCATGTCACATAAGAGTTTGTAGAGCTTCTGGGTCTCTGATTATACTGAGTTTCTTGATCTGGGTGCATATTAAACTGTTGTTTCTCTTTATAAAAATTCATAGTCACCCAATTAGAATTTGTGCACATCTTATTCAACATGCTCCTAGATTTCATTTCCAACTTCATATAAAATACTTTTTAAAATGTGTTGATTTCCTTTGAAATATTTTTGTGTGACTATTAGGGAAAAGTGTGGTAGAGTGTATCATAGAAAAGACAAGAAAACTGGGAGATAGGTTTTAGGCGGAAGAGATTAATTTTTAAAATAACACACAGGGATCCTACAATAGTTCACCAGAAAGTTGTCAGGAAACCTACAAAATTATTATGTCTAGTATATACTTTTAAGCCATTTCCTATTATTGTCTTGGTTATGTGCATTCTACATTTCAAAACCAACCTTTTAAAAAAAGAAAAAAAACCTTAGAAAATTTTGAAGAAGAAAGAAAAGCATTAACAGAAGGATGGCACAGTACTCGATATGTTGTGAGATGATGGGTGAAAATTGAAAATAAGAGAGTAAATAAATAAATAATATTAAGAATTTTGAGTGACCAAAAGGATATACATTAGTAACACACCTAGATTTCCAAAACACCTGGAATGAAGTTCTAGTATTTCCATTTACATAGAAAAACAGTGGAGATATGTGTCATTTTTCTTCAATGTATAGATGAAAAAAGTAAAGTATAGAGAGGCAAGAAACAAGATTACATAGCTAACAAGGGGAAGCCTGTATTCAAACTAGTTAGTCTGCTTTAAGAACCCTCATGTTAACTACTTTACTGTATTGCCACTAATGTACTAATGATGGATGAACTATTTTAAAATAGTAGATTCCAAATAAATGATATCTATCTTGATTTTCATCACTTAGAAAGTGACTGGCACATATGTACCCTAAGTGTTTAAGATATAGATGAATAAATGAGTTATGAATTAAAATATTTCAATAAAATTTTGAAGCTATTAATATCTTAAGTTTTTTGTTTGTTTGTTTGTTTGTTTTTGAGGCGGAGCCTCGCTCTGCGCCCAGGCTGGAGTGCAGTAGCACAGTCTCAGCTTACTGCAAGCTCCGCCTCCCAGGTTCACGCCATCCTCCTGCCTCAGCTTCCCGAGTAAATGGGACTACAGGCGCCCGTCACCAAGCCTGGCTATTTTTTTGTATTTTTTTTTAGTAGAGACGGGGTTTCACCATGTTAGCCAAGATGGTCTCGATCTCCTGACCTTGTGATCCTCCCACTTCGGCCTCCCAAAGTGCTGGGATTACAAGCGTGAGCCACCGCACCCGGCCAAGATTTTAATATTAATCATCTTGGAAGAATTTTTAGTGAAAAGTTACTGGTGGCTTAAGTATGAATTATGTATGCACCTTTATAACAAAACAAGCATTTTACAATATTTTAGGTCTTTGTAATATTTTGTACATTAAAGTAAATTTGAAATTTGTTGCAATATAATTAAAAGCATTAATGTACATGAGAAATACCTGTCAAAGAGAAATACCTTGTGCAAAGGTTTGTATCAGTCAGCTTGCATGCAACTCGTAATAAATCAGACAGTCGTTCAAAAGAAAAAGTCCCACTTACATGTTCAAGCTCTTCTTTTATGTTATATATGAACAAAATATATGTACACACACACAGACACAGGTATATATATATACACACACACACAAATGAAAATGCTCATGCATTCTATAGCAAAAGATTACCTGCTTCTTTCTCTAGTACCCCAAGGGATTGCTTGGTTAAAAGTGTAATTAGTTTGAAGAAAACATTGAGCTTTTTTAGTTTCCTCTTGCTACTGGAGCTAGCAGTGTTGCTCTGGAATTAGAGATAAATTTTAGCTTTATCATACACAGACCATAACAAGAAAAAGGAAGGAAGGTTGTTTCTTTGGTGTTCCATTATCTGAGCTATTACTTGCTTCTGTTATGCTATTTTAATTAACTAGCAACTAATGGTGTTTTAGTTAATAAAGCTGAAAACTTTATGATTTATTGTTAAAAGTATTTATATATGCCTAATTTTACTGAATTGAAACAAAAATGAAATATTCATATATATTTTAAACATTATAAAGTGGCTTTAGAAGTAAAAGCTCACTGCACAAGTTTATCAATTATTAACGTTTTAGTAAGAATGTAGGAAACCTTTGTTTAATCATTCTTTTTCCTAATTTTACAGAAAACTTCAGTAAAGCAAAGGAACTCCATAGTTACGGTAAATAGAAATCCATTTATATTTAGTAATACTAGACAGATATGTTCTATGGTAAGTGAGGGTGATACATCTTTCTGCAAATGCTGCTCTGAGCCACTCCAGTGGATTTCATTATCCTCTAAGGGAGGCCCAAAGCTTCCCTTGAAAACTATTAACCTTTGCTGACTAATGCATCATAATCAACTGCCCATCTGTAAGCACCACCCAAAAAAGCAGAAGTCCACATCCAAAGATTTATCTTTAGCTCATGAAAATCACCGGGAGTGTTTATGAACAACCATTTATTACCTTCCATGGGGCCCATATAATGAAAATTGTCTGGTTCTTGATTTGCTGTTGAGTGAGATTTAGAAGAAGAAGGATATTGCTATAAAATGACAGTCACAGATTTCATTACTGCCCTTACAGACAACCATTTGTCTTTCTATAGTATCCTCATATGGTCTCTCATCTGTAACTGATCAGATGTTGACTTTCTGAAAGTGGGCCTAATCCCTATAGATCCTAATTACACTAATTATAATTATCACCATTTGTGGCACAACTTTTATGTGTCGCCAGTGTTATAAAGGAATTATGATGATTATTTATAGTGCTTTCTACAAAGCTACCTGTAAGTATATGAATTTTATAATACAAGAAACTGAGTTTAAAGACATTAAGTGAAATGCTCAGCATTAAAGCGTAGTAAGAGACTCTGTGGTGATGTCAACTCAGGACTCTCCATAGATCCACAGGCTCTCATTGTTTCTTCTGCTCATCGTGCTTTGATTAAGTGTTTGGGATCTTCCTGGAAAGAATTAAATAAATTGTTACTCTTTCCATCTTCCAAAGCTAACATTCTGCCCTAACTAGAATAGATGGTCACTTAATAAACTGGTTAGCTAAAAAAATAATACTGAGTGAACATATATGTATAACTCATAATCAAAAG
Source organism: Papio anubis (assembly GCF_008728515.1). Lineage (NCBI taxonomy): Eukaryota > Metazoa > Chordata > Mammalia > Primates > Cercopithecidae > Papio > Papio anubis. The sequence continues at coordinate 79,484,819 of NC_044983.1, forward strand.
AATGATCAAAAGTGGATCAGAGATAAATTTCTTTTCTGTGCACCTAACAGGCATTAGGTGCTCATACTCAAAACATAGTCAGTTTTAGATTATGTAATTAATGGTTGAACAAACTACAACAAGAACATATGAACAATCTATTGTGACCATCTGTTACAAATATTCACACAAGAAATATGGCATATGATGTCATCTTTGAATCTAAAGGGTGAAAATAAATTTTGCATAATATTGTGAATATGTCTGTGATAACCAACCACATTAGGTATATCCTTTATAACAGTGACTCAGGGAATGGCCATAAAATGGAATATTATGCAGTCATTTAAAAATATATTTTATAAAAATTCTCTATGATTTAAGAAAATAAGGTAAAAAATCCTAACTTGAAACTTCAAGTTATAAAACTAAATGTGCTACAAGTTCACTTTTTTTTTTTTTTTTTTTTTGGTTTTTTTTTTTTTAGATGCAGTCTCGCTCTGTCACCCAGGCTGGAGTGCAGTGGCGGGATCTCAGCTCACTGCGAGCTCTGCCTCCCGGGTTTATGCCATTCTCCTGCCTCAGCTTCCCGAGTAGCTGGGACTACAGGCACCCGCCACCTTGCCCGGCTGATGTTTTGTATTTTTTAGTAGAGACGGGTACAAGTTCACTTTTATATAAATATATTCACATATATATTTACCAAAAAAATGCTCAAAATAAACAGAAATACACATTCAATGACTATGCCAGGTTTGAAGAATCATAGATAACTTTTGATTTCTTTCTATGCTATTCTCTATTTTTAAAGTTTTTTTTTTTTAATTTGAAGATTACAAAATTCATTACAAAAAAGAGACATGCTACATAGGACGTTTTCAAGATCCTAAAATTCAGTAGTATATATTTTAAACATGACAAATTTTGTTCTTTGCATGCATAATCTTTTTCCTCAACTCATCAGACTAATAACTTTATACTCTGTACTTGTTGTCCTGAATATTTTAAACATAAATATAACTTGCTTTTCTCTTTTGCTTTATGAACATGGCAATGGGTTTGCCTAAAAAGTATTGTGATTTATTAGTTCTTGATTAATTGCCGCAATTATATGAAATCAAATGCACAGGTTGCTCCAAGGCAAAATGCTGTATAAATGGAAAAAAAAAAAATCACATTTTAACCATTAGCAGACAATAAAATTTGGGTAAAATGTTAGCCTAGTGAAAAATCAAGGCAAAATTAGAAAAAAACAAATAAATTATAGAAATTGAACCTTCAAAGTGAGGCTGATTCTTCCACATTTTTTTAAAACCCCAAACAACATATATTGCAGATTCAAATGTAAGATCCATGACATGAGAGCATCTCTCTCTCTCTCTCTCTCTTTTTTTTTTTCTTTGACATGGAGTCTCGCTCTGTTGCCCAGGCTGGAGAGCAATGCTGCCATCTCTGCTCACTGCAACTTCTACCTCCTGGGTTCAAGCCATTCTCCTTCCTCAGCCTCCCTAGTGCCTGGGATTACAAGTGCCTGTCACCACACCTGGCTAATTTTTTGTATTTTTAGTAGAGATGGGGTTTCACCATATTGGCCAGGCTGGTCTCAAACTCCTGACCTTGTAATTCACCCACCTCGGCCTCCCAAAGCGCTGGAATTACAGGCGTGAGCCACTGCGCCCGGCCAGTCAGAGCATATCTCTAGCTTTCTATTACCACTGTCTAACACAATACATATTCAATAAACGTCTTTAACAAATCATTGGTAAGTATCTTGAAATACACTGAATTTAAGGAACTTTAAGATAACTAAGACACATACGTTTTTAAGGAAATATTCTGCTGGGAAATAATGTAGTCATGTGTAATGATTTAATAATAAAATATTCTAAGTTCAAAATGTTTATTAAATGAATATAGTATTGCTCTATAATTTTTCAATACAGTTTGAAAGATTTTTCAAATAAAAGTTTACAGTCCCTTGGCTAGCAGGCTAATAATCTAGGATATTTCAGTTATTTTTTTGTTTGTTTTTGGTTTTGATTTTTGTTGAGACAGTTTCGCTCTTATTGCCCAGACTGGAATACAATGACGTGATCTCGGTTCACCGCAGCCTCCACCTCAGGGGTTGGAGCGGTTCTTCTGCCTCAGCCTCCCACGTAGCTGGGATTACAGGTGCTCGCCACCATACCCTGCTAATTTTTGTATTTTTAGTCGACAAGGAGTTTCACAATGTTGACCAGGCTGGTCTTCAAGTGCTGACTTCAGGTGAGCCGCCTGCCTCAGCCAAAGTGCTGGGATTATAGGCGTGAACGACCGCGCCCGGCCTGAGTTCGTGTTTTTATGGGAGTAAAAATTCAAGTTCTGACTCCAGACAATTATCCCTTTCCTATCTTGTATCTCATCAAAAGGCACTGGGGACTACTAGAGCAGGGAGAGAGGGAGGAAGGCAGGGGACAAAAAAGCACCTATTAGGTATTATGCTTACTACCTGAGCGATTGGATCATTTATACCCCAGCCTCAGCATCACACAATATACCCATGTAACAATTCTGCATATGTACCCCCGAATCCAAAATAAAAGTTCCAATTATTACATATATATATATATGTGCATACACACAAATATATAAAATAATTGCAACTACATATATATGGTGCCATCAGTTCAGAAAACTTTTAACGATTCTGTGGAATAAATTGGGCCATTTTCCAGCCCTCAACTGGCCATTTTAAAATGCCGCTGTCTTACTTCTTATAAGTCAGGCATCACTTTTAGCTAATATTTAACTTCCATAATTTTATTGTTCTTTTCTCCTCCCTCCCTTATTTTGACCTTATTGATTTGTCTCTTAAATATTCTTTTACCATTAATTTAGCAGTTTACAAGACAGTAACATAATACCCTTGTTTTATATGTGATCTATACTCAAAATCTAACCTGGATAAATTTTACTATACATTGTTCTAATCTATATATGTAATCACCATGTAAAAGTTGCATGCACATACAATCGCAAACAGTATGAGACAGTCTTTTTTTCTTTTGCAAACTACTCATCTAACAAAAGATTATTAGAATATATAAGGAGCTCAAATAACTCAATAGGATAAAACAAATAATCTGATTTTAAAATGGGCACAAGATCTGAATAAATGTTTCTCAAAGGATGACATACAAAATGGCCAATGGGTATATATAAAAATACGCAGCATCGCTAATCATCTGAGAAATGTAAATCAAGGCCAGGAGCGGTGACTCTCGCCTGTAGTCCCAACACTTTGGGAGGCCGAGGTTGGTGGATCACTTGAGGTCAGGAGTTTGAGACCAGCTTGGCCAATATGGCGAAACCCCATCTCTATTAAAAATACAAAAATTAGCTGGGCATGGTGGCATATGCCTGTAATCCCAGCTACTCAGGAGGCTGAGGCAGGAGAATTGCTTGAACCTGGAAGAGGGAGGTTGCAGTGAGCTGAGATCACTCCATTGCACTCCTCCCTGGGTGACAAGAGCAAAACTCCTTCTGAAAAAAAAAAAAAAAAAAAAAAAAGAAAGAAAAGAAATGCAAATCAATACTAAAATTAGATATCATCTTCTCCTAGCTAAAATGACTATTATAAAAATGACAGGCAATAATGAATGCTGGTGAGGATGTGGAGAAAGAGGAACCCTCATACCCTGTTGGTGGGAATGTAATTAGTACAACCACTATAGAGAAGAGTATGGAGGTTCCTCAAAACACTAAAAACATAACTGCCATATGATCCAGCAATCCCACTGCTAGGTATATATCCAAAAGAAAGGAAATGAGTATATCGAAAAGATAAATTGCATTCCCATGTTTATTGCAGCACTATTTATAATAGCCAAGATATAAAATCAGGTGATGTGCTATTAATGGATGGAATGGATAAAGAAAATGTGGTATTATTATACATGTAAACAATGGGATATTATTCAACCACTAAATGAAATAATGAAATCCTGTTATTTGCAGCAACATGGATAGAGCTGGAGAACATTATGTTAAGCAAAATAAATCAGGTACAGAAAGACAAATATCACATGTTCTCATTTATATGTGGGAACTAAAAAAAAGCAATTGAACTCATAAAGGTAGAGAGCAGAATGATGGTTATCTGAGGCTGGAAAAGACAACAGGAAGGGGGAGATGAAGTGGACATGGTTAATGGGTACAAAAATACAGTTAGAATGAATAAGAACTAGTATTTGGTAGCACAATAGGGTAACTATGCCTAACAATAATTTCTGTATATTTTAAAATAACTAAAAGAGTGGAATTAGAATGTTTGTAACACAAAAGAATGATAAATGATTAAGGTGATGAATACCTCATTTACCATGATTTGATCATTACACATTGTATGGCTGTATGAAAACATCATATGTACTTCACAAATATATAGAACTAATATGTACCTATAATAATTGAAAAGTAAAATTAAAAATAAATAAAACACAAAAAGACATTCTTTGTAAGTATCATTTCTTGCAGGTGTACAAGTTTATTGCTTGTATATCTCTGGTATCACCAAATAACTTTCTCAGTGCAAAAATAAAGATATTTTCTGCTCCATAACTGGTTTTATTATTTATAAAAAATTAAAATTACTGTCAGTAAAAGTAGTTGGTTATCTGTAACTATATATAAAAAAAACTTTTATCAGTTGGAAACTGCTGTCTTCAAAATATCACACATTTACTTCATTATCAAACTGATACTTTATCACCAAGTTGAAGACAATAAATAATAAAAGCACAATTCTCAGGATCTCTAATTTAGGAACTAACCGTAAGATATTAGCATGAGAAAAATATATAGCATATTTCTTTAAGGTCTATGAATCCATTTTACTTATACTAATATTTGTTTGTAAATACATGACTTAACCTCTAAGTTTCAATTTCATCCTCCATAGAATTTGTATTGATTTACAAATAAACTCATTGCACAGCTTCCAAAAGAGGAAAATTATGCTAACCTACACTATGATCATAAAGGAAGGCTAATCATTAGGCAAACATTACCTAGTATAGTGCTATACACATAACAGTAGGTATGTACCCTAAAGCAAGTCTTCAGTTGTATATAGCTGTAGATAAGAGCTCTGAAAATGAAGGTGTTTCACATAAGGGCTTTACTCACAGTTTGATTGTGGTAGAGTTTTGTTCCTTCTGTGCCTCCATTTCTGGTTTATTAAATTGAGTTGGTAATATTTTCTACTCCTTCCAATTTTGTGGGGTTTAAATAAACATGTTCATGTAAAGTTCTTATAATAATACCTAACTCAATGAATATTAAATATGAATATTAAAATATTTTAATATATTATAATTGTCATGTTCATTAAGGAAGGTTTAAGATAAAAGGCATCCATATTTGAGCAACACAAAATGGTTATGGGCCTTAGGAGAAGCCCTAGGTGAAAGCATCCAATTATGTCACTTACTAGTCATATGACTGAGACTAATTTACTTACACTCTCTGAACCAATATACACCGTCTGGGTCATTTATTCCCTCATCCAGTCATCCACCAATCATTTATTTGATAACTATGATGTGTGAGGAAGTATAGTCACTAAAAAATTATTAGCAAAAAGCATGTAACTTGTTTTATGCATTGTTTTGAGAAGTAAATGGATTAATTTTGAGAAAAGTAAATCTCAGAAGTATCACTTCCCATTTCTCTTTTTTACATATTTATACTATAGAAGGACTTCATAATTTAAACCTAGTTGTATTATTATGATACCATATCAGCACAAGTAATGAAAAATTAGTAATCCAGTTCATCTCCCTGATTTTTGGAAAAAAACTAACAGATAAATGAGAAATAATTTAGGTAATAGGTTTTTTGAAAATTAGCTGCTATATCATAACACTGAAAACATGACCAATAAAGACTCAGTATATAAATAGCCAAGTGTTGTTAAAAGCACATCAATATCAACATTATTCTAGAGAAATGTTTACAAAGATGGCGTATTACTTATTCTTGTAGAACAGGCGCTGGTAAACTATTTCTGTAAAGGGCCAGATAGTAAATATTTTAGGCTTTATGGATCACATAAAGTCTCAGTCTTCTTCTTTTCTTCTTCTCCTCTCCTCCTTCTTCATTTCTTTAAAAATGTAAAAATTACTGTTAACTCACAGAATATAACCAAGTAAGTCATGTGCCAGATTTGGCTTATGATTGCAGACCCCTAGTATAAAAATAATAAAAACATGAAACTTGTTCAAGTTGCATTTAAAGGCTCTTATAAGGAGCTCTCCAAGTAGCCAAGCCAACTTCTCACTTCTCAAAATGATAACCATTCAGCCAGTCATCCGTTCCAAGCACACATGTTGAGCGTCCACTAAATTCCTGGTATTATTACAAATACTGGAAATGTAAGTTAGTGTATACACTCGAAAGTTTATAGGGTTTGTTTTTGTTGTTGTTGTGTTTCAGGGGAGATACGAATACGAGTATAAGCAAGGAATTTATGGTGAAAGTGCGAAGATACAAGTAAAAACAAGAGGTTAACAAGGAACAAAGGGGGATGCTGTTATCTCAGTCTCATTGGGGAAGAAAATATGAAAGTTTTTCGAGAAAGTGATGTACAAATGAGGGGAGAAAGATAAATAAAGGAGTGAAGCCTTCAAGAAGAAAGAAAAATTAGCTGCAACATTTGACAGGCAAGAGAGAACTTGGCTTGTCTGTGAAAAGGAAAGAAATCTTTTCTGACTAAAGTACTCATAGTGGAAAAGAGACGGCAGCAGGTTGAGCAGTAGAAGATTCCAGAGAGCTAAGCATGAGACCGATCATGGAGTCATTTAGGTCTCATAAGTCATATTACGAAGTATGGACTTTCTCTACAGAAAATGGGTGAAATGTTGAAGGATGTTAAGAGCATGAAAAGTATGAAAAGTATGATCAGGTATGCACTTTAGAAAAACAGTTCAGAAGAATATGGATTTGAGAGCTACCCAGAAGCAGAACTGATAGGCCTTTTTGATTATGTGAAGGATTTTACATGGCGCCTAAGGGAGCGCAAGACATCAAGATCAAAGTCCAGTTATGTAATTTTTGCTTCACTTACATTAAGTTAATGTCTCAGATACAACTTGTGTTCTTTTCCTTTTTCTCTGTTTATTCTTCCCATGAAGAATGCCTCAACCATCTGCATTAACCTCTTGAAATTTTCAATGTCCAGTTCAATCCCTCACTCTTTTAACACATACCCTTTCTTGTCCTAACTCATTAGATTGTTGTTTGTTTTTATCAGCTTTCATACTCTAGAAAATCAATAACATATAGTAATTATTTTCCAAATTTTGTTATCCTCTCATCAACCAAAACAATGCTGGTTGCACAAGTGTGGGGTGTACATTCACCGATAGATGTATAACTCTCCAGAGGCCTGTGCACTAGCCTGGCCAGCTGTTAGCTACACACTCTGTTGTAGGTGTATAGCATTCCGCAGATAAGGATTCTCAAACATCACTATAGATAACCTATTGTCTAATAAAACTTACACTCAGAAATTTCTTTCTTAATCATTTCATCATTTTTCATGTATTTTAAATATATCTAATTCCCTGTAACCCTACAAAGCAGGTGGCATAGAAACCCCTCTCTCTGAAAAGGGTTAATGCCATTCTGATTGGTATCTCCTCACACTGACTTCTGTCCCCATTCAATGCATTCTTCACATTGAACTCATAATATTTTTAATAGCTGTTAGATCATGGCATTCCCCTATTTAAAACTCTTTAGTGGACTTAATGTGAAATCTGAGTCATGATATACAAGTCTTTCATATGCTGAATCCTTGCAAGCTCTTCAACTTTACTTTGAGTTACTTATTGATGTTGATGACCAGCCTCAGGGGTTGTCTGTCTTTCTGCGCTATCTAGCTCACTATAGTTTTTCATGTTAGGAACATTAGCTAAGTCATTCCTTCTGCCTGCTGCATGTCTTCCTCAGTTATCTCCACCATGCGCCAACAACTTCCAGTTTTTGCTCATCTTTCTAGCCTTCAATTAAATATTAATTCTCGTGAAAATTTTCCCTGATGTTCTTAATTCTGAGCCACATTCAAACATTTCTAAAATCCAGACTCATCTTCTAATTGATATGCACATTCAATATAGTATTTTCTTTGGGAGGCCAAGGCAGGCAGATAATAAGGTCAGGAGTTCAAGACCATCCTGGTCAACATGGTGAGACCCCGTATCTCCTAAAAATACGAAAGATTAGCCGGGCATGGTGGCACATGCCTGTAATCGGAGCTACCGGGGAGGCTGAGGCAGGAGAATCCCTTGAACCTGGGAAGCAGAGCTTGCAGGGAGTCTAGATCACACCACTGGACTACAGCCTGGGTGACAGAGCAAGACTCTGTCTTGAGAAAAAAAAAAAATTGTATTCTTTTTCTATTTTACAAATTTAAAAAAAATATATGATTACATCAGTGGTATGCCTGACTATTTTTGTTATCTTAAAACTGAATAAATATGGTGAGTTCTGAGACAATTCTGCAGCTGCCTTCTTGCTAAAATTATTGTCATTGTCATTTACTCCTGCTCACCTGAAAAGCACCAGGAGTGCTGGACCCTGCTTGTCTCAGCCATTACTGTATGCCACTCTATCTTAAACTCTTAGCACTGTGCTGGAACTTGACAGGTAGATAGTCCGTTAGTATTCGTGGCTTAAACAATAATCCCATTGCTTTTCATTCTCTCCAGAGGCACATATATGGTGTTGAAGGTGATGTAAAAACACGCTGAGGGTTCCTGAGATCTTGAGGATTTAGGTAATCTTATCTCAAATCCACAATTTCAAAACTTAGAAGAGTCTAACTACTCCAATACCTTCATACCCAATATCTGCTTCTACTTTGGCTCAAGGTTGTTTTAGTCTTGCTAAGATTTGCCCACAATATTTTGCAAAATTCAATTTGCCAAACACTCGCAGTAAAAATTAATTCCCACTAAATATGTCATAAATCTTTTTGTCTGATTGCAGGTTTATGGAACAATGCTAGAAAAAAATTGACATTGATTACCACACCAATTCTGCTGATGATGATTAGGCCTCCTGCTGTACCACCAACTTTGTTCATATTACAAGAACTATGACCCTAGTAGCCAACCTCAAAAACACTGAACCTGTCTTAATCCTGGATCAATAGTGAATAAAATTTTCTGCTCTTTATTTGAATTTCATCCTTGTAATTGTGTTTTAGTATGTGTTTTAGTATGCACCTAAAAGTAAGTGCCTTTGGTAGAACTACCACTTGATCCAGCAATTCCATTGCTGAATATACATCCAAAAAATTAATAAAAATAAGAGATCTCTGCATTGTCATGTTTATTGTGGCACTATTCACAATATGGAGTTAACCTAAGTGTTTGTCAAAAAATGAATGGATAAAGTAACGTGGTACATATACACAATGGAATATTATCCAGCCATAAAAAAGAATGAAATCTTTTGTTTGTAGCAACATGGAGGGACCTGGGAGTCATTATGTTTAGTGAAATAAGCCAAGCATAGAAAGACAAATATCACATATTCTTACTCATATATATGGGAGGTAAAATGTGGATCTCATGAAGATAAAGAGTAAATTAGTGGATTCCAGAGACCAGAAAGAAGAGAGAGGGAGGGAGAATGAAACAAACAAACAAACAAACAAACAAAGCAAACAGAGAAAAGGAAAAGGAGAAAATAAGTTCTTTTGAAACTGTGGACTCTTATAAGGAACACTGTAAGCACTGGGCAAAATCAGATTTTGCTGGGAGAACAGAAACTCCTGGGAGGATAAAACAAAGAACATGAGTTTTGCAGCACAACAGAGCTGAGTTCCACTTCTTCTAGATCTGCCATTTATTCACTATGTAACCTTGAGCAAGTTGCCTAATATCTTCCAACACCAGTTTCTTCAAATGTCACATGATATGGAAACACTTATTATTTTCATTTGATGTAAAAATAAAATGAGGTGGAATATGGAGCCTGCCAAGTATGGTGGCTGCTGTTTAATGTTGTATACATGACTGTGCATAATGGGAAATGAATGGCACATCGAACTACCCAAAACTGCAAAATAAATAAAAATTGATTTTAGAATAATAAATATGGGTGGAAAAAAATTTTCTCCCATGCCCACATGTGACTCCCACCCCTAACTCCCATATACTTTTGAATAGTTGTGTTTGCCTTCAAAAGTAGTAGACGATCACAGACGTGTCATGATATACAGCCATGTTTCAAATACAGAAGTTTGGGAATTAGTGCTGTAAGTCATTAGCTGGTATGTTTAAATAACAGCAATTGGTTTTGTGCTGTTTCAATAATAGCATTAGCTATGAATCCTCTTACATTTAAAAAAAAATTACATGTTTCTTTAACAAATTAGCAAATGCAAGAAAATGAAATCAGTCATAATTTTATTTCACAGCATGAGAGTTATGTTGAAAATAGTCTTGTTTCAGCTTCTAGCCTCTCATTTAAGAACTCTGCTAATAAGTTCACTCTGAACAGAATCAAGGTTTTAAAGCTTGAAGGATAAGTACATTCTGACATGGATTAAGATATAATTTTCAAAATGATAGATAATAAAATTTACCTTAATTATAGAGGTTCTGCTTAATCATTTCAAGTGTTCTTAATATGTCACCCACTCCATAGGATTTTAGAATGAGATTTGGTATCGAATTTAAAGTATATTCAATTAGTGAAACTCATTTTAGTAGAAAAGTAGTCAGTCAGTCCAGTAATGTCTACTGAGTCCTTCTAATGTGTCAGCGCCGGTACTGGATAATTATGAATAAACATGTTTTTTAAGGAGCAAAGCCAGACACGATCCCTATAATTACAGTTCAGTAAAATACACCTTCTGGCAGTCAGAATCAAAGGCACAAGATGAGGGGGGGAAAAAAAACAGATGATGTAAAGATTAACGTAATTTACTACATAATTTTTAATATTCCTCACTGCAAAATATGTCATAAATATATAAAAGACAAAAGATTTGAAGAAATATTTTCATTATATGTATCAAAAGGAGATGTCAAAAGTAAGCACTTAAAATGTTAGCCAGCAATATTATTCTGTCTGTATCAATGCGTACAGAAAAAGTGTGGAAGATACATACCAAACTGTTAATATGATTACCTCTTAGGCAAAGAATGAGGTTAATGAGGAAAGAGTAGGTTAATAACATTGTCACTTTTCATCTTAGTACTTATCAGTGATATCTGAATTACTTATTCAAGCCTATATTACATTGTAATTTAAAAGGTATGTGTTATCTGCATCCCTAGCAATACAATACAAATGACTCCAGAATATAAAAAAGCTATCTAATTTATAACATATTCCTTCATAGCAAAGCTTAAATATATGAATTCAATAAGTAATAGAACAAAACCAATCTTCTACTAGAACTTCTTATAAAAAAGAAAATGTATGTTGAAGAAATAATCAGATGACCAAATTATATCTTACCTCACTTATGGAGAAAATAGGAAGAATGACTTTTTGTGTGAGACACAAAGAATTATAATCCAATTCAAACACATTGCTAGAGCTACCTAAACTAAGTTTCATGGTAACATAAACAAGAGAACAACCAAATTTGACCAGAGTCCAGAATGGCTTATAAGAAGAAAGAATGGTGAACCCAGGCTGTATGAGGAGAATCAAATTTATTAGCTAAAGAAGGGGCAAAGTGTCATAAAAGGCAGAAAGAATGTTGTGAACCAAATGCCCATGAGTGGCATATTAGGATAAAAAGTTTAATTTTGATAATATATTATCTCTGATAAAAATTAGCATGCCTTATTTTTTTCAAAGAAACTATATTGTACATACAAACATAAATGTGCATGCAAATTCCATGGGAATCTCATTGAAATACAGATTCTGATTCAGTGTGTCTCAGGTGGCACCTGAGAGTTGTCATGTCTCACAAGCTTTCAGGCGAGGTTTATTCCACTGCTACATCCACGGACATCCTTGAGTAGTAAGAATATGACATATTTGACAAATTGTGTTAAGAAACATGTCGGCTTCATTCTGGATCTCTATTCCATTAAAGCAGTTTCAAAAACCCCAGTTAAATGTGTTACTACTCCATAGGGACAAACTATTTTTGACATTTCTAAGTTCATAGAAAAGTAAATACTTCATGTATTTTTTGTTCATTAGTTGCGTTTTAATTTTTTTTATTGGAGTTGGGTTTTTTGTGTTGGTTTGTTTTGCATTTATTTTCTTACATTCTTCCCTTCAACTTCTTACCATTGTCTTGGTTCTATAATACCTAGCTTGGTAAGACCTCTAATTTTGGCAGTTATTATCATAGCAGCATACAGTGTCACAATAGGAAAAAATGAGTTACAGATTTCTTGCTTATCAGTGAATGTTATTATATGTTTATGCATTTTATATAATTAACATTATTATATATATTTATATAGCATATATTCTGGGCTAGAAGTACAGCTGATTGTGACATCCTTCCTTTCACTCATGGGCAAGGTTGTTGGCATAAATGTCCTTTCTTTCTTTCTCTCTCTTTGTTGTGAGTGCATTGCTACAGGTATGTTTTCATAGTAATTAAGAATTTAAAATCAAGCTACTTAGAATTACGTCTACACGATTTACTTGCAGATTGTGTAATATGAGACAGGAATGTCAGCTTCCTTCCCTGTAAATTGGTGACTATTGTTACTATCTCATAAGGATAAAATGAATAGTGTATATAAACATTTAACTCACGTATGGCACATTGGAGGTACTCTCTAAATGGTTGTTGTTGCAAGTAGCTGGAATAAACATCACAACCACAATAGCCACAAAATGAAGGTGTGGAAAAATTTACCTCTATTTCTCTATTTTAACTCACCCTGTGAGTCCAATTCCCTCTGATGTTATCAAAAATATTGGCTATTTAAACAGAGGAAAATGGAGCAAGATAGGATTCTACTTCAGAATGGTCTTAGAAGGCCGGGCGCGGTGGCTCAAGCCTGAAATCCCAGCACTTTGGGAGGCCGAGACGGGCGGATCACGAGGTCAGGAGATCAAGACCGTCCTGGCTAACACAGTGAAACCCCGTCTCTACTAAAAAAAAAAAAAACTAGCCGGGCGAGGTGGCGGGCGCCTGTAGTCCCAGCTACTTGGGAGGCTGAGGCAGGAGAATGGCGTAAACCCGGGAGGCGGAGCTTTGCAGTGAGCTGAGATCCCGCCACTGCACTCCAGCCCGGGGGACAAAGGAGACTACGCCTCAACAAAAAAAAAAAAAAAAAAAGAAGGCCGCTCTGATGAGTGATATTGAAGTAGAGATTTGAAGGAAATGAGGATGCATACCACGTTGCAGTGGGAACCTTTCTATTCATATCTCACTACACTGCAGTACCTTCACTGCACTTCTCAGAATCTGCATCCTCTTCTCAGAACAGTTTAGAGGTTTCTCCTGTATCTGTGTGAAACTAACCTCTAAGAAAATCTGAGTCCTCATGAAACATTCAGATGGCCCTCAGAATCTTCTTTACAGATACAGTCAGTTCCTTGCTGCAAGTCCACATACATGGTATCCCCATTCACAGCCTCGTGTCTCCCAAGCATAGCGTCAAGATGGCATCATGAAGGCCAGAACTGCTTTAGCAATCTCTCCACCCACGTGACCGTAGGGTTTCTGAGAAAATCTCACTTGACTTGGAACTGCCAGTGCCTAGCAGTGACTCTGGCAAAACGTAACAGCTCAATAAATACTTGCTGAACGAATGAATGAAAGCCCTGATTGTAAAATACATCTGAAGGGAGAATATGCTTCAATGAGGTAGGCAATTCTGCAATGAAGGCCCTGGGAGTAGTCTCGTCACAATATTAAGACAAATGTTTACAACACCATCCTTACCAAAAGTCACCAATTTTTGTTTTCAAGTGAATTTAGCCCTAAGACAACAGAATTGAATTTCTCAAATTATTCATTTGTCTTAAAAGTTCCACATCCGTACTTAATCTAAAAGAATATTGAGATCCTGTCATTAAATAGTGGTGATCAATGCACAATTTTGTGAATATACTAAAAACCAATGAATTATATACTCTTACAAGGGTGAGCTGTATGGTATATAAATTAAATTTTAATAAAGCTATTTTTTTAAATCCTAGTTAATCTAAATTTCTTATGGGTATTTGATCAAGTCAGGATTATCACATTCACCCTTTTCTTTCCCTCATTCTTTTCAGTTATATAATTTTCTGAGTAGGGGATGGATGGGGAAGCTTGTGAGTTGCCATGGCATTGGTGAGGAGTCATCTTCTCGCCTCTCCTCTTCTGGCCACCGCTGAGTTATCAACACCCCCACAATCGTTAGAAAGTAGTTTCTGCCTGCATCTTCTTATGATGCCTCATGGGCTCTGGTCATCAGATCTACAGAGGTCATTTTAGGTGTGTTCTTCTGGCCTCAACCCCTGACTCCTGAAAGCCTTCTGCTCCACTCTGAATCATTTTATTTTATCTCTCAAAAGTTTAATACTTTGAACTGAGTTCATTCTCAGGACACTTTTTCTGGGCACTGTAACTGTAGTGTTAGTTTCTTAATGGAATGGGGCTTTTTTAAGTAGCATGCCATCTTCGTGGGCTAGTTCCTTAAAGAAAGCACAATGTAAGAGGGGATTTCTATTTTCTCATTTGCTATGATGCAATCTCAAACCTCACTTGGGCCTCTAAGTTCTCTTGTTCTTCAATTCTCTTAACATTTCTTCTTGGTTGCAGAAAGAATTTTAAGTTCTTCTTTGTGTAACACAAAAGTTATCTTTTATTTTATGTTTTATTCTTCCTGACTTTGTTCTTTATGGATCAACTTTATACTGAGATTTTAGGCACTAAATCTTATTCTAAGTCAAAACTCCCAGCTTTTGTGAATAAACCTGCATTGTATTTCAAATCTATTGACTCTGCCATGGAGCTTTAAAAATCCAATCAGAAATTCCTCTGGCTTCTTTGTTCTGAGCTGTAGTCTTACTCTATTTGAAAGAACTGTGGATGGAAAACTACTGCAACTGTCAGAATCATGAAGGAAAAGTACAGCATACAATGGCACTCAGTAGGAAAAAAAATTAAGTTAATAGTTAAAGTCAGAATTGCAACATTTTAAATCATTTAATCATGGGAAATTCTGCCCAGTTGTAAGGCTAAAAGTTTAGGAAACTAAACTAATAGTATAGAAAACCAATAGATAGATAGAGGATGGATGGATGGATAGATAGATAGATAGATAGATAGATAGATAGATAGATAGATAGATCATAGCGATAGATATATCAGTGACAGATAAATATTTGTGTTTTGTCATTTAAAAATATGTTTTACTTCACTAAGCGTTGACTATGAAAAGATTCTACAAAACAGGGTTCCTGTATTTCTTGAGTTTCCACTGTGCTTTTCTCTTTATTCCTTCATTCAAATAACATTTGTGGATTACTAGTGTATTCCCCACTGCTATCATATGAAACCTGGGTAAGCTTGTATTCAGTTTTGAAATGTCCAACTCAAGAAAATTACTCCTTCCACACAGAGCTTCTTCTGACAATCCCATGGACAATCACAACTTTCCTTCCTTTTGTGCTTTATAGTGTTCTCTCTATATTCCATCATTCAGATCTTCTCATTGAAATTGAATTATGACTTCACTACAGAGTTAGATTCCCAAGGACAAAGATAGAAGCATCTTTTTCAATATTAATTTAAGGGATAATTGGGCATATTTATTTGCTTAATCAAAGTTGAAGAATAACGCCAAACTCTGTTCCATAGAATCCCTTTAGTAAGGCAGTTGTGTCAGTTCTGGATTCTACTATGTAGTAAACTGCAATGGTAGTGGATATTGTGTTTGTCAGATTTGCCTAAACAATTCGGGCAATGGAACAGGTTCACAAGAGAAACAAGAAAGGAAAAAGCTATGTGAATGCTTCTCCCACACCAAAATTGTAAGAAAAACATAAAGCGTGCCATTTTGTCACATAATTCAGAGGTGGTAATAACGGCAGTGGCAGGCCATCTGGAGTTGCCACTGCCATTGCACCAGCTGTAATGGGGAGGTGCCAGAGGTGGCAGCAGGAGCAGCTGTGGGAGCAGCAGTGGTGATGGTGGGACCTCTATGCTCCACATACCCAAGGCAGCCAACTGTCCCCAACCCTTGTTCGACTGGGAGGACCTGCTCCCAGGCCCAGAGTCTCCACCACTCTGGACCCTGAACCCTTGTCACCACTCTCACCCACGTGCACTGCAGGGAAAATGAGGAGAGGAGGTAGGCAGTCCCCTCAGCCTGCCTCCCTGGGAGCCGCCATTATAGGCCCAGACTGAGCTGCCAGCCTGAGGGAGAAGAGCATGGACCAGCACCGAGGAGCAGGCAGAGAGGGGCCCAGCGAGGACTTGAAGCCCCCACTCCAGGGTCCGAGGAGGCACTGCCTAAGCTACACATTCCATGGAGCCAGCAGGAACTGGAGACAAGTGGGAGCCCTGCCCCTTGCTGGTTAGCAGGGTGAGAGCTCCTCAGGCGCAGCTGCAGCCACTCTGCTGCAGCTGGAGACCCAGCCAACTCTACATTCTCTGGAGCCTGGGAAGCCTCCCTGCCCCCAACAGGCTCAGAAGTGCCTTTTACTGCTGCCTGGCTCCTTCCAGCTGTCAATGCCTTTTCCACTCTCTGAGCAAAGTCAGGGCCAAGCTTGGATGCTGTAGCAGCCCTGCTGGCTGTGACATGCTCACAGCAGTGTTGACATGTCAGCCCCCTGCCTCGTCGGCTCCCTCCAGACTTTGGGCACTGACAAGCACAGGAGGGAGCCTCAAGGGGAGCTGAGGACAGCCTGGCATTGGCTTGCAAGTGTCCCTTGACATGAACAGCTTGGGTGCCTTTAGCAGCAGCAGGAAGCAGACAGGCTCCTGGGTGGAAGGGGGCTGGTCCCCAGTGAAGCCCACTTTCACGATAGGGAGGGCTTGAAGCCTAGAAGCCAGGCTGCCAGTCCTATAGACTGGAACGGGAACTTATGGTGCCTTTTCTGGGCCTGCATGTGACCACCCATGGAACAACTGGTGTGCACTTCCTCCCCTCTGAGGCCCATAAAAGCCCCTGACTCAGTCACTGGTGAGAGGATGGGATGACCAGCTGCAGGGAAGAGCTGCCCCTGTCATGGTCTCCTTTCTGCTGGGAGCTAAGGAGATGGGGGGACCACCCGCTGCAGAGAGGAACTACCCTCTCTGATGAGAACTGAACACCTGTCAGGACACCCTGGCTACAGAGAGTAGTTGCTCACTGTAGGTCTCTTCTGAGCTGTTCTGTTGTTCAGTAAAGCTCCTCTTTGTCTTGCTCATCCTCCACTTATCTACATACCTCATTCTTCTCTGGTGTAGGACAAGAACTCGGGATCTACAGAATGGTGGGCTCAAAGAGCTGTAATACAAACAGTGCTGAAATACCTCTCTTGCTTACCATGTTGCAGGTGAAAAGAAGGAAAGAAGAAATAAGGAGAAAAGAGAGAACAAGAGAAGAGCTGTGGACCTTTTGGGAGCTCACCAAGTCAGGGGTGTGACTCCCCATTTTGGGCCTTGTGGTTCCTAGAGTCTCCAAGCTTCCAGGCACCACTGCATTCCCTGGTGTTAGCCATGGAAACTGCTTGTGGTTTGCCTGGTCCAGCATCAGCCTTGCAGTGAGCCCAGACAGAGTGCCTGACTGTGCACAGTGGCCAGACCCCATGCTTGCTCACTCACCCACCCCTTCCTACTCCACTCCAGTCTTTTCGGAAACGTAGGATCCAGGCGGATAGTGAGAGCTGGTGACGCATTATTGCAGTGAGAGCGTGGAATAAGGAGGCACAAGGTAGAGTGAAAATCAGAGGTGGCACAGAGCAAAATAGCCTGAGATAATATTGTTGCTAAGACAAGCTAATTTTTCTTTCCAGGATATGAGTGACTTTTCATAACTTTTTTTTATTTCTAGGACACTGATAGTCTGGAAGACATTGCAGATCAAATAACATCTATTTTTAAAATATGATTTTTCTCAATTTTTTAAGTGTTTGTAGGAGGAAAGCAGTAGACCTTTGGTAAGATATATTTATCTTAATTTGTGGTTAAATACTCAAACAAAATATAAAGAGAATCCATTCTAAATCAGGGTCACGTAGATCCATGATAATTTTAACATCATACATAAGTGTCTGCTGCTTTTGTTAATTGGCTGCACCATTTGCTGTGGGCTATCTAAAACACCAATTTATACTCTCCCTGGATTTCATTCTTGGCCCTGAGATTTTGGTGTTCGTTTCCTGTGAATCAAAATGAAGGAGAACTATACAGTAGGGGAAAAAATAGAAGTTATGGAAACATGGAGAAAGAATCGAAAAGAAAAAGGAGGGAAAAGTGAGAAAACAAAAGACTAAAAGAGATGAGATGATAGAGAAAACAAGTACAAGAAATAAAGAAAATTCAAAAATTAAGTGGAGAGAAGGGCACATTGGAAGCAAAATATGGTAGAAAGTAAGAGAAAACCCCTCAATATTGAAATCAGATAGGTGCTGTTAAGCTTACCCATAACTTGAATGTACTTCCTCTTTTTATTATTAAGCAGTGTGGTATCACTAAATAAAATTTTAGTGTTCCTTTTCAGCAACATATTGGTGTCTGAGAAGCCATTAATGTGACCTAAAATATAATAAAATCAACATTGATTTACTTAAAAACAAAACTGTTTGAAAACCTGTCAGTAAGTGATCATATTACTGAGTAGTTAAGGTTTTATTATACCATCCTTGATGGGAGGAGAAATTAAGGAGAAAGCTATATTAACTTACTGCATTAATTAGAGCAGGCTGAACAAGTGTAAAAAAAAAAAAATAGACACAAAATGTAGTCACTAAAAACAATAGGATTTTATTTCTCGCTCACTTAACAGTTCAGGATGGTATTCTAGGCTTGTTTTTGCCTGTCTTCCACATGGTGATTCAGGGATTCAGGCTTCTTTCACATTGATGGCTTCAGCATCTCCTAGACTCATGTCATCTTTTATGTCACCTTAATGAAAAGGAGAATTTGGTTGAAACAGGTGCTGTCTTAAAAACCCTGACCTGAAAATCGTTCACATCACGTCTGTTCATATTCCATTGGAAATAATATAGCCACATGAACTCACTTAATGAAAAGTTCTTTCTAGACATTATCTTACATTATTATCTATCAGCAGCAGCATGTGACATCCATAACACACCCTTCTACATAAAAGAATGTAGGATTCCATACTGTCTTGAATCTATTCCTATCTAATTAGCTATTCTTTCTCAGTTTCCTTCACTGCTTTCCTTATCTTTCACTCCTAATGTTGACATTCTCCAGGACCCAACCCTATAGCCCTACTCTCATCTCTGTCTCAGCTCTTGGGTTATCTTTCCCAGGTTTGTGGCTTTAAATATTATTTATATGCTGACAGCTTCCAAAAGTATCCAACTCAAACTTCTCTCAAGAACCCCTGCCATTTTTATCCACCTCTTCATTTGTACCTTCAATGGATATCTCAAACTGAACATGTCCAAAACTTATCTGGTGATCTCCCCTCCTAAAGCTGCTTCTTTTAATAGCTTCCCCAATTCAGTTGATTTTTTTTTTTTTTTTAAAAAAAGAAACCTCCATCCTTTCAGTTGCTAAAGTCAAAATGCAATGTCCCTTACTCCTTTCATTTTCACTCCACAGCCAACTTAAATGAATGCCTGTTGGATTCTACATACAAAATATGCAGAATCCCAGGATTTCTCACAACTTTGCTCATACTAATCCAGTCCAATCCACCATGATATCTTTTAGATAATTATAATAACTTCTAAAATAGCTTCATTTTGTCTGTGGTTGACCCCTATAGTATATTCTCAATGCAGCAGCCAGAGCCATCTTTTCAAAAAGGATAAAATATTAATTGAGATCATGTCACTATTCAACTCAAATCCCTGGAAACCTCCCATTTTCACTCAGAGTAAAAGCCAAGTTATTCACAATGGCATGTAAGGCCTATGTGATCTGGCTTCTATTATCTCTCTGATCACACTTAGTAATTCTTTGCCCCTTCTCTCTTTGACTCTCTACTGTGCCATCTCAGAGGTTCTTCTTTGTGCATTCTACCCTGGGACCACACCTGCAGTGGGCTTGTGGGAAAGTGTCATCCTACTGCTTTCACAATTCTCTTCTTGTGGAAGTTTGGCAGAATAACGATAGATTTAAAGTTTCAACAGTCACAGGCTTTTTAGGCAAAGCTCATGAGCTCTTTGGTAAAAATTCCTTCAGAAATTGAGTAGTTCTCTCCTGTGTTTCCTCTCCAGCAAGCTCTGTGTGCCAATGCCACAACTAAATTTCTAATTTAGATAAAAATTTTAGTTCCATTGTTTTTGTTTTTGTTGTTGCTTTTTTGTTTTTTATTGTTTTGTGCCTTACTTTGCTGTTAGTTCTGTCTCTAAACTTAATGGAGACTACACACTGAAGTTACCTGAAATAGTGAGCCTAGTCATTTCAAGTCCCTAGGGCCCTCATTTTATGGACTGTTTCCTTTCCTCTCTTTACAAATCTATGAATCCCAACTTAACTTCATCCCCTATAATATCTTGCTAAATGCTGCAAACAGAGGTCAAAACACAGTGACCTTCCATTTGTTAACTATTTCCCATAGACCTAAAAGCTCAAATCATGTTCTACCTTCTAAGTTATCTCATATGACAGCTTTATGAAATGTTTATTATGGTTTGGCAGAAATATCTCATGTTCTAATGTTCATTTTTTCCCTGTACTCTTGTCAAATAAATAAATGTCACATCTTTTGATTTTGTTACGACAACATCCTCCCTTCCAATGAAAATACCTGTATTCTTATGAGTCATGTGAAATATCAAAGACAATAGAGGCTTACTTCTTGTTCATATAAATGGCAGGACAAGTATTTTGAGGAGCTAGTCTGCAAATACTGATTCAAGAGCCTAGACCATTTTATATTTGTATTCTACCATCCTTTTGGGCCACATTGTCTCCTCTACCCAGCAGACAGGAGAGAAAGCAAGTACAAAAAGAAACATCCTCTCTCTTAAAAGCTCCCACCTAAAAACCACTCACATTAGTGTTGCTCACATTAGAGTAGAGAAAATGAAGTCCACATCTACTGTAAGGGATGCTGGAAAACATCATCTATCCATGTTCCCACTACTAACCTACTAGAATGAAAAAGGAAGAGGATGGATCTTGGTGGAAACGTAGCCATCACTGCCACCATTACCAATTAAAGCCTTGATTTTTGTATGTTAAGAGGAAATACAAATTAAATGCCTCACTTTATTTATCTATGATAATTGTGCTTAAAGGGTATAGTATAAAATTATAATTTTATAAGATAAATGCACAAACACATAAGATATCAAGTCAGTGAGATCTGACAGGAAAAGTATATACCATGTTTAGTCTTTTTGTTACCTAAAGTTTCTAGGAGAAAAACAAGCTAATAAAATTTTGATGAAATTACCTTTTAAACTATCACCTTAAGAATTATGATAATAATTTCAAACTACAAAAATAATGGGAACTAAATCATCATTTTAATAATGAGTCGACTCCAAAAAATAAAATAATTTTAATATGTAGATTTTCCTTTTTTTGGAATACATTGGGGTACTTCTAATAATTAATTATATTTGTAGAAAATCAAATGTTTCATAAAGCTCCTGTAAATTATTAGCATTATGTCATACATTTTCTAAATATAAGAATTTAAGAGAGAGTACAATAACAACTACAGTTTAATTCAAAGGATTTTACTTAGATACAGTTTGGGTCAATTTGAAACATAAATACGATTCAAGTTAGATTATTTTAGCCCTGTGCACAAAAGAAACATTTCTTTTCTTTTTTTTTTTTCCTCCTGCCTCAGCCTCCTGACTAGCTGGGACTACAGGCATGTGCCACAATACCCAGCTAATTTTTGTATTTTTAGTAGAGATGGGGTTTCACCATGTTGGTCAGGATGGTCTTGATCTCTTGACCTCATGATCCGGCACCTCGGCCTCCCAGAGTGCTGGGATTACAGGCATGAGCCACCGCGCTGGGCCTTGACATCTTTTTATGCTGCAAATTTTACAGGATTTAATACAAATATTTTATAGCTTATTTATTTATTTATTTATTGAGATGGAGTCTCGCTCCGTGGCCCAGGGTGGAGTGCAGTGGCGTGATCTCGGTTCACTGCAACCTCTGTCTCCCAGTTTCCAGTGATTCCCCTGCCTCAGCCTCCCGAGTAGCTGGGACTACTAGCACGTGCCAACACACCCAGCTAATTTATTGTATTTTTAGTAGAGAAGGGGTTTCACCTTAGTAGCCAGGATGGTCTCAATTTCTTCACCTCGTGATCCACCTGTCTCGGCCTCCCAAAGTGCTGGGATTACAGGCGTGAGCCACTGCGCCTGGTCTATTTATTTTTTATTTTACTTTAAGTTACATGTGCAGAACGTGCAGGTTTGTTACATAGGTATACTTGTGCCATGGTGAGTTTGCTGCACTTATCAATCAACCCATCATCTAGGTTTTATTTATTTTTATTTTTATTTTTTTGTTTTATTTATTTTTTAATTATACTTTAAGTTCTAGGGTACATGTGCACAACATGCAGGCTTGTTACATATGTACACATGTGCCTTGTTGGTGTGCTGCACCCATTAACTCGTCATTTACATTAGGTATATCTCCTAATGCTATCCCTTCCCCCACACCTGTCCCCCACCCCACAACAGGCCCTGGAGTGTGATATTCCCCACCCTGTGTCCAAGTGTTCTCATTGCTCAATTCCCACTTATGAGTGAGAACATGTGGTGTTTGGTTTTCTGTCTTTGCGATAGTTTGCTCAGAATGATAGTTTCCAGCTTTATCCATGTCCCTACAAAGGACATGAACTCATCCTTTTTTATGGCCGCATAGTATTCCATAGTGTATATGTGCCACATTTTCTTAATCCAGTCTATCATTGATGGACATTTGGGTTGGTTCCAGATCTTTGCTATTGTGAATAGTGTCACAGTAAACATACCTGTGCATGTGTCTTTAGAGCAGCATGATTTATAACCCTTTGGGTATACCCCCAGTAATGGAATGGCTGGGTCAAATGGTATTTCCAGTTCTAGATCCTTGAGGAATCACCACACTGTTTTCCACAATGGTTGAACTAGTTTACAGTCCCACCAACAGTGTAAAAGTGTTCCTGTTTCTCCACATCTTCTCCAGCACCTGTTGTTTCCTGTCTTTTTAATGATCGCCATTCTAACTGGTGTGAGATGGTATCTCATTGTGGTTTTAATTAGCATTTCTCTGATGACCAGTGATGATGAGCATTTTTTCATGTGTCTGTTGGCTGCATAAATGTCTTCTTTTGAAAAATGTCTGTTCATATCCTTGGCCCACTTTTTGATGGAGTTGCTTGATTTTTTCTTGTAAATTTGTTTAAGTTCTTTGTAGATTCTGGATATTAACCCTTTGTCAGATGGGTAGATTGTAAAAATTTTCTCCCATTCTGTAGGTTGCCTGTTCACTCTGATGGCAGTTTCTTTTGCTATGCAGAAACTCTTTAGTTTAATTAGATCCCATTTGTCAATTTTGGCTTTTGTTGCCATTGCTTTTGGTGTTTCAGTCATGAAGTCTTTTCCCATGCCTATGTCCTAAATGGTATTGCCTAGGTTTTCTTCTAGGGTTTTTACGGTTTTAGGTCTAACATTTACATCTTTAATCCATCTTCAATTAATTTTTGTATAAGGTCTAAGGAAGGCATCCGCTTTCAGCTTTCTACATATGGCTAGCCAGTTTACCCAACACCATTTATTAAATAGGGAATCCTGTCCCCATTGCTTGTTATTGTCAGGCTTGTCAAAGATCACATGGTTTTAGATGTGTGGTATTATTTCTGAAGGCTTTGTTCTGTTCCATTGGTCTACATCACTGTTTTGGTACAAGTACCATGCTGTTTTGGTTACTGTAACCTTGTCATATAGTTTGAAGACAGGTAGCTTGATGCCTCCAGCTATGTTCTTTTGGCTTAGGATTGTCCTGTAATGTGGGCTCTTTTTTGGTTTCATATGAACTTTAATGTAGTTTTTTCCAAATGTGAAGAAAGTCATTGGTAGCTTGATGGGTGGGTATGGCATTGAATCTATAAATTGCCTCAGACAGTATGGCCATTTTCACTATATTGATTCTTAGTATCCATGAGCATGGAAGGTTCTTCCATTTGTTTGTGTACTCTTTTACTTCATTGAGCAGCGGTTTATAGGTCTCCTTGAAGAGGTCCTTCATATCCCTTGTAAGTTGAATTCCTAGGTATTTTATTCTCTTTGAAGCAATTGTGAATGGGAGTTCACTCATGATTTGGTTCTCTGTTTGTCTGTTATTGGTGTATAAGAACGCTTGTGATTTTTCATATTGATTTTGTATCCCAAGACTTTGCTGAAGTTGCTTATCAGTTTAAGGAGATTTTGGGCTGAGACGATGGGGTTTTCTAAATATACAATCATGTCATCTGTAAACGGACAATTTGACTTCCTCTTTTCCTAACTAAATACCCTTTATTTCTTTCTCCTACCTGATTGCCCATACCAGAAATTCCAACGCTATGTTGAATAGGAGTGGCGAGAGAGGGCACCCTGTCGTGTGCCAGCTTTCAAAGGGAATGCTTCCAGTTTTTGCCCATTCAGTATGATATTGGCTGTGGGTTTGTCATAAATAGCTCTTGTTATTTTGAGATATGTCCCATCAATACCGAATTTATTGAGAGTTTTTAGCATGAAGTGCTGTTGAATTTTGTCAAAGGCCTTTTCTGCATCTACTGAGATAATCACGTGGTTTTTGTCTTTGGTTCTGTTTTTGTGATGGATTATGATTATTGATTTGCGTATGTTGAACAAGCCTTGCATCCCAGGGATGAAGCCAGCTTGATCATGGTGGATAAGCTCTTTGATGCACTGCTGGATTTAGTTTGCCAGTATTTTATTGAGGATTTTTGTGTTGATGTTCATCAGGGATATTGGTCAAAATTCTCTTTTTTTGTTGTGTCTCTGCCAGGCTTTGGTATCAGGATGATGCTGGCATCATAAAATGAGTTAGGGAGGATTCCTTCTTTTTCTATTGATTGGAATAGTTTCAGAAGGAATGGTACCAGATCCTCTTTGTACCTCTGGTAGAATTCAGCTGTGAATCCAGCTAGTCCTCTACTTTTTTTTGTTGGTAGCCTGTTAATTATTGCCTCAGTTTCAGAGTCTGTTATTGGTCTATTCAGGGATTCAACTTCTTCCTGGTTTAATCTTGGGAGGGTGTATGTCCAGGAATTTATCCATTTCTTCTAGATTTTCTAGTTCATTTGCATAGAGGTGTTTATAGTATTCCCTGGTGGTAGTTTGAATTTCTGTGGGATTGGTGATGATATCCCCTTTATCATTTTTTATCGTGTCTATTTGATTCTTCTTTTCTTTTCTTCCTTATTAGTCTTGCGGTCTATCAATTTTGTTGATCTTTTCACAAAACCAGCTCCTGGATTCATTGATTTTTTTGAATGGTTTTTTTTGTGTCTCTATCTCCCTTCAGTTCTGCTCTGAGCTTAGTTATTTCTTGCTTTCTGCTACCTTTTGAATGTGTTTGCCTTGCTTGTCTAGTTCTTTTCATTGTGATGTTAGGGTATCAATTTTAGATCTTTCCTGCTTTCTCTTGTGGGCATTTACACACTGCTTTAAATGTGTCCCAGAGATTCTGGTATGTTGTGTCTTTGTTTTCATTGGTTTCAAAGAACATCTTTATTTCTGCCTTCATTTCATTATGTACCCAGTAGCCATTCAGGAGCAGGTTGTTCAGTTTCCATGTAGTTGAGCGGTTTTGAGTGAGTTTCTTAATCCTGAGTTCTAGTTTAATTTCACTGTGGTCTGAGAGACAGTTTATTATAATTTCTGTTCTTTTACAGTTGCTGAGGAGTGCTTTACTTCCAAATATGTGGTCAATTTTGGAATAAGTGTGATGTGGTGCTGAGAAGAATGTATATTCTGTTGATTTGGGGTGGAGAATTCTGTAGATATCTATTAAGACTGCTTGGTGAAGAGCTGAGTTCAAGTCCTGGACATCCATGTTAACTTTCTGTCTCACTGATCTGCGTAATGTTGACAGTGGGGTGCTTAAGTCTCCCATTATTATTGTGTGCGAGTCTAAGTCTCTTTGTAGGTCTCAAGGACATTTTTATGAATCTGGGTGCTCCTGTATTGGATGCATATATATTTAGGATAGTTAGCTCTTCTTGTTGAATTGATCTCTTTACCATTATGTAATGGCCTTCTTTGTCTCTTTTGATCTTTGTTGGTTTAATGTCTGTTTTATCAGAGACTAGGATTGCAACCCTTACCTTTTTTGTTTTCCATTTACTTTGTAGATCTTCCTCCATCCCTTTATTTTCAGCCTATGTGTGTCTCTGCATGTGAGATGTGTCTCCTGAATACAGCGCGCTGATGGGTCTTGACTCTCTATCCAATTTGCCAGTCTGTGTCTTTTAATTGGAGCATTTGGCCCATTTACAAATAAGGTTAATATTTTTATGTGTGAATTTGATCCTGTCACTATGATGTTAGCTGGTTATTTTGCTCGTTAGTTGATACAGTTTCTTCCTAGAATTGATGGTCTTTACGATTTGGCTTGTTTTTGCAGTGGCTGGTACCAGTTGTTCCTGTCCATGTTTAGTGCTTCCTTCAGGAGCTCTTGTAGGGCAGGCCTCAGGTTGACAAAATCTCTCAGCATTTGCTTGTCTGTAAAGGATTTTATTTCTCCTTCACTTATGAAACTTAGTTTGGCTGAATATGAAATTCTGGGTTGAAAATTCTTTTCTTTTAGAATGTTGAATATTGGTCCCACTCTCTTCTGGCTTGTAGAGTTTCTGCCAAGAGATCTGCTGTTAGTCTGATGGGCTTCCCTTTGTGGGTAACCCAATCTTTCTCTCTGGTTGCCTTTAACATTATTTCCATCATTTCATCTTTGGTTAATCTGACAATTATGTGTCTTGGAGTTGCTCTTCTTGAGGAGTATCTTTGTGGCATTTCTGCATTTCACGAATTTGAATGTTGGCCTGCCTTGCTAGGTTAGGGAAGTTCTCCTGGATTATATCCTGCAGAGTGTTCTCCAAGTTGGTTCTATTCTCCCCGTCATTTTCAGGTACACCAATCAGACGTAGATTTGGTCTTTTCACATAATCCCATATTTCTTGGAGGCTTTGTTCATTTCTCTTTACTCGTTTTTCTCTAAACTTCTCTTCTTGCTTCATTTCATTCATTTGATCTTCAATCACTGATACCCCTTCTTCCAGTTGATCAAATTGGCTACTGAAGCTTGTGCATGCATCATGTAGATCTTGTGCCATGGTTTTCAGCTCCGTCAGGTCATTTAAGGTTTTCTCTACATGCTTTATTCTAGTTAGCCATTCACATAATCTATTTTCAAGGTTTTTAACTTCTTTGTGATGGGTTCAAACTTCCTCCTTTAGTTCGGAGAAGTTTGTTTTTACTGATCGTCTGAAGCCTTCTTTTCTCAACTCGTCAAAGTCATTCTCTGTCCAACTATGTTCCATTACTAGTGAGGAGCTGCATTCCTTTGGAAGAGAAGAGGTGCTCTGATTGTTAGAATTTTCAGCTTTTCTGCTCTGGTTTCTCCTCATCTTTGTGGTTTTATTTACCTTTGGTCTTTGATGATGGTGACGTACAGATGGGGTTTTGGTGTAGATGTCCTTTCTGTTTGTTAGTTTTCCTTCTAACAGTCAGGACCCTCAGCTGCCGGTCTGTTGGAGTTTGCTGGAAGTCCACCCCAGACCCTTTTTGCCTGGATATCACCAGTGGAGGCTGCACAACAGCAAATACTGCTGCCTGATCCTTCCTCTGAAAGCTTCATCTCAGAGGAGCACCCAGCTGTATGAGGTGTCAGTTGGCCCCTACTTGGAGGTGTCTCCCAAATAGGCTACTTGGGGGTCAGGGACCCACTTGAGGAGGCAGTGTGTCCGTTCTCAGACCTCAAATTCCATGCTGGGAGAAGCACTACTCTCTTCAAAGCTGTTAGACAGGGACACTTAAGTCTGCAGAAGTTTCTGCTGTATTTTGTTCAGTCAGAAGAAGCATTTCTTTAGCTGAAAGTGGGAAGCAGATAAATGTGATGTATTTTATGTCATTGCTAAATGGAGATTTTGGATAAGATTTTCATTTATAAAGAATCCTCAGTGAAAGTGAACATATATTTGAAAATTGAGTCTTCTAACAGAGGAAATGATGAAGCCATAATCACCTCAGTGAACTCACTTTGTATTGAAGTTTACAGGATCATCTAACTTCATTAAATTTTTCCCTTTCTTATTGCTGAAACAGAAAGATAGCAGGTGAATGTAGAAATTAATCCATTAGAGTGAATATGTTTCTATTTCAAAGTATGTTAATTTCATTTCTACTTTGTCAGCTTTAATTTGTCACTGAACCTAAAATGGGATAATTTTTCCAGCATCTAAGTTCACATATGTAGTCTACGTTTTCCTAGTTTTATAAAATTACATTTAGATTCTGTCGACACTGCTCAATGTATTACAAAGTAACATGTGTTAAGACTTGGCTCTCAACATATCAAATTAAGTCAAAATATAAATTAATTCAATGGCAACTCCACGTTGATATTTGCTCAATGTTCTGTAAACACATTTTGTGTAGAATCCCTATAATTTCACCTAAAATTATACAAAGAACCCTACCACAAGAACATTATGATTCTTGAATACCTTGGATGTTCACTATGCAAAACTACAGGTACAATGATTTGAGTGGGGGGCTTTGTAAAGATAAAGGGAGAAATAAAGACACTGGCTAATAACCAGGGCTAACTCCAAGATTCTATCTTCTGTTCCTTTATTTTAAACAGTCAAGATGGAATTGAAACAGCTTTGAAAAATTAAGAACAGAAATTTTAATATCTAAGATTTATTTATTTTTCCTATTTAAGCAGTTTCATGTCATTTTTGTAAAAAAAAAATCACTTATTGTTAGGAAGGATATTTTTATTAGTTATACATCAGTATAAGTGAAACAATGTCATAAATAAGCTTTTTTAATAAGCAGGAAAAGAGGGGATAAAAGAAGAAGAGCTGTAATATGAATAGATAAATGTCTGTTTAAGAATGAACAAATAAAGAGTGAGAATAAGGGCAAATAAATATTAACAGTTCTCAAGGCTATACTTACATCCTTTTCTTCCCATGATGTTATCCCCCGTATTAAATCATTTGCAGATAACGTAATAATTTCTTTGAATTAAAAGATATCTTTGACACTCCATTCAAATGCCAAGAAACTCTAAAAAATTTAGGAGAAAAACCATGTACTTAATACGTAACAAATAAAGACATCCTGGAAAATGTTTTCAAAATATTTCATGGCATGTAAGTATTTTGGGGTATTTTGTTAAATATAGATTTATAATATATCTATTATATTTATATTCTTGACTATAAATACTAAATATCTATAACACTTTATAGTAGGTTTTTATTTTCTTTCTAAATAACTTGTCAAAATAGTGCAATCTACTAGGTTTTCCTTTTTACAGCTGTTAAAGTGCACTTGTACATTTTATTCATATTGATGTTACTGACAAAAAGAAATGAAAACCTGCATATAATCTGTGCTCAAAGTTGTGTCAAATTGAAAGATCAGGAAAATTTACATGAATGTTATCTTATGAAAATAATTGGCCACTATGATGAATTTTCCTAAGCTTCTCTATTTGATGAAATACTCCTTAAAATCCTCTTTTTTTCTAATTTTTTTGAGAATATACTTATATTTGGAAATATATTTTTTTCTTTCCGAAAGCATCTCATTTTTATTCTTTGCTGTCTTTCAGTGAATTATATGACTTCAGAAAAAGGATATGGAATTTATCACTATCTACCTTTGTTTGCATTTAGAACTGTCAAAAGTATCCTATTTTTGAAATCCTGGTAATTGCCTTTGTTTTTCAAACTTTTCTAGTAAATCCCACACCAAAGAAAAGAAAAAGAAAATTAAAGTCCAGATATAAAGGTATTAGTTACTAAAGGAAGATAATGTCAAACGGATGAATACAAATATATACACACACACACACACACACACACATATTTTATATATATATATAAAACAATGCATGAATAAATAATCATGGCAAAGTATATTAATTGAATGAATGCATTTTAAATGTGGTTTTAATAGTTGCCTGAAAGTTATTATAAATGTTTTTATTTTTACAAATATATACTTTCCTCTTTACTTATCTATTACTAATTCACATTTTTAAATTAGTCTTCTTAGGATACTAGATATGAATTTATATAACTTAGAATAATAATTATGTATTCTTTCAATTCAATTTTTTATAACTTGCTACATTTTCAGGCCATTATTAACATATTGTTGACATCCTAATGTACTTTCTTATACATTAGCACTTTTGAAATATAGGTGAAATCTTATAGTTGCTATATACATTTAATGTGATTGTGGTTTTAACAAAAACATATTCAATTGAAGGCTTTAACTAAAATTTGTAGTATCATAGACTGTGAACAGTATGATAATTATAGCAGTAACAGTAAAATTTTTTCTTTCCTATTTTTACTGCAATACCTCTGATAGTTCTACATTTAAGTATAGTAATGCTGAAAGCTAGCATTTATAGATAAATTATTATGTAGCAAGGATTATCCTAAAAGCATTATATTTATTAACTTATTTAATCCTGGAGAAAACCCTTAAGGAGGTACTGTTTTTATGAACATATTTCTGATGAAGAAACTGCAATATAGTAATTTGTTAAAACTTACCCGACTAGTCCATGGTAGAACATGAGAAGGAAATATCAGAGTCTATCTTCAGAGACCAAGCTTAATCCTTTGCTATCCAAACTTCTTAGTATAGCAGTTAGCTGACCGTTTTAACAGCTAATAATGATCATTATTCTGTTAAACTTATAAAGCTTCATATCTAATTTTTAAATGATTTTTTTTAAATGAGGAAAGGGCTTTAGCTTTTATTGAATCAATTCCACATGCTGAAATAATCATATAAATATTCTTATTTGTCATACAAATATATTTTGCCTATTTCTTTTTTGTAAATTGAATAAACTGTCTTATAAGATTTAAAAAAAACTCATTTTATATAGAAATATAGAAATATACTTAATATAAAGCTTTTAAAACCTGGGGTGTTTTATTGACACTATGAATACTTTTTCGTTATTATTTATGGTGTGTTTTTACCTTCATTAATTTTATTCTAACTTTCTTTAGATTAATATTTGTTACTTTTCTTCCATTACGTTATAATTTGTTTGGTTGTAGCATATCATTCTGTTAGTATATTGGTTTTCTTGCTATCTCTAGCAAAGTGAAATGTATTTACAATTATTTGTTCCAGTATAATCAGCAATTATCCCTGGACCAATCCGTTCCACCAGGGAAAGAGTGAACTTGTTTACAAGTTTGTTTTTCCTTTTTACATTGAAATATACAAAGCAGGTTTATAAAATATAAATCAAATGAAGTAATTCTGCATTTTAAAGTGTTGTACAACTTTATCTAGAAAGGTGGTATTTCTATTCATTTAGTAAAGTTTTATTACTTTATTTTAATAAAAGGCTCACACTTTTTATTTTCTATTGTGCTTATATATTTATTTCAGATACATTTTCTAGCTACCTCAGTTGGCATAGACAAGCTATTGACTTCTGTATTTTTCATTTAACTGATCTCATCAAATTCTATTCACAATTATAATAACTTGTCTTCAGATTTGGGTAGGAGAGGCTTTCTGTATCGTACTACCTGTAAATAATGAGTTAGTTTTGTCTGCTGCATTTCTAATAGCAATTGTTTCTTGTTATTTGTTTAACTGCAGTGGATAGAACTCCTAGCTCAATGTTGGATAATGTGGTGGAAGTGGACATCATAATCTCCTTCACAATTTTAAAAAAGCACATTCAACTATCATTGTGGAGTATGCTTTTTGTTTAATGCCTTGATTCATGCTTGGTAAATGACCCTCTCTTCCTAAGTTTTTTTTAATTATAAATAGATATTATGTATTTTTACTTTTTGTATACCTATTAATGTGTTTACATGGCTTTTATTGTTTACTCTTTTAAAGTGACATATTTTATTAAAATGTTTTCTAACAATAAACTGCTGTAAATTCCTGCACTAAGTAAATCTTGGTTACTACATATTCTGGTTTTGTTCAGTTTTGCTTTTGATAAATATCTGGGCCTTTTATACCTAATGTGTTGTTCAGGAATTTGGCAACTATACTTATCATTGAGATTTGTTAGTCATTTAATTTTTTTCCTGACATCTGATTTTAATATGGAACTTAAATCTAGCCTCAGATAAGAAGGTAGATATTCCCTGTCTTCTATTCCCTGGAGGAGTTTGTAAAAGGAGAAAATATCTGTGATATAAATTCTTGAATAACTCACCTACAAAATTATCTGAACTTAGTGTTTTTGAGGAAATATTTTGAACTCCTAATTTAATTGTTATATACTTTTCTTTATTTCTGTTTCTCCTTGAGTTGGCTTTGAAATTTACTTTTTCTAATAAAGAATCCATTACATCTAAAATTTCAAGTTTATTGGCATAAAATTATTTACACTTTTAGTCTACATTTAGTTTCTCATACTTGCATTATTTTTATCTTTTTCCCCTTGTATAGAGTTGAACTTTGAACAATATGGGGGTTAGGATGGCCCACAAACCACACAACTGAAAATTTGTACGTAAGTTTTGATTCCCCAGAAGCTTAACTATTAGCCTGCAGTTGGCTAGAAGGCTTACTGATAATATAAACAGTTGATTTGCACAGATTTTGTATGTTATATGTTATATACTGTATTCTTACAATAAAGTAAGGTAAAAAAGTTATTAAGAAAATCATAAGGAAGAGAAATATATTCACTATTTATTAAGTGGGACTGGGTCATTATAAAAGTCTCCATCCTTGTCATAGAACAGACTGAGGGAGAGGAAAAGGAAGGGTTGGTCTTGCTGTCCGAAGGGTGCCAGAGGCAGAAAAGGTAAAGGAGATGGAAAGGGAGGCAGGGGAGGAAGGCTTTTACAGAGCTTTTTAGAAATATATTGTAATTTCTGCTCATTTTTTGGCTTTTTCATTACCCTCACAATGATTCTTTATGGTACCAATCCTTCTTTCACCACATGCTTTAGTTTCAGTGTCTGTTGTCATGGAAGGACCATGCCATGAAAAGAAGTCAAAAGCAGATCTGTGACAGATTTTCTGATGTCAGCTTGTTTTTTGGCACTGCTTCATCTACATTGTCCTCCTCATGATCTGGCTCTGGTTCGGAAGCACTCATCTCTAGCAAGTCATCTTCTGTTATCTCTTTTGGGGTGGTGTATATTAACTCTTGAATTTCTCTAAGATCCGTATCTTGAAAGACTTCATTTCCCATATTTTTTGCTCTATTGACAATCCCTTTCATGATTTTCTTGTCTGGTCCTGTCATAAATCCTATGAAGTCGTGCAGAACACCTGTACACAGTTTTCTGTAGCAGGAATTTACTGTTTCAGACTTGATTTCTTCCATAGCATTTTCTATAACAATAACATCTTCATTGGTGTAATCCTTCTAGATTCTCATGATGTTCTCTCTATTGGGATTCTTTTCCATAGTGATGTCAATCCTTTCTATAGAGTATGTAATGAGGCTTGAAAATCCCTATGATCTCCAATCTAGAGGTCGAATTGATGTAGTATTTAGAGAAAGGTAGATCCCTTTGACACCTTCAGCATTGAACTCATGAGGTTCAGAAAGGCCGGGGTCTTGTCCAATACTGAAAGAACTTTAAAAGGCACTTTCTTACTGGCAAAATACTGCCTAACTTCAGAGACAAAGCATCAGTGTGAAACCGACAGAGTAAATATGTCCTCATTGCCCTGGCCTACTTGTTATATAATCAAAAGACTGACTAGGAGCTGCTATGCAGCATTTTTTTTTCTCCAAATGCAAAATTACCTGCTGGATTTTGTCTAATTGTTGAGGATACATAATAGGTGTATATATTTATGGGATACATGAGATGTTTTTGTGCGGGTATGCAATTTGAAATAAAACACATCATGGAGAATGGGCATCCATCCCCTCAAGCATTTATTTATCCATTGAGTTGCAAATAATTCACCTATACTCTTTCAGTTATTTTTAAATGTACAGTTAAATTATTCTTGACTATAATCACCCTGTTGTGCTATTAAGTAGTAGGCCTTATTCATTAATTCTATTTTTATTGTACTCATTAAATATCTCCACTACCCCCACTCCCTAGTTTCCCATTACCCTTCTCAGTCTCTGGTAACCATCTTTTTTTTTTTTTTTTGGTGTTTATGTTTTTAACTCAAGGCTCTGGAGTTACCAGAATTAGACATAAGGACAGTTCTAATCATAAGCCTGACTGCAGTTGCACAAAAGAGTAGAGATAGCCTATCCATTCCTATATCTTCCTGCCTTAAATTCTGGTGCTTACTTCTCTTACTTACTTACAAATGTCCTTTGGAGCTCCACCACAGGCCCCAGAATAGGGCACTTTTGTCTTTATTAAAAACCTGTTCAGGCAGATATCCTTTCTCCTCAGTGATTTTTTTGATGACATCTGAGAAACTGTCTGCTGCTTCTTGGTCAACAGAAGCTGCTGCTTCTGTTATCTTGACATTTTTTAAGCCAAACCTCTTTTTTAAATGATTAAACTATCCTTTGCTGGCATTACGTTATCCAGCTTTAGATCCTTCTTATTCCTTTCGTTTTAAATTTTCATATAATGACTTTACTTTTTATCAAATTATATTAGTCTGTAAGTTTGCTTTTCTTATACAAATCTTGCAACCACATAAATTTGAAGTTTTAATATTAGATAAAAAGGTAATTTGTAAAAAAGTGTGAGTTTTTTGTGCCTGCTGGCATAGCTTCAGTGAAAGCTTAATACATTTCTTATTCAGTTTTTACAATGGTTTTTACACTGGATTCATTTATCGTAAAATAGCAGCAACTGCAGCAGCAGACCTCAATCTGTGGTACATATCAAGTAATTCAACTTTTTCTTGTAATGTCATGACTTTTCTCTGCTTCTTGGGAGAACTTCCAGCATGACTAGTAGCATTTTGTATAGGTCCCATGATATTATTCAATGTTTATGGTATTGCACTAAACAAGATGAAAAATACACAAGAACCGCAAAAGACCACCTTTTACCACAATTGGTGATTTACTGTAGAGACAAACTCCTCATGCTGAGATAATTAATGTCACAGAGTATTTAAGTAGATACTGGCAACACTTGGGCTGACCACAACAGCAACAAGAGATGGCTAAAAAACTATAGCAGTAGTACCAAACATATTATGCAGTTTATGACATAATACTCCATTGCTATGTTTGTTTACAATTCTCTGGGCTGCAAATGATGTCAAGTATTATTTGTGAGTGCTTGTGTGCATGTGTTAATAAATATTGACCTTGTATAATAGATTGATGCATATTTTATGGTAGTCATCCTACAATAGACTAGTATTGTCTACATATATTTCATGCACTGATATAATTTTTTAAATTTTTTTTATATTTCTAGGCTACACAGTTGATTTGCAAGTTTTTTCAATTTGTCACAAATCTCCAAAGAATTTCTGAAGATGTTGAAATAAATTAGCATGTAAGTGAACCTATGCAGTTCAAACCCATTCAAGGATCAAGTATAATTTATTTGTGACATTCTCATCTTGCTTATTGTTTTCTGTAATTAATGTGAGCAAGTTGTGTGTCATTTATTAGTTGTTTCAAAGACCCAATTTCTGTGTAGTAGGTCTGTTTCCAATAGCATTAAAGTCTTCGCATGTTTATTATTTCATTTATTGTATTCCCTTTTGTTTTGCCTGCTATTTTTTTCTTCTGAAATTAAATGTATAGCTCATTAATTTTTAATTTTTTTCTTAACATGACTATTCGAGGTTATATTTTTCTCTCTAAGTGTCATTTTAGTGCTATTTTATGACAAGATTATATTTTTCCCTCTAAGTGTCATTTTATGACCATTGTTTACATTTGACATGTAGTATTTTAACAATTGTTGACCCAGCAATACCTTTACTGGGTATATACCCAAGGGATTATAAATCATTCTACTATAAAGAAACATGCACACATTATATTTATTGCAGCACTATTTACAATAGCAACGACTTGGAACCAACCCAAATGCCCATCAATAATGGACTGGAAAAAGAAAATGTGGTACATATGTACCATAGAATACTATGCAGCCTTAAATATAATGAGGTCATGTCCTTTGCAGAGACATGGATGAAGCTGGAAACCATCATCCTCAGCAAACTAACACAGGAACAGTAAACCAAACACCACGTGTTCTCATTCATAGTTTGGAGTTGAACAATGAGAACACATGGACACAGGTAGGGGAACATCACACACGGGGACCCATCGGGGTTGGGGATGGCAAGGGAAGGAAGGGCATTAGGACAAATAGCTAATGCATGTGGGGTTTAAAACCTAGATGACAGGTTGATAGGTGCAACAAACCACCATGGCACATGTATACATATGTAATAAACTTGCACGTTCAGCACATGTATCCCAGAACTTGAAGTAAAAATAATAATAATAATAGTTTATCTTTTAATATTTTCAAAAAATCAATGGTATCTCTTAAACCAAGAATTATTTCATTACTTCCAAGCATACTTTCCATTACTTTTCATTATATCCAAGCATACAAAGATATTATTGCTAGTGTAATGGCTTTGAATGGGCTCAATTTTTATGAAAAGTCCCATATGTGAAGTAAACAAATGGGAATTCTACTAATTTTGGCCACAATGTTATTGATGTTGTCATTATAAATAGAAACAAATGTATTCATAAAATATACAATTAATTTCTTGTTTAATTCATTATTTTTGAAGTATTTGTTAGAGAAAAACATTCTAATAGATGCCATCATGAAATTATAGTAATTGGAAAAAAAAAGACCTCTCATCCTCTGTGGCACCAAACTTAATGCAAAAATTTAAAAATTGTACCTAATATATAACATGAATATTTCATGACACATTCAATTAAAAATTTTCCATTGAGTTTTACTCCCTGTATTTCTGAATGCTTTTATGATTCACTTTAGTCTGAAATGACAACCCTAGGTTAATATAAATGATAGCTGGTACGTTTGGGATGAATTAGATGCTTCTTAAAACATTTTAGCATTGCCAAAAAATGATTTCAGTAAATATTGGTGACCATTATTTTTTAAATAACCACAATATTCCTGAAACACAAAACCAGCATTCAAAGCCAAGTCCAGCATTTCTAGAAATTATATAATTTTTTGTAAATTCATTTGCTCTCTAAGCACAGTTCATGTCCTGAACTGGTTTACACATTTGAAATATATGGTATATCAAAACCAAACCTTGTTAATATTTTTAAGCAGATATCACTAAAGACCAAAGAGGGAAAGTACAAATAATTTACTAGATCTATTATAAAAATAATTATTCCCATTTCAGTTGTTGATTAATGTAGCAGTTTATTATGATGTTTGAACTATTGGACACTTAGTAAGTTTAAGTTATTCTAATGGAACCACTTTTAAGACCAATTATTGATGAGTAAGACAACAAACCAGGGTCAGAAAAGTTCAGAGGAATTTTCTATCACTGCATATAAATGTATCACATTTCAAGAATATTCACTTTAAACTCCCGTTTCTATAAGGACTTGATTTTATCATCAAGTTTGTAAATTAAATCAGGATAAAGAACAATAAGAAAAATATTTTGGCAAGCAATACTAGTTCTTAACATTTTATTGTATATTATATGTACATGTTTCTTAGTAATGGAAGCTAGGAAATGAGAGATGAAGCCAAACTTCAATGGCTAGTTTTGATTTCAACAATGTAGAACAATTATCAATGATGACGGCATATCATCACAGGCAAAGACATTATTTTTGTAATTATAGTATCTACAGAGAACTCAGGAAAATTACAAGGAGATATACTAGATAAAATTGGGTCTGTTTTAAAAACATTTACTCATTTAAACTACTTTATATCATGTAAATTGAAATATATGTATATTATACATATTGAAAAAATGTAGATTTTCTGGCTCTTTCTACATTTTGTATATTCAACAAAAATGCATATACACAATTCTTCCTGTGCACTTGCATGTGTATTAAAGTTATGTTAATTTAATGTGGTAGATTTTAGTTTTTTTCAAACTTCATTCTACCTTTATTATATTCTTTATTCTATTCCTCTAGAAGTGAGCTTTGGCTATGTAGCTTTCTTGGGCAATAAAATGTGAGTGGCAATTATGAGTAGGTTTTCAAGAAGAATCTTTGTGAGTGATTGTGTTTTCAACATACTTTTTACTCTTTTTTCCAGGAGCCTCTGATAGTGACAAATCTACCTGTCTTAGTTGCAGAGAGAAAACACATGCAGCTAAGCTGGAGCTGAGCTGGGCCTCAATGAATATACAACAAACCAGTAACACCTAGGCATCATCCATTTTCCCCTCTTTCAATAGGTATATTTATTGCAGTTTTCTTTTCCAAAGTTGTAAAGTGCATGTTTGGGAGACATAATGTGCCATTTAATGCAGAAATCTCTAGATTGAAAGAATTCATATTCTAGGGTTAGGCGTGGTCGCTCAAGTCTATAATCCCAGCACTTTGGGAGGCCGAGGCGGGCAGATTACCTGAGGCAGGGAGTTTGAGACCAGCCTGACCAACATGGAAAAACCCTGTCTCTACTAAAAATAAAAACTTAGCTGGGTGTGGTGGTGCATGCCTGTAATCCCAGCTACTAGGGAGGCTGAGGCAGGAGAATAGCTTCAACCTGGGAGGCAGAGGTTGCAGTGGGCCGAGATGGTGCCACTGTACTCCAGTCTGGGCAACAAGAGCAAAACTCCATCTCAAAAAAAAAAAAAAAAAAAAAAAGATTTCATATTCTAAACCAATGTAGAGATCGTGAGAGCCTAGACTTTAAGCCTGGTGCTGCGATGGATAAAATTTTAAATTTAACTATATTTGGAAGAAAGTGAGAATATTTAATATGAAGAAAGTAAGTGAATATATGTGACAGCAGGAATAAATTGTG